>NC_068359.1:41434746-41787246 GCF_020536995.1 Dreissena polymorpha | reverse complement strand
GTGAGGTACAATTAACACACCTGTTGTCTCTTTGCTTTCCAGTATCACGTCTAACTTGGATGGGCCGTATGACCAGGGAGACTGGCTTGCCGCGATGTCACAGGATGGTTGCGATCTGATCATTGAACAAGAAAACCCAGTCAACAAGGTGCACTTTTAATACTGCTCAAGTGTAGCTCACTCAATGGAAATAGCACTGGACCTGTTTGCTCAAAATTTGAATGGCCATTTAAGCTTAAAGCTGTTTCATTTAACGCCCTTAATATTTGTGTTAATTGTAAACAAGTTTTGCTAGAATAATTTGCATATGCTTGATAATTAGATTGCTTTTAATATGAATTTTATTTGGGTCTGAATTTAACAGGCTATTATTTTAACTGGCCGTTAGAGTGTTGACCAACCAGGCCCTGGCTTCAGATGCTCTAAAGGTTAACCATTGGTTAATTATAACTGTGCTTAACCTTCTAATGCCCATATGTCTGATAGATCTTGGTAAATTTATCTCTGTTCAAAATCAGCAGGAAGTTATAATAGGTTCTACAGGTTTTAGACAACATAGCAAAGCTGTTGAGAAAGAGAGATATGTCTCAAAACTTTGAACATTTTAACATCTGCGTCCTTGATGTTCTACACTCTTTCAGATTAACGTATAACTTAAAAAAATGTGTAAAATTATAATGACACATCTAGTAATTACTATTCACTAGATCCGCATTCCATCAATAAAATAATATTTTAGGTATTTCAATTGAAAGAGAATTCTACTTTTTATGCCCCCGGTAGGGTGGCATGAAGCAGTTGAACTGTCCGTCAGTCCGTCTGTCAGTCTGTGCGTCCGTCCGAAAACTTTTACATTGGCCATAACTTTTGCAATATTGAATATAGCAACTTGATATATGGCGTGCATGCGTATCTCATGAAGCTGCACATTTTGAGTGGTGAAAGGTCAAGGTCATCCTTCAAGGTCAAAAGTCAAAAAATACAATCCAAGGGAAGTAATAAGCTTTAAAACGGAGATAATTTCTAAACCTGCCAAATGATATATTGAAATTTTATTTTAAAGCGGAGCTATAGGGGGCATTGTGTTTCTGACAAACTCATCTCTTGTTGATGCAGGCATTAAGAAATTTTCTCACTTTGGACTCCTGTAAATTATCCACCTTGCATCATTTTGATGCAAATGTAACCGGAAAGCTTAATTAATAATATACTTTTATATAATACAAATTGTGTCAAAGCTCATAGTTTTTTTACTAAAATGTAAACTATGGAACATTAACATAACTTTTAACTAGTATGCATAAACAAAATAATTTTCAAGCACGGGGTCATTTGACTTCCAGTTTTCAAAATCTATTGAAAGCCCTGCGCAACTTATTGTGGATATTTTCAGGTGAAGCAGTTTTTCGTTTCCAAAACAGTACAGGACTGCTCAATCATGGTCGCTCTGCAGAAAGTACCGGCAAGGTGAGCTTGAAGCGCCAAAAGTCAGATAATTAGAGCAGTGGTTAAAATGACATTTTGTATTTCGCCCTTTTTTTTACACCGCAAAAGGCGGAGGGATAAAGAATTGGCGTTGTCCGTCCGTTATTCCTTCTGTCACAAAATTTTGAAATTGGCGGGGATATGCTTGTTGATGTTGATTTACTGTTTGCAGAAAGTTTCATTGTTGACATGATGAAAAGGGTGTTTCAGGAATAATAATTATTACAAGCAATAGAGAAAGCTTTTGGATTTACAACAGCACCTTCCTTGTTCGAATGGCTCAATATCAATTAAATCTCTCCACTCGTTCAATAACTTGTGGTCAGATTTGCTTAAATACCTGTGGGCATCTCATTTGTGGTATCCTGTATATTCTGCTGCATTCCATTCTATTGACAAAACCACTTTGTGGGAGAATCCAACATTTGTATGCCCCACTTCTTAGAATTGCGGAATATAGCTGTCACACTGTGCAAGTGTTCAGATGTCTGTCGGAAAATATGCTGTGCACTGTATATAAAAAATTACTGCCCCATTTATAAAAGTGCCATATATTAATATATTGCCCAATTGGTGCAAAAACGTACCATGTGCCTTGGTATTTCGATGTTACATGGTACCTTTTTGCACCAATTGGGTTATATTTAAAAATAACTTGACATAAATGTAAACCATCATAAGATGACATGTCAAGTGTCACAGAGATCAAAGGTCAAATTTGGCTGTGAAACATATTGAAAATTCCTGTCTCCGCCATTATGTTGCCCTATATTGATGGATGCTAAAATATCCTGGTACAAATGTAAACCATCAAAAGGCACAGGTGTGTGTGACACCACTCTCTCTACCTTAAAGGTAAAGGTCAGACTGAAGGATAAAATTTGGTCATAAAACAGCTTAAAAATTCCTGTTTCAGTCATAGGTTTGCCATATATTGCCCAACTGGTGCAAAAAGGTATCATTTGCTGTCTAATTTCAATGTCACAAGATACCTTTTTGCACCAAGGGGGCGAATTATATTGTTGATGTTAAAATCATGTGGCACAAATATAAACTATCATAAATGTGTTGGTTTGTATACTAACTGTCTCCCTACCTCTTAAGGTAAAGGTCATTAAGAGGTCAAAAGTCACATTACAAAACAAAAGTGGACTCTTAATGCATCTGCGTTCTATTAGCACATATCTTTTTTCGATATATTTACATATTCATTTGCAGTTGCTTCACTCTTAACCACTCAGATGCAGATTGAAAATGGCTATATTCAAATAGCATAAAACAAGAACAGCTCTGCGATTAATTTGCACGCTGTTCAGGTTTTATGCTGTTTGCTGCTCATCAGTATCTTAGGGTTTGAAATGAAGCCTTTAAAACTGGAATCTATAAAGAGAGTTCTTTTAATTGAATTCGATTTTCTGAGGGACCACACACAAGTCAACATTTGTATCTGAGCACTAAAGGGTTAATGTACATGTTTCAGCTGCAATGAAAAGGAGGTTGGACCATGTGTGACCCTAGATGGCGGCCAAAGGGTACGGTTCTCGGTGACTGTGGTGGATCTGGATCCAAAACCATTCTGCAAGATTGAGACGTATCATAACCAGGATGAAGAAATCGTGAACGAATACAGAGAGACCTCCAGAGATGTGCAATAAACATGATCATTTGAATTGTGTTCTGAGAAAACTGGGCATAATGCATGTGCGTAAAGTGTCGTCCTAGATAAGCCTGTGCAGTCCGCACAGGCTTTTTCAGGGACGACACTTTCCGCCTAAACTAGATTTTTGCTAAGAAGAGACATTATTTAAACAGAAAATATCATAAAAGCAGTAAGTGTCGTCCCTGATTAGCCTGTGTGGACTGCACAGGCTAATCTGGAATGACACTTTACGCACATGCTTTAAACCCTGTTTTCACAGAGCAAAGATCATTTAGATGATATTTTTGATAGAAAGCCAATTAAGCCACTCTAGCTTTAAGCATTATGAAAATGGTACTTTTTAGCGATTAGTTTCATATACAACATGTGTTCAGTATTAAACATTTTCATCATTTAAGTTCCATTGTGTAGGATCTTATCAAGTTTTCATGTATAAGGCCTAATGGAATCTTTTTTTAAAGCATTTATTTCTTCAAAGAAGTTCATTTACCATGTTTATTGATGATATATAAGTTTATTTTTGGTATTTACAATTTTGTATAGGTTACAAAAGTCTGATAAAGAATTTCTCTTAATTTGGAGAGTTTCAATTGAATTGAAACTTTGCAACTTTGTTATTATTTAAACACAAGGTGAACCTTCTGTGTCCAACAAAGTTCCGAAATTTATGGTGATCCACTTGTCTACCAGATGAATTCTTGAAAGCCAAACATTTTTTAGCCGGTTAAAAGCATACCTGCTTCTTTTCAAGAAAAATAGTGTGTTTCGGAAAATAAATATTCTAAAGGTCAACGAAACAGAAAACGGTATGCATGTGGTATAAACATTAAACATATAGTATCATTGTGCACCAGACTATAAGGGAATTAGTGAATTCCCTTAACGCACATCCACAAGTATTATCAAACAATTGCTGATAAAATCATTAGCTAAAACAGTGTGGAATTTTAGGTACGAAAATGAAATTAACAGATGCCCGCCTGGCATGCATTTTCGGTAGCTCTTGCTCTGGGCTATTTTGTTGGACATTGACCTTACATGTCGTCTAATATTTTGGTAAAAAAGTGCTTGCTTGCTATTTTGCCTGAGTGGTTTTAGAGCGAAGTGTATAAATTGCATATGTTTTATATTAATAACTTTTTGATGTTTAGCTATGTACATATATATATATAGATCAGATTTTGAATGTCTAGACAGGTCATGTGTTTGACATTCTAGCCAAGCATTTGTGCCAAAGAATTAAATATTGTTGCTGTACGTTACCGTCTTGCCTTGTCATTAAAATGGCTCTCATTTTCATGATCAGAACTGGGGCTTTACTTCTGGACAGCTTGATGTCTTGAAAGCTGAACAATATTTGCATAATAATGATTTTTTTATAGAAACAATTACATTGACCTGGTGACAATATATAAATGTATATATATATGAGCCGCGCTCTGTGAAAAGGGGGCTTAATGCACGTGCGTAAAGTGTTGTCCCAGATTGGTCTGTGCAATCCACACAGGCTAACCAGGGACAACACTTTCCGCTTTTATGGTAATTTTCGTTTGCAGAAAGTCTCTTCTTAGCAAAAATCCAGTTAAGGCGGAAAGTGTCGTCTCTTATAAGCCTGTGCGGACTGCACAGGCTTATCTGGGACGACACTTCACGCACATGCATTAAACCCCTTTGTACAGAGCACGCCTCATATACTTGTATCAGAAAAATGGTTTAAAACCTTAATAATTTTTCGTACATATGAATCTGTTTCAATCTTACATGGATTTTCTTTCTGTTTTTCATCTCATATTATTAGATGAATGTTGTTTCATAATTTGCAATATCTGTGTACTGCAATTCCATGTATGTATATTGATGTAGTATGCTATATCAATTTTGAGTCATGGTTAATTTTCATAAAAATGTTACATCACAATTATTTGATAGATATATGACTATGAATCATTATAAACATAATTATTAACCTTTGGTCTTTATTTGTGTTGCTTTTTTCAAATGTTTATTGTCTGTAATAATGATAAATAATCAATTGTCTTGATAGTGTCAAACCTCCATCTTGAAAATATGTTCTTCTTGAGCCGTGTTTTCTGATTGGCTATTCCAATTTCAAGATTTGGTTACTATAAACGCCTTTAAACTTTCATTGCAGGGGAGGTTATTTTCTTTTGAAAAAAAGTCAACAGACGATGTAGTATCGAAAATACTCATAAATAAACAATTTTGTGTTACCCAGGAACACTATAGGAACAATACATAAAAGAGGAAATATTTTATAAGAACGTATTGATTTCTGATTAATTACAATATTAATCTGTTTTTGTCTCATTGTTATCAGCAAAACGATGTTGACTGTGTGGAAACTTTTTACTGTAATGACTGCATCATGTGGGAACTTTTCTATGACGTGATTTAACGCGATCTCTATAACCATGATTCAAAAAGAACCTTCCATATTTTGATTTTATCCAAAAATATTTTTCTTTTGATTGTATGGTTGGTCCTTGTGATCAATTAATATTAATGGCGTGGTTTAAAGGATATGTCTTTATGCATCATTTGTCTTGTACCTTTAGGGTAACAATTTCCTTTAGAAAAAACATGCAATAGCATTCTTTATTAAGTTACTTTTTAGGTCTTTGTATTTTCGATAGATGCTAAAAATGCAATTCGCAAGTCAGAATTATCTTGAACACAAATAATGAGCCAAGTGTTATAGTATTGAGGTATGTTTTGTATTGTCGGAATGTTGATAGGTTTTTAAGATTGCAGTGTTGTAAATGTTGGTATTTATAATTAAAACATATTATCGGTTTGCATATAAGGATGTTATCGTTTTAAGGAGTGTTTGTTGGCTTGTATTGGTTTGTATGTTCCAAATGATACCTGCAGAGAAGGTTATATGCATATTGTAACACTTGTTTTTAACTTACAGTCCATTTTATATCTGTTATTAGTAAAGGCTTGTTAGATATTGATGTTATAAGGAGTGTCTTGTAAGATTTGAGTCTCGCTCTGTGTAAAGGGGGCTTTATGCATGTGCATACAGTGTCATCCCTGTTAAGCCTGTGCAAACCGCACAGGCTAATCTAGGAAGATGCTTACTGCTTTATGGATTTTTTCTTTTAACCCTTTGCATGCTGGGAAATTTGTCGTCTGCTAAAATGTCGTCTGCAGAATTTCTAAAATTAGCATTTTCTTCGATTTTTTTCAAAGAATACTATCAGAATAGCAAACAGTTTGGATCCTGATGAGACGCCACGTTCTGTGGCGTCTCATCTGGATCCAAACTGTTTGCAAAGGCCTTTAAAATTCAGCTCCAGCGCTTTAAGGGTTAACCCTTTCCCACTTAGATACATATTTTGAGGCATTTGTACTCCCTTTGAAAGTTACATTTAATTAAAGACCTTTCTTACTAGATTCAAGTTTTAAAGGGGTCATTTCCAACCCTTAGATACTGTTGAGCAGCAAACAGCATAAAACCTGAACAGACTGCGAGTTACTCCCAGGCTTTTCTGGTTTTATGCTGTTTGCAAAAGCCATTTTCTCTTTGCTTCTGAGTGGGAAAGGGTTAATGCAAGTGCATAAAGTGTCATCTGAGTTAAGCATGTGCAATTCCCACAGGCTAATCTAGGAATACACTTTCTGCTTTAATGGATTTTTCTTTTAAAGGAAGTCACTTGAGGCACATGCCTTGAGCTATGTTTTCCCACATAGAGTCTAGAATGGGTCAGTTTTTTTTTGTAATATTGGATGCGACTAAGGTTTGCCGTAAAGGGTTAGGGTCTGGTTGGATCCGGTTGGATCTGTTGTCACAAATTATTTTGTATCCAATATAGACACGACTGTATCCAATATAGACACGACTGTATCCAATATAGACACGACTGTATCCAATAGAGACACAACTGTATCCAATATAGACATGACTGTTTTCCCAGAACGCGGCTCATTTGTTGTTGTTTTTTTTGTGCAATCAATCAGTTGTCTCTTGCAATCATGTTTTTTGACATGTGCTAAAATCAAAAAAGGATTTTTTGTGCTCATTTTTGTTATGTTGGGATATTTACGTATGTGCATAGTGTGACTGAGTACTTCAGATAGTTTTGCTCTACTGTTTTTTTATTGCAATATTTTTTACCCGGCGGTGCAGATTTTTTTATGTTTGCCAGTTTGGTGGACATGTATTTAAATAATTGTCTTTAAAGAAATAAGACACTGCGTTATATGCTTTGCGGACTGATTGCTGTTTGTCTTGGATTTTTAGTCCTCTTGTTGTGTTATATTATCTTTTCCTAAGATTCTTATGTGACATTATTTCTTTTTAAATGTTGTTGAGTATTGTGTTCCGCAATATTTTTCAAGGAGCAAATCCAGTGAATATGGTTTGTGTCAATTAAAAAGCATGGCCACAACGTGGTAGGGAGTGTTTTATGTGGCTATTGTTAAACCATTTGAACACTCTAGTTTTCACATATCTGACACACTAGTCATTAACTTGCTCAGAACATTAAAAAGATAATTGTGTTGTGATTGTGTCAGGGCCGATTACAAATGTGGTTTGTTGAAAAACATGGCTGCCAGGTGTTTGGGTAGTTTTATTAAAAGTGTGGTTTGTTGAAAAGATTGGCTGTCAGGTTTTTGGGTAGTTTTATTACAAGTGTGGTTTGTTGAAAAACATGGCTGCCAGGTGTTTGGGTAGTTTTCTTTAAAAGTAGATTGTGAATCTCTGAGAATTATAAAGTTCCTTTGGATGGCAGGCTAGCGGAGTAGGGCCTATGGCCCTCTTTTACATTTGTGTCATTCTATCCTAATGAAGGCCAGTACCAAATGTCTATACCAGATCATTTTGATGCCAGGATGCCAAGTATATTGTAGGAAAGCAATTATCTGTAATTTTACTTCTTTAATCTTAAATTTCTCTCCAGATAAACCATCACAGTCTGTATGTTAACCCTTTACCCTTTATAAATGCATTTTGAAACATTTGAAGTCCTTTCGAAAATTATATTAAATTCAAGTCTTTTCTTTATATATTAAAGTTTGAAAGGCTTCATTTCCAACCCTAAGATAATGATGAGTAGCAAACAGCATAAAACCTGAACAGACTGCAAGTTACTCGCAGTCCGTTTTGGTTTTATGCTGTTTGCACATAGCCTGCAATTTACTCGCAGTCTGTTTTGGTTTTATGCTGTTTGCACATAGCCATTTTAACTTTGCTGCTTATGGTGGAAAGGGTTAAACATTCTAGACCTATTAATGAAAAATAGCTTCCTTCTGATATTATATAAGATGCTCTAAAAAACTGACATCAAAGTCTATATTGAAAATGGACCAATACTGACATATCTTAAGTATAAAATATATACATATTTATATTCTCTCAAAATTTGCCAATACCTTTTTTCAATATTTATATTATGTTAATACTCATTGAATGGCAATTACAATAATATAAATTTAAGATTTGTGCCTGTAGTTGCCAGTTTGTACGATTTTTTTAATGTATTGTCAATTTAAAGATATTTGAACATTAAATTATTTTAAAAAGTTTTCATGACAGTTTAAACCCAAAACAATTGTGAAAAAAGATTTTGTACTTCACAGTTCTGAAGCTTTGCTAATATTATTAGTTACACTGTTCGTAACTGATGGTGTATGGGATATACACCCTCAGTAATTTCATACCATACAATTATATCTTAACCGACTACCCTATTACTCCGGATGTATGGAAATCACTTGGGTTGTATAGAAAATACACCATGGGCATGTGACCATTCTTAGCCAATAGGATTAGGTCATTTTTGTAGGAGGTGAGATATTGGAACATATTGCTATGCTGGAGATATTTCCCTTTGATTCATATTCAGTATTCAATTAAAGCATTTTCATTACTTTTTCATTGATTATCTCATTTAATAAAAAGGTCATTTATTGTGCTTATCAATATAATTGCATTATCTGGAATAATCTTAAATAATGATAATATAAGGACCAAAACCATTTTTCTTTGCATTAATATAAACCACGGAGCGTATGTTGACTAATCTAGAGTCCGTGTATAGACACAGGATCTTTGGAAGCCGTATTTAAAATGCTGGGCTTCTAAGACTTAAGAAATTCACAGCAAATGTTTTTATATCTTATGTTACTTATGGTACACATGTTTTCCAAAATGTAGGCGATAACCATCACAAAGGGTGTATAATGTTGTATGCTTTTATGGAAGATAAAATGTAGGCGATAACCATCACAAAGGGTGTATAATGTTGTATGCTTTTATGGAAGATAAAATGTAGGCGATAACCATCACAAAGGGTGTATAATGTTGTATGCTTTTATGGAAGATAAAATGTAGGCGATAACCATCACAAAGGGTGTATAATGTTGTATGCTTTTATGGAAGATAAAATGTAGGCGATAACCATCACAAAGGGTGTATAATGTTGTATGCTTTTATGGAAGATAAAATGTAGGCGATAACCATCACAAAGGGTGTATAATGTTGTATGCTTTTATGGAAGATAAAATGTAGGCGATAACCATCACAAAGGGTGTATAATGTTGTATGCTTTTATGGAAGATAAAATGTAGGCGATAACCATCACAAAGGGTGTATAATGTTGTATGCTTTAATACCATCACAAAGGGTGTATAATGTTGTATGCTTTAATACCATCACAAAGGGTGTATAATGTTGTATGCTTTTATGGAAGATAATCCATAGACAATTTTTTTTTACATTTTTACCATTCATGAGTATTATTTTGCTTGTTCGAATCTAATGTATACATTCTGCTTTGAATAAATGTATATGACAACTTGTTGGAGATTTGTCATATTTCAAAGTAGTGGACAAGTCCCTTTAAGTTAGGTGTCATAATTATGTGCACGATTTTTGTGTGAACACTCGATGTCAATTTTTGGGGGGGAACACTCAATGTCAATTTATTTATTTTTTAACACTCAATGTCAACATTTTTTTGTGAACACTCAATGTCAACATTTTTTTGTGAACACTAAATGCCAACATTTTTTTGTGAACACTCAATGTCAAATTTGATTGTGAACACTCAATGTCAACATTTTTTTGTGAACAATCAATGTTAACTTGTTTTTGCTATATCTACCTCTAATTTAATAAATGTGTGTATAAAGAATTTCATATCAAGTCAATTTAAGGAGAAATGCACACATATGTGAAGATATTTTGCATTCTTGTATTATTTTAAGCATCAACATGTACATAAAAACAAAAGAATAGTCTCTTAATAATTTGTGGAAAAAAACAGTAAAAATAATATTGTTTTATGCAAAGTAGTCAATGTTATTCATTTGGAATTTAAAAATAATTATACACATGGTTATAAGTCTATTGATTTTGTACAAATTGTTAGATTTACTATGCTGGTACTGTAAGTGCTTATTTTTGTTTATGTCTTTTCTTATAAAAAAGTTGGTCATAATTACATATTAAAGTCAAAAGTTGTCTTGTTAGCAGACTAATAACTTGTCACAGAAGGCCAATGTTTACAAGTTGTCGATTATTTCAGCCAGTGCAATACCATCCCATGTAAACATTGTGTAAGGTCATATTGATGTCATGGATATGGTGTCAGTCGTGCAATGGGAAGATTTGTAGTCTAACTAAAACCTATTTATTTTAGATCGATTGCATAGAAAGCCAAAGGCTTATTTGAAACGCTCTCGAGTCTTTTTCCTGGGACTAGAACCAGTACTTGGTGTCTATGGGAGAGATCTAAAGAAAGTTCCAACAGTGCCAGTGGGGATCGAACCTGTGACCTCTGGTTGCAAGGCGGACACCATATTCATAACGCCATGGATTTTTAGTTGGATTCCTATCTGGGTAATATCAAAGGATCTCTAATACCGGTAACATACCATTGACTGGTTCTACCAAGTAAACAGACTTGAAAGCGTCTTACTATGCCACAACATAATTACTATACTCAATTGAGGTTCGCATCAATATTAAGGTACTCACCACAATTAACGTAATAAACATCGGGTCAAGGTAAACCTTCACCTACTTTTCTAAGCCAACACATGTATTGTTACTAAACATATACGTTCAATAATTAGTTAAATTAATTGACCTTACTTAACACAGCTGTTAAACTTCCTTATCAAAAATTTGACACAGTAAATAGCCATTTTTAATGAGGGAGAATAAGTATGATTACTTGAATAATAGTTATTTTTGGAATGAGGGAGAATAATTATGATTATTTGAATAAAAATCATTTGGGATGAGGGAAAATAATTATGATTACTTGGATAGTAGTCATTTGGAAGGAAGGAGAATAGTTATGATTACTTGAATAATAGTCATTTGGAATGAGGGAGAATAATTATGATTACTTGAATAATAGTCATTTGGAATGAGGGAGAATAATTATGATCACTTGGATAGTAGTCAATTGGAAGGAAGGAGAATAGTTATGATTACTTGAATAATAGTCATTTGTAATGAGGGAGAATAATAATGATTACTTTAATGATTGTCATTTGGAATGAGGGAGAATAATTATAATAACTTGAATAATAGTCATTTGGAATGAGGGAGAATAATTATGATTACTTGACTCATAGTCATTGGAATGAGGGAGAATAATTATGATTACTTGAATAATAGCCATTTGGAATGAGGGAGAATAATTATGATTACTTGACTAATAGTCATTTGGAATGATGGAGAATAAATATGATTACTTGAATAATAGTCATTTGGAATTAAGGAGAATAATTATGAATGAGGGAGAATAATTATGATTACTTGAATAATAGCCATTTGGAATGAGGGAGAATAATTATGATTACTTGAATAATAGCCATTTGGAATGAGGGAGAATAATTATGATTACTTGACTAATAGTCATTTGGAATGATGGAGAATAATTATGATTACTTGAATAATAGTCATTTGGAATGATGGAGAATAATTATGATTACTTGAATAATAGTTATTTGGTTTTAGGGAGAGTAATTATGATTTATGGAATTTTTCTAATACTTTTAATAGTGCCTGCAAATTCCATACAGCCCTTCAATGTATAAAATCACAAGATATATATTTATATAGTGTGTTCACATTAAGGCTGAATGTATATTTATGATTCACAGTAATTACGAGTAGGACAACATGAGCATATAATGGTATTCACAGAGCTGATCAGATTTAATGGATTGTGCAGTGTGGGCAATGAAGGCTGGTCAGCTCAGTGGGTAGGGCGCTGGACTAAAAATACAATGACTGCAGGTTTGAATCCCCGTCTGGCCACATAACTTGTACGGGAATTGGGCATGAATTCCTTTATGTGGCAATGTTCTCCCTCCCTCTGATTCTTTTAGATCTGTTGTCAGTTACTGGCATAAGCTTGTGCTCTTAGTACTGGTTAACCTGATATGCAAGGATAAATACAGCACACAAAACAAATAATATATATAGTATTTTCTGGAAGTTTTAAGGCCAATCATTATTGAGCTTTAAATATTTCATATCTACATTTCTCTTGCAATGATCAAGTGTTGGGCAAATACTTAATTGTTGGCAAAAAAAAACGAATTTTAATTAATGACAGCTCTATAGGCAATAGTGACTCCAGGTAATCTTTGGCAAAATCTACACATTCATTTAACCCTTTGCATGCTGGGAAATTTGTCGTCTGCTAAAATGTTGTCTGCTGAATTTCTAAAATTAGCATTTTCTTCGATTTTTTCAAAGAATACTATCAGAATAGCAAACAGTTTGGATCCTGATGAGACGCCACGTTCTGTGGCGTCTCATCTGGATCCAAACTGTTTGCACAGGCCTTCAAAATTCGGTTCCCGCACTGAAAGAGTTAAGGTTAGTTTGTGCATATCTCAGGTGAGTGAACTAGGCCCTTTAGGCCATCTTGTTTTGTGTTTTTTGCACAATTATGTGCAGTAGAACTTAGGCAATTGATTCAATTAAACAAAGTGAAGATTGTGTCTGTATTTGATCAATTTGAAGTACCATTCAACAATTTTTATTATACTGCATCTCAAGTTTTGTATCTGCTTTAAGTAAGAAATTGCGGGGTATTGTCATCTGCTATGTCTGTTCTAGGTAAAATAAAAATATAGTTTAAAGTCAAGTAAAGTCAAGATGTTTATTAAGGCGGGGCAACTATTAACAGCTTATTTGTATTTGGAACATCTTTAGAACATTTTGTTGAGCATATAAGGACTGTTTATCATTTATTTTAAGCGTTTGATCTGTTGTTCTGTTTTCACCCCTGTGCAAAATAAAATTACAAAATTGGAATGTTTTGTTTCGATTTAGTTTATTCCCCTCTCCCTATCTTTGATTGCAGAATATTTTGGTTTACTTACTATCCATACAACAGCATAATATGAACTTTGCCAAACTTCATAAGAATACATGAAATAATATTATGTTGACCAAGTTTGACACTCGGCCTAATAGCCACCAGACTTGTTTGGTATTAGTCTTTTCAAAATATTGTATTTGCCTTGTAGCCACTTTCACTGTTTCAGTTCAATCTTAACCTAAATTCGTGAGCATGAGTGGGCAGAGAAATATTTACATAAATCATGGTCCATGATAGACAAAATTCCTCCAGGATATGAAACTTTAAGACCCTTGATTAATTTAATATTGCTTCAGAATCTGCAGTGGTATGGCCCTTGATTTCTATAAATTTACCCTGGGATGCAGAGTACTGGCCCTTTATGAATCTAAAATTGCACAAGTATATGCAGAGTTATAACCCTCATTTTATCTTAAATTGCCAGTGGATCTGCAGTCTTATTGCACTTGATTCATCTTAAATTTCCTCCAGGATCTGAAGTGTTTTATCATCCTTGATTCATTTTAGATTCCGTCAGGATTTACCGAGTTGAGGCTCTTGCGTTATTTAAACTTTACAAGGACCTGAAGGCTTATGACACTTGAATCGTCTAAAGTTGTTTCAGGATATGTATTGTTACGGCCCTTTATTCATTAAAATTACTATATGATCAGTATAGCTATGGCACACGATTCCTCTAAAAATGCGTATGGTATGTCCCTTGATTAATCTAAAAAGGCTATAGAATCGGCAATGTTATAGCACTCAATTCACCAGAAATTTCTCCAGGATCTGCAGTATTATGCCACTGGATTTATATAAAATTACTTCTGGATCTGCCGTATTATGGCCCTTGATTTGAAATGTGTCACAGAAACTCGAGAGTTAAGGCCCTTTATTAATCTTATATTTCTACAAAGATCTACAGAGTTATGGCATTCGATAAATCTTATATTGCTCCATGATATACAGTGCTATCGAAACTATGGAGCTTGATTAATCTAAAATCACTCCAGGATATTTAGATTTATGACCTTCGAGTTATGCCACATTCTTCAAGGATAGTTTTGACACTTTATTCATAAAAAAATATCTCGTTTTAGAAGTTTACCCTCCGTTTGTACACAGGTTTATCCGATCTTCGTCAAAATTGATATTGAAATGCATGTTCATGTTTATTTCAATATTCGAACACAAAACTTGCCAACCTCCGCGCAGAGCTTTGACTAGAACCAGCATAGCTGGATCAAAGTGGAGATCAGTGAGAGCACGGAACGACAACTCTGCGTGGAGATTGCAAACTTGCAAACAATGCACGCATATATTTTTCGGGTTTTCTGGACAGATTTTGGCGCGTTGAGAATCATCCTTTATCTAGGTTCCAAATAAAAAAAATGTAACCTGAAATGAGCGAAGATTGCAAAAGAAAATAAGTATTGTTATATGATTTCAAAATTATTAAAACTGTAAAACCTGTTCATCATCTGTATTCATGTAATCATGAACATAATTTGAAATCGTTTAAATGTCATATATAACGATGATCCAATAAATGAAGCTACACCAGTAAACAGCAAAACAAAAGAAACATATTGCAGGATACATTTTCCACGTTACAATTAACAATTGCCTACAGTTTACCTTGAACATCGGTATGCTTTTTCGATCTGTCAGCGACTCTTGTTGTACACGTCATTAGCATACACAACGTAACGCTGAATTGACTGATTAGACGCTTTCGATCGAATTTTAACGTAACGTATGCTTGTTGTGCGAACAAATCCTACCTGTGATGCCTATGGTTTATATCTAAACGACAAAGGACACATTTAAACATATGGATAAGCAAACGTGTTATAACGGGCGTTACGTTGTGAGTGTTTTGTTCTGGATTACGTCGATGGTGTGAGCTTAAGTTTCTCACGCTACATTTGACGCGAAATGCGAAGTAGGAGAATGCTGTGCCGCAAACAGTGCATCTTTTTGATCGTTGTGCTTCCACTACTCATAGTGCCCGCCGTGTTAATCATCAAACACTCAGACGGACACATAGACGAGATCTTCATCCCTCCTAAACGTCTGCCCAACAGCCAGGGAACGTACATCGGGCCGGTTGTCCAGTATGAACACGTCAACTTAACGGGAGGTAACTAAACTGTGATTAATTTTGTTTCGATCTTGTTGCGTATCGAAGTGTCGATTCTATGTACAAATACCGCGTTCATGTGATCGTGTCAACGTCGCGCTTTACTAGGTCACGTTGACGTGACTTGCGTCGACACGTGGACAGAACGTTTGAAGAAAAAACTACCGTGATGTAATGCGATTGTTTGTTCAATATAAAGATGACACAAGTGATAGTAAACTAATATGAAGATGACACGATAGATAAAGCCTCGTTTTCCTGTCGTTTAATGTGAGGGGAAAACATAAACAATATAACGTTTTCTCAATGAACAAGCTATTGATATGGCATGCACCCACATTAATACAGGATTATATCAAATATAAGTTATTATGAAAAGATGTCTATCCTCGATTAAGATTTATTCGGCAAGGTCATTGTTGTACATACTATCGTTCAATTTATACATCTTATGCTTAGGTCTTCACAAATACCAGGGTGCAGAATCAACGGGGTTTACAGGGGTTTACGCACGGGCTGGACAGAATGTAAACACACCGTAAAGAACTTAAATTTTGCATTTATCTTAAGTTATTAAAATTCATTTTCAAAAATCTATAGTGCATAAAAGACAGTTTTTCGTGCAGTTTGTGCCGAAATTTTAAGGTATACGAATAAATCCTTCAATACGTGTGAACTCGTGACAAAGTTTCACGTTGCGTGAAGCAAAACCGTATAAATGAATGCAGTACACATAGTATTTTTGAAAAGGGAAAAAAATATTTTTAGATAAAGCAATTCTGATGTATTTCACAATGCCATAAGTAGCATAAAAATCTTAATTTTATGCGCTAGTTGAAATTCTAAAGAAAAAATGTTTTTAAAAAGTTATTTTAAAAAAAATCATCACTTACCGGTTTCCACAAAGTCACGTGATCCTGCACCCTGAATACTAAACGTAAGCATGCACGTATTTTCTGTTACGGACGCAGACGCTGACAAGTCTTAAATATGTTATATGTGTTTCCATCATAAACGTTTAGTCGTATGCAAGGTTGAGTTTTCGATCATTTTTGCTACATTCGAACATATTCGCAAAAATCATTTTTTAATTAAAAAAAAGAAATATCACAAAGTGATATTTAAGGTTTCTGGCATTAAAATAATTATTTTAGTAGTAAACAGCTCGTGTAGAGAAAAATATTAATATCGGAAAAAATATGGGTCGAACGAAGTAACCTTTTTATTTATTTTTATTTTATTTAATATTTCATATATTTCTTTCATTTAGTTTCTTTATGAAGTGGTTGGGATGTAAGTGAAAACATGTCACTTTTTTGTAAATGTCTATTAAATCAACATTTTTTTTTTAACTTTATGTATGACGGATAGGAATGTTGCACAAAGAGTTCTGGGTGTTAATTACGTGAACTTGAAATTCCGCTCTATCAAGCAACGTTAACATTACACACGCGTCTATGCGGTATTGTTCCAGTTTACAAGAACAGCCTTGCACTCTAACGTAGCCATCTTGAAATACCGACATTAAATTGCCCCTGAAGCGATTTTTAACACACATTAACATACTTCAATTTACTTTTGTTGACGTCTTTGCAACGCAACACTGCGTTTGCCAATATTGTCCCTTAAGCGATTTTTAATACATATTAACATATTTTAATTTACTGTTGTTGGCGTCTTTGCAACGCAACACTGCGTTTGCCAATCAAAACCGCTCATAATTTGTCATACGATAGGCATATACATCTCTAGTGCTTATACAGACTTAAATTACCAGTTTACGCGAAAGCATGACTATGTTCGAAATGACGGTGACGTTTGCAAAATCACACGAATGTACTCATTTCGTGCGTTTCGAACACACTACTATTTGCATAAATACCGGTATAGTACTTGAATAATGTTCACATTGCTATTGGTGTCTATACTTATTGCTGCGCGAAATATTTCTGTGGAACACACAAAACTTGAAGTTGCTGAATATTTACTTTGCCTTCAGAATAATATTTTCATTTAGGGCCTACTAGGCACTTCATTTAAACATACATCGTTATAATCATCAATCAAATCGCTCGATCATGTCAATACTTCAGACAATTAATAATATTTATAACGCAAAACATCGTATTTTCTTCTTATTTATTTTTCAGTACAAAAAATTGTCCGACCGATAGACGCGCCAAAAGCACGCCCTGCAAAATGTAATGACTACGTTTGGTCAGGAAACTGCCGCGACACCTGCTATTCCTTCAACATTCTAGTGAGGAAGAAGCAGAGAAAGCAGATCGTTCTGAAATGTGAGAAATCAAAGACTCAGCTAAACAGCGTCTACACGCCGAAACAGAAAATGGTACACAAGGTAGACTTCCGAGATTCGTGTCTTCAAAAGGTCACGGAATGGTACTGCCGCGACAAGCTGAGCGTTCCGAATATCGTTCACTATGTGTGGTTCGGCAAATGGGAATTTCAGTTCATTCATTTCTTGAGTTTTCTGAGCGCGTTCAAGGTTCAAAAGCCATGTTTGATAATGGTCCACGCAGACAAGCTACCGACCGGAAATTTGTGGAACTATTTCTTGCAAATCTGCCAAAAAGTAGTCCATGTCAAACGTAAGCAACCGAAGACGGTCATGGACAAAAAGCTGACGTTTATTGAACACAAAGCCGATGTCGCCAAACTAGAGGCATTGAAAGGTGTATATTGTTGCATTTCTTGTAAAAATCGCATTCGGGCATACTTTATTATAAATGTCACATATGAAGATAAAGATCACTAAGAACGCGTACGATTAAGATACCAAATGGGGTGGGGAAGATACAAATTAAATAAAATTAATTACAAGTTTTCTAGTTTCCGTGTTTTATAATACATTTTCATATACACGAACAATCATTGCTATGTTGCAGAGTACGGTGGTATCTACCTGGACACCGACCAGGTGTTGTTGAAGCCCCTCGAAAAGTTCCGCAGCTATGACGTCACCATCGGCCTCGACAACGGAGGTCAGGTCGCAAACTCCATAATCCTCGCCAAGAAGAACGCGGCGTTCATCAAACTCTGGCTCGAAGAGTATCGGACTTTCACGAAGAATGACGGAAACAAGCACTCGCAGATAATACCCTTCACCCTCGCGCAAAAGTTTCCGCACTTCGTTAAAATAGTCGGTGATGAGCTCTCCGCACCGAACGCGCACAAAATATCGGATTTGTACGCGCGTAACGTCGACTGGACGCGTCAGTACGGGATGCACATGCATCTCAAGCTTCGACAAAAGTCGTTCGGAAAAGAGAAATTCGACATGCACACTGTTAAAACTATGAACACAACGGCCGGCGCGGTTGCTAGGTACATTCTTTATGGTAACACGGATTTGTGCACGTCGCCAAAAGGGTATATAATACATTAGGACTCCCTTTATTGTTTCTGGTATGAACGTTCGTATTCCCTTTAGCGTATGTTTCAATGTGCTTATGTAAATAACCACTGCATAATTGATTACGTTTGCCAATGTTTATTTTACGTGTAAGTATGTCGATTTTATGATTATGAAAGCTTTAAGATAATGTAGATTTATACATAGTCATACTAAATACAATAGACAGTTAATGCAGTTTATTTAAGAATGTATTCTTCAGCTTAAAATGACAATAAATACTGTAATAGACTAACGTTAACAATACTTTTTTGTTTTATATTGTTCTATCCTTGTTACAATCATGTTTATTATTGGTTGCTCTGTATACATTTTTACTCTCCTAGAACTAGACTGTTGCAACGTTTATGTAAACGTTTTAACATCCTATAGGCCGTGCCTAAATTGAAAGAAGTGGGAAATTCTGACAGCATTTGCTGATATAAAATAAACAGTTCATCGTATCCTTATCTTAATTTGAAATGAATATTGGACGCAGGTTCAAAGAAGCTGGTATAATAGTTGAAGAACAGTTGCCGGTAAAATACAAATTCTTAACAAACACGCAAATATTTACAAAATCATTATATATCGACCATTCAAAATTCGCTAACGGTTGGTAACACAAGTCCGACAACTCGCCAATGGTATATCGTGGTTGCCTCCCCTACACGAGATGAAGGAGTGGGTTGTCTCCCCTAGAGGAGGTCCCAGTCCTGGGTGCCCCACCAAGCCAGCACGTTCCACGGGCCCCCGTCCTTTACTGCCACGCCCTCCATTACACCTGGGGAGAATTATAGAGCATAGATGATATATGCTTCGTGTTATGTGTAATAAAGTTTTAAATCCCTCAGGGCCCATATCCACAAATCTCCTAAGGCAAATCTTAACTTAAGTTCGACTTAAGTGAACATTTTCAATTCCATTTCTACAGTGAACTCTAATATTGTGCACTCAACTCTGGTAAAAGCAGCAGGGTATTTTGAATCTTAAACAGCATAGTAGCATTAACAACAACATTGAAGTTCAATTTAATCAAGTATAGACTTAAGGAAATTTTCAATTTTAAGGAATTAACTTAAGTTTTCACTATGGAGCTTTGTGAATACGACCCCTGGACAAGGAGGTTATTAATGATTGAGCAAGATATTACCATTTAAGATGAGGATATCAGGATTATCACAACGAAAGCAAAAACATTTTGCGTTATTTAGTGCTACTGAGTATTTCAGTTGGAAAAAAGTTCATCTCACTCATATTGTTCTTTATTTCACTTTCTGCTATACAGCGACAACATGAAGAAACACAATATATATCCTGTACAACATTAAAGTGTTTATAGTATAAGTTTGAAGTTAAATTATATTGGTATTATCCTCTAAACGCCTATTCTAAACTAAACTTTATGTGAAACTCTAAACCTAACGCTCTGTAGTAGGCAACTCTGAACTAAACGCTCTGTAGCACGCAACTTACTCTTAATGCTCTGTAGCACACAATTGCAATATAAACACTCTGTAGCAAACAACTCTAAACTAAACGCCCTGGAGCAAGCAACTGTAAATAAAACGCTCTGTAGCACGCAACTCTAAACTAAACGCTCTGTAGCACGCAACTTACTCTTAATGCTCTGTAGCACACAATTGCAATCTAAACGCTCTGTAGCAAACAACTCTAAACTAAACGCCCTGGAGCAAGCAACTGTAAATAAAACGCTATGTAGCACGCAACTCTAAACTAAACGCTCTGTAGCACGCAACTTACTCTTAATGCTCTGTAGCACACAATTGCAATATAAACACTCTGTAGCAAACAACTCTAAACTAAACGCCCTGGAGCAAGCAACTGTAAATAAAACGCTCTGTAGCACGCAACTCTAAACTTAACGCTATTAAGAACGCAACGGTAAATTCTAAAAAATAAACGCACTGTTACATGTAACTCTAAACTAAACGCTTTGTAGCATGCATCTCTTAACTAAACGCCTTGTAGTAGATAACTCTTAAAAAGGCAATGTAACACGAAACTCTAAACTAAATGATCTATAGCAAGCAACTCTTTACTAAAAGCTCGGTAGAAGGTAACTCTTAACTAAACGCTTTTTACCACGTAAACTAAACTAAATGCTATGTAGCACGCAACTAAACGCTTTTTACCACGTAAACTAAACTAAATGCTCTGTAGCACGCAACTCTTCACTACTGGTAAACGTTCAATAGCACGCAACTCTTAACTACCGGTAAACGTTCAATAGCACGCAACTCTTCACTTCCGGTAAACGTTCAATAGCACGCAACTCTTAACTACCGGTAAACGTTCAATAGCACGCAACTCTTCACTACCGGTAAACGTTCAATAGCACGCAACTCTTAACTACCGGTAAACGTTCAATAGCACGCAGCTCTTAACTACCGGTAAACGTTCAATAGCACGCAACTCTTAACTACCGGTAAACGTTCAATAGCACGCAACTCTTAACTACCGGTAAACGTTCAATAGCACGCAACTCTTAACTACCGGTAAACGTTCAATAGCATGCAACTCTTAACTACCGGTAAACGTTCAATAGCACGCAACTCTTAACTACCGGTAAACGTACAATAGCACGCAACTCTTAACTACCGGTAAACGTTCAATAGCACGCAACTCTTAACTACCGGTAAACGTTCAATAGCACGCAACTCTTCACTACCGGTAAACGTTCAATAGCACGCAACTCTTAACGAAACGCTTGGTAACAGGTAACTCTAAGCTGAACACAGGCAACCTTATACTAAACGCTCTGTAGCACGTACCTCTAAACTAAACGCCCTGTATCACGCAACTGTAAACTAAACGCCATGTAGCACGCAGCTCTAAACTAAACGCTCTGTAGCAAGCATTTACATGTATAAACTAAACGCTCTATAGCACGCAACTGTAAAATTAACGCTGTTCAGCACGCAACTCTAAACTAAACGCTATATAGCACGTAACTCTCCTCTCTTACCCGTCAAGGTGAAGCCTGGACCGTTGACTCCATGGTTGTTGTACATGGTGTTGACCGTCACATCCCTGTAGTCACCGTACGGAAACACCGTGGCAGACACGTATCTATCAACAGGAATGTGTAAAACCATATCGTATCTATCAATCAATAAACAGCTTATGTCAATGAAACACGCGCTGAAGAAGTCTCTCATCGACAACACATATCAGCTGAATGCCGGTGGGATGTTCATACATTCAAATGTTACAACTTATAGGTTTGCGGCAACTTTGCAATAGAAACATATATTTGCTCGCAAACGTCTCGATCAACTTCTGAAAAAACGGGGTTTTAAAAGTGTTGCGTAAGAAGTGCCTTTGGGGTTTAAGTATAAGCCTCGCTCTGGTAAAACTGGGTATAATGCATGTGCGTAAAGTATCGTCCCAGATAAGCTGTCCGCACAGGCTTATCATGGACGACGCTTTCCGCTTTTATGGAATTTTCCGTTGAAAGGTAGTCTCTACTAGACAAAAATCCAGTCTATCTGGAAAGTGTCGTCCTAGACACTTTACGCACAAGTATTAAGCTCGGGTTTCCTAGAGCGAGGCCCACATTAATTCTCTGTCAATACGAATGTATATAAATGATGCTGGCGTACCCTGGTTGGCTCAGGAGCTCTGCCAGATGTTCATTGGTCAGAACGTCCCACGTGATTCCGTCATCTTCACTGAGGAGGTGCGCAGTGCTGTCACGTGACATGGCTATGACGTCACTCGTATTATCAATAACGCCAATGACGTAACCCACGTTGTCGTAAATTGCTTAAAACGCACGTAGACAGCAATTGTTGAGAAAACAATCCAACAAAATAAAGCCACCAAGCAATGAAACCCTGTCAATTATGTAAATACGAATACAACGTCAAAGGTCAATATTAACATGTTTTTGAATCTCGTATTAGCATATCTGTTCAGAACAAATGTACATGTACTAGCAATCGTGTCTTTGAAGATCTTATAATGTTCTGGCACAAAATGAGAATATCTTAATTGTTCACGGACTAAATGGGACAACTTATCTCGCGTAAAAAACAACTGTGTTCGGTAGCATGGAGGTAATTATGATATGCATGTGACTTAATATTTTTGACTGTATTTGTTTTATGCCATAACTTTGTCGTACAGAGACGTCACTACCTTGCCAGTACGCTCCGATCTGGTCTGATCTAGAACATGCCACTTCTCCACTGAAATTATACGAAACAGACTGCGTTATACGGCGTCATTATGCCACTTCTCCCCTGAAATTATACATAACAGACTGCGTTATATGGCGTCATCATGCCACTTCTTCCCTGAGATTATACAAAACATACTGCGTTATACGGTGTCATCATGCCACTTCTCCCCTGAAATTATACAAAACAGACTGCGTTATACCGCGTCATCATGCCACATCTCCACTGAAATTATACAAAACAGACTACGTTATACGGCGTCATCATGTCACTTCTCCCCTGAAATTATACAAAACAGACTGCGTTATACGGCGTCTTCATGCCACTTTTCCACGGAAATTATACAAAACTGACTGCGTTATACGGCGTCATCATGCCACTTCTCCCCTGAAATTATACAAAACAGACTGCGTTATACGGCGTCATCATACCACTTCTCCCCTGAAATAATACAAAACAGACTGCGTTATACGGCGTCATCATGTCACTTCTCCCCTGAAATTATACATAACAGACTGCGTTATACGGCGTCTTCCTGCCACTTCTCCCCTGAAATTATACAAAACAGACTGCGTTATACGGCGTCTTCATGCGACTTTTCCCTGAAATTATACAAAACAGACTGCGTTATACGGCGTCATCATGCCACTTATCCACTGAAATTATACAAAACAGACTGCGTTATACGGCGTCATCATACCACTTCCTCACTGAAATTATACATAACAGACTGCGTTATACGGCGCCATCATGCCATTTGCGTCATCATGCCACTTCTCCACTGAAATTATACAAAACAGACTGCGTTATACGGCGTCATCATGCCACTTCTCTGAAATTATACAGAACAAACTGAGTCATACGGCGCGATCTTCAAAATTTAGGAATGGCAAACGTCTGTAGCAAAAATATGCAAACGGCAGTAGACGAAAAAATGCAGGCGTTTAATTTAATGAAAAACATGTGAAACAATATAATTTATGCTAATTTAGATTTAAATTAGATATAACAAGTTTAGATTGATGTTATAAATTAATGCACGACATATATAAATTCTGCAACAACAAAAATTAACTAATGTAAAAGTTATATTATGGGCATCTAACAGTTTATAGGTGTCTATCGCAACCGTTGTTTATTTTTGGTGTTTTCACTTCATATACACTTATATTTGTTAATGCAGCATCAACATATTGAAAATATCCCGGAAAGAGAAATATAATGCTTTTGAATATCAACCGTACTTTCGTTTTGACAACTGACGACAGGAATGATTCGATTTATAATGTCGGCTATATCGGCGTAAAACGAATGTGTAAGAAGGAAGAATACTCTGAAGGGCCTAACTTGGCAAAAACAAACATAAAATAATTAGTTAACTATCCGGAACCTACAATCAGCATAAATGCCCCATGTATTTAATAAAGAACAACTCAACATGATTGTCATACAACATACATACTTTAATTTGTTTAGCAAAACCTCCAGCTCAACGAGTCAATCAATCTTCTTCCATCCCCCACCCACTTCTGCTAACTCTTTTCACGCCATTTAGAAAATGCGAATAGCTTTTACATGAGTCATTTTCACACAAATCGCCATCGCAGAGCTCGGTAAATGAGTAATTGTTATCGAACACAACGTTGTCGATCGGTGTTTGTTTCTTTTTCGATTTTGCAAATCGCTCGCTGTTATTTCGCACTTTCATTTTGCTAAGAAAATGTCAACAACCCTGACGCCATGAACACAAATATTTTATACGGCGAATACGGCGATATCGACCGACTATTCCCGATCTCACTAGGCACCTACTGCCTTAATAAGTGACTGTAGTGTAACGGTTATCAATAAAGCAATAAACCGTGTAATCGCTGTCGTCTTGTAAAATTTAAGAAAATACGCGTTAACCAAAACTCGAACAGCAAAAGTCTGCGCTATTGTTAGAAAAAACATAAAATAAATATATTTTGATTATGTTTTGTTTTTATAAAAAAAACAGAAAGTTTCGCGTATTTGCCCAGTCCCTGTGATCTTTCCCCTGTGATCAGTTATTAATTAAAACAATTAGCTTTCCATTATTGGCAATAAATATTGTAATAAATATAATAGGCACAAATACAGTACTTATTTACACAAAAAATCACCACTATGCAAGATATTCTTAAAACTAAAATATGTACATTGATGCGTATAAAAAATTCTTCTCCCATGAGCGAAAAAAAATGCATTACATATTAGTCGCCGCACTCCAGTGCGACGCCAATTAACGTGTCCGTATTGCCACCCAACTCGCTACCTAGGGTGGCAGTGAGATGGACTCCACAAGGGAAAAGAAACCGTGGACGACCGAAAGAGACTTGGCGCCGAACCGTGGAGCGAGAGCTCAAGCACAGAGGCCTCACTCTGCAGACAGCACCCGCAACAGCAGCTGACAGACCAAAGTGACACTCCCTTGCCGTCGCCTCAAGCACCAGACGGCGCAGAGAGGATTAAATGAATGAATGAATTGCTGACTAAACTCACTGTATCTGCGTGAGGCCGCACACGAACACGGTGCCTGTGGTCGGGTTCACCACGTAACTCTGGTCCGGGACTGGACTCACGTAGGTCTCCAGAGTGGCGCAGACAACTGGAAAAACGCACAAAAAGTAACCACCATATACAATTGCCAGGTATTTAGTTAAAACCTTTTATTTAAGTTCAATTGAATCTAAAGCCACAGGCTTATTGAAACGCTCGTGAGTCCGTTTCCAAGGTACAACTAGTACTAGTACTTGATGTATTTGGGAGATCTTAAGGTCCCCACCGTGGGGATCGAACCCGTGACCATTCAGTCAAAAGGCGAACACCATAACCACTACTCCACGGCGATATTTAAGTTTGGTTCCTTTAATTGTTGATTGGTTGGTGATTGTGTGAGATGAGTGGATCGTATAGGATAAGAAAATTTGACATTTGTTCATCGGTAGTTTTGGTTTGATGGGTTTGCTGTTTATTTGGCGTACGTTGATCGGTTGGCTGTTTTGGCTTTTTCCGTTTCTTTGGTTTTGTCGGTGAAAGAATTGCATGGATAATAGGTCGATCGTTAAAAAAACATTACTATTTACGAGTACCCGGTATGTTATAAACTTATAACGTAGCATTCCCTGGATGGTACGAATTGTTTAACACTCGAAAGCAATGATCTAAATAAGTAGCTGTTTTGACTATAACATGTAAAAGTTGTCTGGTTACCCGGCGCTGATGCCTGTTTAACACCCAGCAGTTCTATCCTCGCTCCCACGGAACAGCGTGTGTCAGTGGATACCAGGCGCACGTAACGTGTCCAGAAATGTTGCGTCTCGTTCAGCGTTATATCATAGGCGTCATTGACGTTAGCGTTACCAGGAACGTTGATGGAAAATTCCTTTAAAATAACAAGTCGACATTGAAAATTTATTTTTATTTTGATTTGATACTCCTTTACTATATTTACATTTCAACAGAATGAATTGACTCTGCTTCACAGACTATATATATAGTCAAAACGTTTTATTAAAACGAACAAACAAAGAAAAGTCTGAACAAAATGCACGCGTTGACTCAAATTTAGCATACTTTCGTCGCGAATCCGCCGTTGTCAGTGACGTTATACCACGCATAGGAGTCTTCGCTGTATGTTACGTAAAATGACGTCATCACATTTTGCGCGTCATCCGCGCTTGATTGGAGTCGTATGCCCGTTATGTAGGCGGAAGAGCCGAAATCAACCTGTCGACAAAGTATCAACATAACACCCGTGAAATAGCATGGTTACTCTATGGCCTTGCATACTTCGCAGTGAAAATGTGTCATATTTGTGTTTATTGTGAATGCAAGCGAACAAACGCATTTTATTGTCACAATAAGTACATTCCAAGTCCTTACACAATGCAGCAATCGAATCGAAGATACCATTAAAAACGGAACTTCAACACCGTGTCCATTATCCAAATATATCCCTGAATATCAAACGTTCGGATAGATGCATCCATGAATGATATATCATAAGTTTATGAATAAAAGTATTGTTATTATAGTAAACCAGACTCTACATTCTGCATCTAGCTTACGATTCACGAGTACCTGCAGATATTCCATGCCACAAAATGGCGCTCCCCGGACGAGCGGTTTCCAGCCGCCACTTCCGTTCAGGCGGGCCTGTGTGGGCGGGTTGGAGGCCCGACTGGACGATGCAGTGAGCTGACAGGCCTGTACTGTGCCGGACTCGATACCCAGGGCCGCCGGACTACCTGGCAAAATATGAGCCTCGCTTTGGGAAAACGGTGCTTAATGTGTGTGCCTTATCAGGAGCAATACTTCTGGTTTAACTGGGATTCGTGAGGGAGATTTTTAGTTGGGAACTTTTTTATACTTATAAATAAAAAATACCATAAAAGCGAAGAGTGCCGTCCCTGATTAGCCTGTGTGGATTTCACGGGCTAATGTTTAACGATACTTTACGCACATGCATCAAGCCCCGTATTCACCGAGCAAGGCTCATAGGGGAGTTGAACGCTACGTCGAATATCAAAGTTCGCACATTCATATCTGCAGCTGTTATATCATGCGCAAGTATTTGCGTAATATTATAAGGAAGTGATTAAGTTGGACGTGCAAGCGATCACATTAACCCATTTAAGCCTAGTGGACTCTCCCATCCTTCTAAATTGGATGAATTTATTTCCAAAATTAGGGATGTCTAGTATATTTATTTCTATATTTCGAATATTTCTTACAGAAATTCCTACATGCAAAGAGCGTAGACCCTGATGAGACACCGCATCATGCGGCGTCTCATCTGGGTCTACGCTGTTTGCCAATACCTTTTTTCTAGACGCTAGGCATAAATTGGTTAATTGACTTTTCCAATGAGAATGTAACGTGTATTGAGACAGAAAGAAAACAAAAAATGAAAACATTTTAAATTATATACACAAATACTGTTACTTATCAACCGAGCGCCTAAATCATCCTGTATACATTTGTATTATTATAATATTTTTTTTTACCCGTGTGAAAGCCGAACTCTTTTACGATGATGTCCGAGTACAGCTCGCCCGTGTCCGCGCGGTCCGGACGCTGTGCACCCCGGTATGTGACGTCAACCGGAAGTACAGTGGGAACGTGCATTAAACCTACCGGAAAGGCCCTATTGGGATCGAGAACCAGGTTGAAAATAAAACTGACGTTATCTGTGAAGTCTATCTCGGAAATCTGAAACAATTTCAAGCCGATATAAGCCGCGATTCTTACTTATTAGCGGATCTACTTCCGTAAGAAAGATTGGATACGTGATAGCTAGGCTATTAACTTTGATAAATACTCATTTTATGAATTATATATGAATAAAGTTCCAGAACATCTTAAATTGCTCCCTTAAAACGTTTGTTTATAGAATATATACACATAAACATTTAGGCAAATGTTTCGAACGTGTTCATGTACGTTTACTAGTTTTAAGACAACGCAATTTTAATAAAAATACTTTCACGATATACTTCCATATTATGAAATCTAAGACTTACTTAAAACAGTTAGTTAACATATACAGATCTACCTTATTGAGACACGTTATTTTATAGTTTCGACGTTGAGTAATTAAGACTATAATTAACACAACCGAGACTTACTTTGAAGGTGATTCCCGTAGCCGGGTCGGTTGTAACAGTCACGTTGGCGTCAACAGCGTCTATGAGTTGTCCAAAACCGACGTACGAGGGCGTCAACACGTGCACGGCTACATCTTGCGCATGCGCCGTGGAGGTGTTTGTTGACCGCAGTAGAACCGTGCACGTCACGTTATCTCTGCAAGGAAAGATGCGTTGTGCAGTGCGTTGGCAATTTAACAGCATTATAAATTATTAGTGCAACATTTGTAAGCGTCATATATAAAATTGATAGAACCGAAGACAATGTATATAAATTGTACACATTTATTGACGTATTAGTGCGATGATTGTAAACAGCTATGTTAAGAACGCTGACTTGCAGCAAACCATATCATAAGCGGCGTCAATGTTAAAAGTTAAACGGAGGGAAAAACACAATACCCAGACATCTTTTGCGTGTGTAGAAACGTTTCCATAAGGAAGCTGATGATGAGTTCAGGACGCTCGGTTTCCGTAACGAGGACGCCTACGGACGTGTGTCCGGACGACGGAACGCCGTTGTTTCCGGTCAACGTGGTTGCTATGGCGATGAAGGAACCCTGCGTGTTCATCACGTGGTCAGATATCAATAGCGAGACTTTGAACTCGATCTCGTCTTCTCTCGTGTTGTTCGACGGGTTTATTAACTCACTCCTGCCTTCGAACCCTAAAATGAATTCGAACATTATCAGAGGGGGTAATCGCGTGATATTCAAGATGGCGACGACTATGCCGAGACACGTGATATTCAAGATGGCGACGACCATGCCGGGACAGTTATTTTTCTCCGTTTTATACCCTATTTTACTTTTGTTTAATATTTAAATGACACTCACTTTCCAGACATATCAGTAAAAGGTGGTTTGTGTTTATTTTGTATTAAAATTCGCTTTATATCTTGATTTTACTCCCCGAAAATGTTCTTAGTGAAGCTATTGTTATGTCATCCCGCTAAGAAATTTCGCAGCGAGTAAAATCGAGTTATAGAGCAAATATTAATATGAAATAAACGCTAGTATCTTTCTTGCTGATATAGCTGGAAATAGAGGGGAATTATACAAATTAATACAAGTAATTAAGGGTATAAAACGACGAAAAGTAATTGCCTCGGCAGTGACGTCGCCATCTAAACTATCACGTGATACCCTCTCTGATTCTACAACATAGTCATGAAAATTATTTCAAACGTCTCATTGGACATTTTGCAGACACAAAAAGCATTTTCAGTAATTGTAAGACGTTATTAAAAGTAATAAAACTAAATCGGTACTTATAATTTTGGATTTATTTATAAAGGAACAAAAAAACTGCAAATATTTGGGATCACATTTTGAACTGTAAATGTATACGCGTATGCATACCCGGATGAGAAACGGGGCCAAGGTTGTAGGTCAAGCTCGTGACCTGGCTGTGTGACACGGTTGTCATGGATACGAGAGTCAATGTGCGATTCTCCATGCACACCAGGTTTGAACCGATCCGCGCGATAGATACATGATTGATGGTAGCTGTAAAAAAGTACACGATCTGCACAACATGCTTTCAACTGCACAGCCTACGTTATATTACATCGTGAGGCAAGTTTATTTACCTATAAGTATAACTTAACAGATGGTCATTGGTGTGGACACACATAGTCTGTGGACACACTCAATCTCCACGCAGAGTTGTCGTTCCTTGCTCTCGCATTTGATCCAACTTTGCTGGTTCCAGTCAAATCTCTGCGCGGACGTTGGGACACACTATCAAGCAAAATGGTATCGGGACGTGTTTATTTCTAAGTGGACGTAAAAGTCTGATATGAATTCGTCGGCCGTATACAAGCGTGTAGACTAACACTATGCCGGGGCAATAAGAGGTTTTGTGCAGAATCTTTGCAAACTGTGGTAGATCAATACTTTGTTACTGTATATATGATCATCGCTCTGTTAAAATGGGCTAACTACCTTTGCGTTTAGTGACTCCCCGGATAAGGCTGTGCAGTTAGCACAGCCTAACAAGGGACGACACTTTCCGCTTTTGTTGTATTTTCCGTGAAAGGAAGCAAAAATAACAATTTAAGCGGAAAGTGTCGTCTTTGCTTAGCCTGTGCGGTTCCACGGGCTTATCTGGTACGACCCTTTACGAATAGGCTTTAAATCCCATTTTCCTAGATCGAAGCTCGTGTTGTATCGCATAAATTAGAAATTACCTAGCGCCGTATTATTATTCACTTGGGTGGAGACTGTAATAGAAAAGTCGGCAGTCGTCCCCATGAATACTGTCGTTACATTCACCTCCACTGTCTGAGAAATGTATCCGGATGTACCGGTCGTGTTTAACACGGACGCGTTTCCTGTTGACTAACAAACAGCAACACAACATGAAAGATGCATATTTGATTTACATACATAACAATGCCAAATGGGTTTGATAAATATAGCCAGTATCATCCCAGACTGAGACGGTTATCATATACCGGTAAAGCTATTTTGTTTGCATTTTTATTGTTGCATTTGTTGAATGTAAGGTAAATATTATTCTAGAAAAGTGGCGACTATAAAACATTATAAATATGTAGTATTTACGACTATGCAAACGTAATCTAACCAGCATTGGATGCACGCTGCTGGAAACATTGAAGGGCAATGTGGCGATGATTTTCTTGCTGGAGTTGTTGACGTCATATCTGACCTCCACACGGAGCGACAGGTTGGCTCCAACAGAAACCGGGGAGTTGACGGGAACGCAGACGACCACTTCATACCTGAACTATTTCGTGTTATAGAGAAAATGAAACCGTATTAGCGAATATTGACATATTATCATGTACATATGTAAATTTAAACACATATACATGGGTATGTATCCATATTGTTTGAAGGTCAAATAAGGAAGTGTATTCTAGATCTATTATGTGCAGGTTTTATCTAAAATTACGGAAAATAAAACAGAACGCAAAATGGAATGGATAACATGTTTAGTGTTACCTTTTTTAAATAATTTAAATAGTGTTCAATCAACTTACAAAATTATCCGCATCTAACGAGCTCGCTGCCGTGTCAATGTTTGCAGATCCGTATGTAACATTCGCGCCGTCATTGAAAGCAGAGCTATCAGATGAGGTAAAGGTTGCATTGATTTTGTCGTCTGCGCATAAGTTAGCGCCGATTTTCATCAGTTGAACGTCACATATGCTAGCTTTTCCGGTGGTAGTGGTAAATCGAATGTCGTAGATCATGACGACACCTTGCGGCGTGCTGACGTTAACAACGGCAATGAGCGCTGAACCTTTTGCTACTATTTTCACGCTGGAGAGAGCGTCCACCGCCACAACTGGCACGGATGTCTTGAAATTTAAAATAATATAAAGGGCTGATCACGAACAATCAATCTTTTAAATGTGTGTTGCTTGTAGCGAAGTGTTGATCTGAATACATCGTACGTTACAAACCATGTTAGATAGCCTATACCAGAGAAAATGAATTTATGCATTTAGTTATTAATGCGTTTTACTTAACAAGTGTGCATCTTTTTACATAAACTAGTTTTTTTGTCAAAAATAATGAATTACAATAATAGACAAAGTATATATGGCGTGTTTATAATACACGATTACTTGCATAACATACTTAACGTATATGCATTACTTACTGGAGAGGCTATTGTATTTATGCTTAATGTGAGAGGTGTTGTCGACGTCAGTGGCAGGTTTCCGTCAAGATAGACGTCAACGACAACGTTGAGCATATTGGCCGGCGTTACGTACGTAGGAATTCTCGTCAGGATTTTAAAGGTCAAGTTGTTGTTTGCATTTCCCCCTTCGTTGAAGCCTATTAAAGATTCGTTTGCATTGGGTAAATGAACAAGATTCAACAGTAACATCTAATTAGTGTTAGTTGACACTTAAATGCATATTATCTTTGCTTTTTTTTCTCGCATCCTCATGAAAACTCATCGCGATGTCATCTAAAAAGTGCCATCTGGAAAGACAACGCACGTCAGGGTCCTCCGATAACGTCGTTGTTTTCCAGCAGTTGTCGTTATCACATATATTTAGGTATCTCAGAGAGAGAGAGCGCTTTGATAACGTACCTGTGTTCAAATATATTTAGTTATCTCAGAGCTTTGATCGCCTACCTGTGTTGATGACGATGGGGATGTCAATGATTTGACTGTACCCGTCTGAGAACGCCTCGCTCCAATGACCTTCCAGGCACGCGAAACTGTCGCCTGCAGAACACAAGTAAAACTGGGTAATCAAGAATTCAATGACACGGTATATTTCATATGCAAAAAATGACGTCTGTCAGAAAGCACACATTAGCCGAGATGCGCATATCTTATTGTTTTCTTATAAATAATTTTACGCGAATTTCCGCCTTATTTTCGATAACAAAACCTTTTATTTCATAACATGATTCATCATTATATTCTACATAGAATGATATTAATGTTAGTGTTTGTTTGAACTTTCTTTACCTATAATAAAGGTACAGTCGGTCCAACAAAAATTATTGGGGCACAATTACTGTAGTAACCCAAACTTGTCAGAAAACAGTCGAAAGAACTTGAAAAGTTTCTGCAAGTGATTTGAGTACGAACCCTGTCCAAAGAACTATTCATTGGAAAAAGTACAACAGTAATTTTGTAAATATACAATAACTATGCTCTGTGTCTCCGAAAGTGTTCGATGATTGTAGCAACAAGTAAGTATTCAGTGATACCACACTCGGCTCAGGTACCCCAAGTACTCTTAAGTACACAATGACACGTGACAACCTTTATGCATGTATCTTCCAATTAATGTAATACGAACTGTCGGATTTAATGAATGAACGAGATGCGTATGTAAAGAACAATACTAGTGTTGATCGAGTCATAGATTAAGTTTACAAATAAGTATGAAACGAAATCAATTTATAAGAGATTATTCTGTATTATTCAATAGAAGTTATTTATGTTATTATGCTAGTTATCGGCAATAAGCCTTTGTTTAATTATGTGCAAGCGACTGCATGGGTGGGGTAACGCGAACAATACTACGAACTGACCAACCAACTAAAAAAAAGTGGAGATCCAAGAACAGCGGTCACCTGTCGACGACGGCCACTTTGAACATCTCCCTTGACTGACCGCTGTTCTCAGTTTTGACTGTACTTCAATCTACCCCGGGTACGGTAAATACGCTTATAGGCACCCGGTCATTATTAGCTGTACCCGAGTTGTACTCCCGCCCAAAAGTCGAGGTCGTAAAACGCGCTTCCGAACAGGGAATACATTAACGAAACAATCAGTTTGAACAAAATCTTCCTAAACATGCTTTTTGAGTATGAGATTCGATACTATAGAGGCCAATTTACCGAATATTGACATCAATTTGCACATAATTAATTTGAAAAAAAAAGAGCCGACAACGTCCAATTAAGCGTAAGTATTACCGGGTACGTTAAAGTATATTTCCCGTACAGTGGTTCATTGTATTATAATTAAGGGTACCCGGTTTACATTTAAGTAGTACCCAAGCCGACAATAACCAATCGAGCCACACTGACTTGCCTATGTTGTCAAGAATGACGTCGCAAGCCGGGAATGTGTACGTGCCGTTTACCCTAGCTTCGATACGGAGCGCGTTGTATGGGTCAACAAGCGTCAACATCAACGTCAAGTTTGCGACGTCTCCGATCTTCACTGACGTCGGGCCCGACAGAGATATGAGTGGTTGCGACGTGGGAGAGGGCTGAAAAGGGACAGGGTTTCCTATTTCGGGAAAAATCGTCGGATGGTAAACTTTGTAAAATTTAAGTAACTTAAATTCTGCTTTTACACTAGAATACTTGTATTCAAGCACCCATTCAGTATCGATTCCACGAGTTATGTTCCATATATAAAATTATGTGATGCTGATAGCAAGTAATGTATATCTTCAATATTGCAAAAGTTATGAAGAAGGTTAAAGTTTTGGTTAAAGTTTTTGAATTTCTTTTTATGTTACTCTATGTATGTGTCTCTATTTAGAAGAACAACAGCACACAAAAGAGGGAATAAAACGGGTGGGACACATTTTAAAAGAGTCGGGCATAAAGATGGAAAGTGGCATATATATTTTTTATCCCATCATCAGACGTGCATTGTCGAAATAAACCACTGTGGAATAAATTTTCCTCTATTTCGGCAGTGCTGAAATATAGCTGTCACGCGCGGCGGAGAATGGTCATATTACTCGGAATCAACTATAAAGTAATAATTTTTAGTAAAATCGAATCAGATTCAACAAAACAAACAATTTGATACCAAGATGTAATATATTTTTAACACATAATGCAACTCAAAAAGCAAAAAAACATTATTTACAAATATTAAGTGCGCGTACTCGTGACGTCATTATTAACACGTCATACGACACTGCATGTTCTTTCACGCTAAAGCTGCTGTTGTTAAGTGTTTTTTTTTCATTGTTTCTTGAAAATAGGGGACGTCGAGGTATGATAATCAGAATAACAGGTTAGTTACTGATCTTTTTGTAATGTATTAGGCTAGGCACGATTAAAATAATGAAACAATGTTTGCTTAAAATAACTTTGGGATTTTCCGTGTAGTTCGATTTTCCTATTCTATTTTTAAAGAAATAATTTACGACTAAGAAAATTGATGGGATAAATCGAATACTAGGTCGGTGCCGAATAAAGCAAAGTTTATTTTGCTCGGCACGAAAATCTGAACCACTCGCCAAGGCTCGTGGTTCAGATTTTCTAAGCCTCGCAAAATAAACTTTGCTTTATTCGGCACCGACCTAGTATTCTCTATATCATCATCATTTTTATACACACATCACAATGACTGCATTTAATGAATACATTTTGAACTTTATAACGGACTGCTATGATTCAATCGACACAGTATATATAGCTAGTACAGAACGGTTTTGTAAAGAAAATTAACACAGATAAGTATGTACTATAGCTACCACGTTGCTGGTTCCTTAACGTCGTTTGGCGGTTTGAGTGTCTCTGTTATCCGGAGAGCTATGCCAGCGGGAGTGTAAACTCCGGACAGTGTTTCCCAAGATAGAAAGGTTGAAGGTATAGAACAGACGAATATGAACCTCGAGGCTGATAGGGATGAGAAGGATCACTTAGAAAGAAACACCAATGGCGGGAGACGCTCTAAAGCCTTGGCCGGCAAGTCTCCTACTACAAGGAAAAGTCGAAAAATAAACCACTGCTGAAGACGGATAACCCTGGGCCAAACGCTTTCCACTAAAGGACAACAATGGATTCTGTGTGATGGCGCTCTACCTGTGGACCACCCCCCTCCCCCCGGGCTGGTAGAGAGCCGGACCCCATGTATTTAAGGGGTCCAACCCAAACCACCAAAGGAACTTCGTCTCGCTGCGAGGAGCAAGGCTACGGAGGCGGCAGGTAACGACGGCCTAAGGCTCCAGAACTGGGCGGAGAATCCACGATGCAAGGGAAACTATACGACAGTCTGGAAAACCTGCAGTTCAATGCTACTTTTGAGGAGATAGCCAACGTGTCCATTTGAGTGATAAACAAAAAAGAAGAAAAAGAGGGAAAATTAGGAGAAATACTTACCACACTACCTTGGGAAAACAACAGCGACGTACCGGATTTTGACTAACGGCGGTAAAATTCAGTGAAGCCAAGAACTGCATAGCTCCGTTATCGAGGGTAGCGTCGCCAATGACGGAGTAGACGCCGCCGACGGTGAAGGCGCTGGAGTTGGTGACGACCACGTGTAGCAGGACGCGCACCTCGCTGGCGTTCCAGAGGACGCTACTTCCGCTGTTGGTGATCGTTCCGAGATCGATCGTAGTCGATGGGTTCTATGTTTTAAAATATAATAATTATATGTCGTTAGTTTGCTTTGACTGTAAAGATCGGTTTAGTAAAGAAGACCAAATATTAAAATGCGTATCATGTTGTTGTTTTTTGTATTTGTGAATTGTGCGTGTTTGCTACTTTTTTTGCAATACTTGCCAAATAACAGACGAAAAATCAATCTGCCAATATAACAAAAAATACCTGATATGACCCGTTCCCGAGTCTTTGAAACGAGACTGTTGAAGGTGTCGTCTGCACACCATTAAGATTAATTCCGATGTAACTGACCTCTACGTCGCAAACAGAAAACACATTATCCGTAGTGACGTCAGAGCCAACAACCAACGTGACGTCTTGTGTGCCGTGCGGTAAGACGAGTGACGTCAAAATTGGAATTTTGTCAGACACGCGGATTTCAGTGACGTTGGAAAATCGACCCACAGAGGTCATTGTCAGATTTTGGGCTACCTGTGACAGCAAAGGAAAATTCATAGCAGTCATCCAAGCCACAACAGATAATTGTATTTAATCAAATTACCAAAACAGATGTAATGTTAGATAACCATAAATTAATTGCGCCAAATTTGATTAAGCGCTGTTATATTTCGATTTTTTGTGACGTCATTTATTGACGTCATGTGGTAACAAACACGTAGCTCACCGCCGTAGGTGGTAAATAGTGCTTTCGTTTCTGCATCGTTGTAGCTAAGGCCTTAACAAATTTTGAGTTAAGATTTTAGGTACGATTTTTATGTATTCGTATCTTTATTATTATAACTTAGCTGCTTAATCATTCGTGTGCTAAAAGCTTAAAAATTGTCTCTTCATGTATCGGTACACAACTAAAAACTGACAGCTTAACGTGATCAAGATATTGAAATTCGGCATCGTTGTTCGACGTCACTATCAATTCGATGCACTGAATGTCAAAGCGGGCGTTAACTAAAACTAACGAATATAGTTTCGTTAACCCGAATTATGTTACACTACTCGTAACAAATATCTAAACTCTGCTTTCGCTTAAAATTTGCTACTCATGGACTAAAACAGACACTCGATGTCCATCGTCCTTCAGTCCATGAGTAAACTTTCTTCTAACGACTTCTTATCCTGAATCACTAGGTAGATTTGAATGAAACTTTACGAGGATCCTTGGGTGACCCTCTTATAGGCTGAGCTGAGTGAAATTACCTCTTTATCATTCTTCAGTATCCTCTACTTATTCACCGCCTAGCCTAAAATCAATGTGATACAAACTATTTAACGTGTGTTTTTTTAATTAATACCATGTTTACGAATCCCGTAAAAACAGGTACCATATAAAATGCATATTTTTCGTCGTGTAGACCCGCTGACACGTGCGCGCTTACCGTTACGTTAGCTGCCACACATATTGTGAACATAGCAATAGACAGCCTTAATGTATCCATGGTTTCTGCTTTTATCAATCCAGATGCCTCGCGAAACTTTGTCGGAAAGACTAAATTGTGTTGGAAAGGAATACCTAAATACAGTGTATTTACAGGCACCACGACACTCATTGGTTTTCAACCGGTCAGTATTTGTGAGCATTAATAATTCAGAACTCAAACAGCATGGAGTTTTGGTAAGTTTGTTCAGTATCGGTAAAACTGTGTTCGCCATAACGAACACTGTTGTTTAACCCGACCTTTAATTAATATTCCGGATGCAATGATTATCCAAAGAAAAATTAGGGAAATACTTGTTCAGTTTTGTAAGGGATTGAACAGGCAACATAATGTGAGCGCTCGTTCGATTAATCTTTTATTCAATTATTTTGTAAAACATATTCACAGTGATGCCTCTTACGTGCCTATCGAATAGAAATTTGCGACAATTTTTTCCCCATAAATTTCGATTTAGCGTCACTTTCGAGTTTGCAAGCGCATGCAATATAACAGTATGGCGTTACGATAAACAGTGCAATTATGCACATTTTGGCTAATACACAACATAACTCCATAGAAGTTTAAAAACAAAGCGGTAATGTACACATTAGAGATTAACAAATTTACTTAAGAAATACAATTACTTTTGACAATATTGGCTTGTAAATACAGCAACCCTATTGTGAAGAAGGAAGCACAGTGGACATGCAGGTCGTCGAATTCAGAAGCAAGCGGTACATATTTAAACTTTCAATTCAAACAATTGGCACTGAACACTGGGTAAATTGGATCAAAAGCCAAGTTTGTATATGTCATATGACCTTGCAGAAAGAGACTTAATGAGGTCAAACTAGCACGATTCCAAACGCTATAAGACAATTTAAAAGAGCTGTGCGAATTTGGGGCCAGTCTGCAATAAGGCGTAACGCGTGGTTCGTTTCCTCTAACACTGACCAATCTAAGTTTAGGCGCCGACCCTTAATTTTAGTGATATTCAGTTTGATTTTTCAATCATTTTTCAATCTAACACTGACCAATCTAAGTTTAGGCGCCGACCCTTAATTTTAGTGATATTCAGTTTGATTTTTCAATCATTTTTCAATCTAACACTGACCAATCTAAGTTTAGGCGCCGACCCTTAATTTTAGTGATATTCAGTTTGATTTTTCAATCATTGTATCTACTTTTAATTATATTCGCAAAGTAAACTTTTATATGTACATGAAATTATGTTACAACAAGACGTGGAAGATTTCTTGCAGTAAATATCGATTTTGAAGTGGGAATTCGAAGTTTTTTATGTTTTTAAAAAGGTTAACCATAAATAAAATGGTGGGCCAACCTACCTACCCTATATTATTTGGCGATGTTAGTGGAAACACAGCTTTTTTGGTTTTAAAAATGTATCACACAACTTTTCTTGCTATGAATGTGAATGGAAATGCTTGTGCAGAAGTTGCGACTCGAATTGTGTCTAGTACATGTATTTAAACGTATAATTGACTTGCATTTATTATCCACCGCCATAGGCGGCGGGATATTGTTTTGGCGTTGTCCGTCCGTCCTTCCGGCTCTTTTGTGTCCGGAGCCATATCCTTGAAGTGCTTTGGCGGAGTTCATCGAAACTTTGTATGAGCATATATATGGATAAGAGGATGATTCACGCCAAATGGCATTGTACACCATTAAATAATAACGGAGCTATGGCCCTTTGTATCTTGAAAAAATGCTTTTTGTGTTTGTCCAGAGCCATATCTTGGAAGTGCTTTGACGGATTTCATTGAAACTTGGTATGAGTATATATATGGATAAGAGGATGATGCACGTTGGCGTTGTCCATCCGTCCAGAAAACTTTCGTGTCCAGAAGTATATTGGTGGGGGATATCAATTCAACGAATTTGCTTGTTTCATTTGTAGTAACCGGTATACAAAATAAACTTATATTATTTTGGGCACGAGTTAACATAATGTATGAAGTCCGTCTGATGATGTTTTCCACATATGACCGCAAAATATTTACGCTCAAACCAATGCTCGGAACACGTACATGAACGTATTATAGCATTCACGGTCGTTATAAACAGCTATTACATGCATTGATGCAAAATTATGCACTTGTAATCTTGTAACAATTCACAATACAATAACCAAACATGTCAAGTTTAATTCACAACAAATAAAGAATGGTATAAGCATAATTCACAACAGCTAGCCCACAGATTCATGTGAAATTCACAACAAATCAGGTAATTTACAGCATAATTTACAAGAGCGATTCACATCATTTACTCAAGTGTCATATTGGCACTAGCAGATTGTAATACCTCCTATCACACTGTTATATTAACCCTTTGCATGCTGAGAAATTTGTCGTCTGCTAAAATGTCGTCTGCTGAATTTCTAAAATAAGCATTTTCTTAGATTTTTTTCAAAGAATACTATCAGAATAGCAAACAGTTTGGATCCTGATGAGACGCCACGTTCTGTGGCGTCTCATCTGGATCCAAACTGTTTGCAAAGGCCTTTAAAATTCGGTTCCCGCGCTGAAAGGATTAAGCAGATGAAGTTTAGTAAATTTATTAGTAAATGTGTGGTTAATTAAAAAAAAAGGTCTGTTATAAACACATCTCTTAATTTTTTTCATACATGATAAATTATTAATGTTACCGTTGTACATTCTTTATTTAAAGCTGGAGCCTATATTTATCTTATTAATTAATTTATATTTACAAGGCTGGCTAGTGCAACTCAATTGGTCATTGACGGCTCGGGTACTACTTACATGTACCCTAGGTACTCTTAAGTATACTTACATGTACCCTGGATAGGGTAAATACCCCAGTATACTAAAACAGTCCCGGGAATTTTAACGCTTAATCGGTCGTTGTGGTTGTTTTTTTTTAATCAATTATGTTCACATTTATGTCAATTTGCTGTTAAATGGCCTCTATATTATTGTTACTAATACAAAAAAAGCATGTTGATGCATTTTTTTTAAAAGAGAAGTTTGTTTTAGTAAACAGAACTGTTTATTGGGAATCGGTAGAGCGTTTTACGATTTTAGGTGGAATTACAACTCGGGTACAGTCTAATATCGACCGGGTACATTTAAGTATATTTACCGTACCCGGGGTACATGTAAGTATACTAAAGAGTACCCGGGGTACATGTAAGTAGTACCCGAGCCGACAATGACCAATCAAGCGCTAGTACAACAAGTAAAAGTTCATGATCAGAATGAGTTGAAACCACAAGGAAACAAAATGGTTCTATCTTAGTTTCATGAGAATTTGGGAATGATGCAAGTAAGGAAGATTGACCTGATGACCTAGTTTTTTATTCAAACTTTACCTAAATAAAAAAGGACTATATATTGCCATATCAAATATCAGATTCCGAGGATGTTTAATCAAGATTGTAGCTACTAGAGTGTATTTTCTAAGGTTTGAGAGATGACCTAGCTTTTAATTCCTCTTGATCCAGATTCAAACTTTTTTGTAAAAATAAAAATTCTGACCAAGTTTCATTGAGTTCAAAATTAGGCTTCTAGATTGGTAATAAGTTTAAAAAAAGACCTGACCTTATGACCTTGTTTTTGGACACATGACCCAGATTTATACTTAGCCTGGATATTGTCAAGATACACATTCTGACAAAGTTTTATAAAGATTCAATCAGAAATTTAGCTTGTACAGTGGTATTAACGTTGTTTTTTTAATTTGACCCGGTGACATTGTTTTTGGACACATGCTTTAATGCCATCTTAATCGAAGACAATTAAATGTTGTCTAGTATCGTTCCTCAACATTTTAATGTCTTTCCAGATACAAACAAGAGCTGTCACCATAGGATGACTTATGCCCCCTATAAACGCTTGATAGAAGTTATGAGCTTTTTTCGTAACCTAAACACAGATTTCATAACCTAAACGTGGACCCTAAGTTCAAGGTCAAGGTCACAGGGTCAAAATTTGTGTGTGAATGGAAAGGCCTTGTTTGTATACACATGCATACCAAATATGAAGGTTATATCTCAAGGGACAAAGAAGTTATGAGCATTTTTCAAAAACCTAAACCCAGATTTCGAAACCTAAACGCGGACCCTAAGTTCAAGGTCAAGGTCACAGGGGTAAAAAAATGTGTGCGTATGGAAAGGCCTTGTCCATATACACATGCATACCAAATATGAAGATTATATCTCAAGGGACATAGAAGTTATGAGCATTTTTCGAAACCTAAACGCAGATTTTGAAACCTAAACACGGACCCTAAGTTCAAGGGCAAGGTCACAGGGGTAAAAATTTGTGTACGTATGGAAAGGCCTTGTCCATATACACATGCATACCAAATATGAAGGTTATATCTCAAGGGACATAGAAGTTATGAGCATTTTTCGAAACCTAAACGCAGATTTCGAAACCTAAACGCGGGCCCTAAGTTCAAGGTCACAGGGGTAAACATTTTTGTGCCTATGGAAAGGCCTTGTCCATATACACATGCATACCAAATATGAAGGTTATATCTCAAGGGACATAGAAATTATGAGCATTTTTCGAAACCTAAACGCAAAGTGTGACGGAAAGACAGACAGACGGACAGTCCGATCACTATATGCCACCTTTTCTTCGAAAAGGGGGCATAAAAATGCAGTCTTTCTTAAAAACACACTCATACAATTGTATCTTCCTATTCAAACAATTCAGTGAGATCTAAATATCCTAAATATTAATAACATTTGTCTTGAATGTTCTCCTTGAATACAAAATCTGCTTTAAATTTAATCATATGTCAAAAATTACTCAAAGAACCTTTGGTCTAGATAGAATAATACACCATTTTTCACAAAATAAGTAATATAGACAGTAGCAATACTAAAAACTAAATGAGACACATAATGCTTATCATGTTTGATTGCCTCTGATGGGCTTTTTCTTGGCATTATTAATACTGTCACTGGCTCCAGACCCTTTCTTGTTCCCTGAAAACTTTTGTGAGACAGCATAACGATTAGCACCCCGCATTTTGACTCTCATTCCTCCAATGTTCACAGAAAAATATCCAACAGTTGGTCTCGATGACAAACTTCCAGTCACACTCGAATCAGACTTTGAATTAGCTTTATTGAATGCTTTGTTATTTTTTCTCTTTATTCCAGTAACCTTCACCTTGGAAGCATTAACCTCACTCTTTCCTTGACTTTGAACACTTTTTGGCGACTCTGTGTCTTTCTGGGTATCGTCATCACTATTGCTGTTTTGCTTTTTACCATTTTCACCTGATTTGTCGACATTCTTGTCACGGGTTTTACCGGACTTTGGGCTCCTATTATTCAAACTAACACTGTTGTAAAGGCCAGGTTTCTGCCAATCTATAGTAGACGGGCTAACAGTGGGACTTGCTGATCTACCAACATAATCTTCGACTGAACTCACGCTGTTCGCTTCAATACCACCAGGAAGAGCAAGGTACTGGAAATAAAAAAATAACATTGAAAAAGAACTTAAAAATAACTCATAAAAAATGGTCACTTTAACTTTATGTAAAACTATGGGAGAAACAGTATGGAACAAAAATCCATGCATTAATAGATACAAGAGATTATTTTTCAATAGAAATGTGAACATCATTCTTTCACACGATTACTGCACAAGTGTCTACATTCCAACATGAAGAATCACTACAACTATTTTTAATAACTAAAACAAGGCATTAAAGAGAGCAGTCACTACCTTATCTTGATCGGGAGTGTATTTTGGTTCACTGTGCCATTTCTTGTCAAAGTCTAGAAGACGTCTTTTTCTCTTTTGACTAGATGTATCATGACTCTGAAACCAAAATTGATGAAGCTTTAAATGGTACAATGTATTCTAATTAGAATCTTTAGTCAAGTCTTTACAATGATATTTTGCTCTATAGTTTGTACTAGGGTGAATGTTCTATCGTATGACAGTTGAATTAAACAAAGGTATTTAAGTCAACAGCATAAAACATGCATAATGAAGATCATTATAAAATAAGTTGAAATATCTAAACATGTTACTTTATTCTTTAATGAACCTTACAATCTTAACATATGCATCCCTCATATTGCACCCATTTTAGAAAAGTAAAGAGATTTTAATACCATTGAATTGAAGGTTACAACAATTTATTTAGTTTATTAGCTTCAGTACAAGGGTTTTAGAAAATAATTATTAATTTACAATCCAAAGTCAACCTGTATTTTGCAAAACAACAAAGATAATAATGGCTATGCTTACATGATTACTACCTTCACCTGAACAGTCTGTTTTAGCCTGGTTTACATCAGGCACGTCAGAAACCAGTTCTAACTCTACAGTTAAAAGTTCGTCATCAAGTAGAACAACTGGGGATGAATCTTTTGCCTCTGACTGGTCTGATGAAAAGGCTGATACGCATCCATTTGCTTCACTGGCTTTTATTGCAGTAAGTTTAACTGAACAGTTTTTTATCAGCTTTGTTGAAGGCATTAAACCCAGAATACTTGCTGCATTTGCACCCATTTCAACTTTATTGCATTCAGCAGAAACATTTGACTTTTTCTCTGACTTATTGATGTCAGTAGAAAGACCGTCTTCATTTACATCATTTTTTAAGAATTTATTTTTTAAGTCATTTTCTGTTTTGACTGAACTTTTTTCCTCAGTCTTTTTTATATGACTTTTCTTCAAATTGTCTTCAGTCTTTGTTTTTTTACTAGTATTGCCTTCTTGGTGTGACTTTAATCCAACCTCCACCGTCAGTTTTTGATCTGCTGGTACACCATTGGAAACTATTGATTTAGATTTACTTTCACTCTCGTTTACATCATCCTCATCATCACTTATGATTGTTACATCAGGATCTACTTCATCTTCAATACATGCACTCTGTTGAACATCATTACTGGCCGCATTGTCATCAATTTCATCACAATCCATTTCAAACAGATCATCATCATTTGAATTAGTATTTACAAAAGCAATTGCTGTTGAGCTTGTCTTTTTATCAGTAACATTTGTACACTTTTCATTTTTTATATCATCTTGTTTATTTTGCGATTCTTGTTTATTTTGTGATTTTTCATGTGTTGACATAAAATTAATATCAACTTTTTCTATCTCACAACTAGCATTGTGATTGACATCTTCTTCTTCATCATCAATGGTTATAATGTCAACATCAGTCTTTGGATCAGTTTCTGATACAATTTTGTTTTTTTCTTTCAATATATCTGCTGACTTTGATTTTTTTATTGGATTTGAAAATTTCTCCCTTGTTTTGGAAGTATTAGAAGATTTTTTGTCTGAGATTTTTCCAGCTTCCTCCTTACCGTCCAATGAAAATGTGGCAGAACCTCCTGCTAATGCATCTTTTGACAATTCATCCTTGAACACAGCATTTTCAGATTCATCTTGTTTGACACTTGTTGTGCTCTGAATATATTTGCTTTTAGTCAATTCAGTGTCTTTACTCTGCAAAGTCTTCAAAAACAAAGACCCCAGTATCTGGAAAAAATAATTCCATGATGCAATTTTTTTGACAAAATTTCATGTGTTTAAGAGACTTGTTCAGATATTGTCATAATGACAATTTGCCAAATTATTTTCATACATTTTTAAAACAAAAGAACATGGAATATTTCAGAGTGAAATAACACTAATAACGTAAACCTAGGATTACAATTGAAGCAGAAAACTGCTCTTCAATGCAAGTAATTTCCAATTTTCTTATGTTTGACTCCTGCAAATAATCTCTGTGAATCATGTTGATGCAGTTAGCAAGAGGCAAACACAAAATAATACTGGACTTAAGCGCTTTGACTCATAAGTCTAAGGTTAATACTGAAATTACATTTTGGTTTATGAGTAATTATTGTAAGAAAATTGCTAAAATTATTAATGTTTGAAACGCAGAATGACCCAATAATTATAATTTGGAGTGATTCAGTTATTTTTGCTATATTATGTGATATTACATGGATACATGATTTCATGGAAATAATGCATAAAATGCAGGACCTAATGTAACAGCGGGCATGTCCCAGTGGTTAAGGCAATTGTTGTAATACAAAGGTCAGTGGTTTCAGCCAATGACACGGTAATGTTGTTCTTTCATGGTTTCTATTCTTATTTTATACAGAAGCTCTTTAGTTCCGGTGTTCAAATGAATCAATTTAAAGGACTCAATGATGAACTTCAAAAATGCCAAAATCTGTAAACAAGCCCCTTAAAAAAAACAACAAACATGACAGCAAACAAGCCACTTAAAAAAACAACAACAACATGACAACCAGAGTTCAATCAGAAATACCACTGTTTTGGCACTTAAAACCTCTAAGAGGCTTTAGATATTAAGTTACTTATTTTAAGTTAACAACAACTTAAATCAGTAAATTCAAGTGAAAAACAGTTGTTAAACAAAGTTAGCATTACTAAATTGAGGGTAATTACTGGAACATTTATGTGAAACAGTGTTGAAATCTAGTAAGCAGATTTTGTCAAGTAATATAGCCTCTAAACCTATAAGTTCGTGCACCTTAAACTTCAAAGGCATGTTTCATGAAAAATTATTAGACAATAACTAAACTTGATATATACTTGAATATTTATCTTTTGTTTAACAAATAACGAGTGAAATATGTTGGTTGACAGATAATAATAATGGAGTTACATACCTTTAAACATTCATGAACATCGTAGTCTGCCTCACACAGAATTACCCTATAAGATCGTGCACCTATTTTGATGACGTCACAGCGAGGCCTTGGGATGTGTTTATATTAACCGATAAATGTTTTGGTGAATATGTGTTTATTTATATTAAATATGTGTTGGTTTAGATGAATTTCGTGAATAAACTGTATTGAAAAGAATGGTTTAAACAAAACTGGTCTTCATAAAAACGAAATATGAACTGTGATAACTGTATTCAGAGGTCTAGATAAAGTGTATTTACTTACGGAAAAAAGCTTAATAAAATTATATTCACAATGGGGGCATGATAAGCTGTCACCCCTTCTAAATCTAATGACAGTTGTTTTGTGACAAAATCCCAAATTGACACAGTGAGAACATTTTTCGCAATAGGCCGGTCATGATCTTAACGTATGTATGGTCTCTATCATCATTTGGTGGTAAAATTTTTTGCATACACAGCATACTTTAATCGTATTGTAATGCAAAGTACAGACAGCACAATACAAATTCGAGACGGGCCTCCAGGCGAAACTACTCTAACAACATTTTATGATCAAAACATTGACAAACATAGCTGTCTGGTGAAAGAAATGTGCAGATTTTAAACATTGTTTAGGCTATTTCTTTGGAACAAGGTCAGAAAAACTGATAATTTATATCATATTTATTGTTTTTTTCTCATGATTGTTGTCTTATAGGCTTTGGAAATTTTCGCGTTACAAAAGTGAAAAGTTTTCGGGCACGTGCATTTGAATGTTGCTTAGAAGTTTACGTCATAAAAAAGTACACGATCTTATAGGGCTGCACGAAGTTATAGGAATAGAGGATAGTTACATAAGGAAAACTGTACTGCCCCTTAGCAGCTAAGTATTGCAACCAATAACCATTCCTTCTTTGCTTTTGATTGTGGTAGACAATAAACAATGGAATATTAAAAAACTTTTCTGACAATTCGCATTTTATTGACCTAATAATGTTTAAAGTTAAAAAGAATAATACAAATTCTCCGAAATAATATATCCGAAAACTATTACATTTGCAAAATGTTAACTATCAATGACAAATATAACTTGCTTATATTTTAAGCACATACAAGACTTAATGGAATTTTCTTTTCATCTGAAATATTTTCTGCAAACTTCAGAACCGCATCCGCCGCCTCTGATGCTTGTGAATGTCTGCAGAAACAATTTTCATCGTCCATGTTTTGACTTATGTCGGATTCCTTGATTGCATCTTCAATTTGGCTATGTTAATCGATTGATTTAGGAACCATAAAAATGCATTTTAAATCTTAATTTGCTGTCCCAAATTTTGTAAAATATTTTTTCTAAAGTGTGCAATTAAACTGTTTAGAAAATAATTAGCGCTAAAGTATTGGTACAGTCAATGACCTGGGACAACGTTAATGTTTCTTACGCACATTACGGCATGACGTCATGCTGTAGTTGTGACGCGAACATAACGTTTTTGCTCAGAGATGTTCCATTATTAAAAGATTCCATCTCGTAAACCAGTGACATATTTGTTTTATCCATTATCGATCTAGTCCCTTACAATAGCCGGATTAAATAGTATATTTTATCACGGACTCTAGATGACTCAATATACGCTCCGTGATTGTATGCAGTATATTAATTACTTATCTAATACCAAACAAATAAGTTATTTGTTTGCACTACGCTAACATCTTCCAAAGAAAGAAGAGGTCGGCATTTTTCATTATACAAAGTTCTTTTTTTCACATCAATAATGATGTTCAATGTCAGACATCTTACAAATCACGAGGTAAACCATCTTTCTATACACATGCATGTAAAAGCTTAGTTTGCAATAAGATGAAATGAATGTAGTAAATACTATCGAAAACTCAACTTGAAATGTCTCTACGAAGAGAAAAATCTAGGGTCAGCTAAAAAATAGGGTATGGCGGGTTATTAGAAACATTACAGTATGAATATTGAAAGCCAATCTTCACATTTGTTGCAAATTGACAGAGGCCTATTTAAAATAGATCTTTATTTAGGTTTCGACAAAATAAATGTATTCAAATTAATAAACGAGATAACACTTTTTTTAAGTCTATAACATTTAAAACATCAATTGATTTAATCCCACTTTGGTATTGTATGCCGTAGTAGAATTAATATGATAGCGCTACTGAAAATTTTAAGTCTCCCCGACCATGTTCCAGATCGATTGAATCAGGAAAGATTCCCGAGGCAACACTCGATATAAGACACTTATGTCCAACACAGAAGTAGAACTGCAGTTCAGAGCATGTTATTTCGTGATCAACCCTGACCTAATGGTTGTGTAATCGGATCATTTTGTCATCTCGGAGACTGGGATCCTAACAAAGCGCCACACCTAAGGCAGACCGACGGCAATCCGTTGTGGGAACGAATCATAATGCTGCCGCTGTGCGAATTTTTCTAATGGAAGCTTTTTGAATGGGATAGACTCACTAGGAGCATTACAAGATGGGATTAACGCGAGAATCGTTGGGACTGGATAGACCGAGTGCCGGTAGAGTTAACAGCCTTCTGTAACGGCAATTCCATCATTATGTGTTTGCTGTAATTGTTACCGTTCGAATTTTGTCCTTGTATTGCTACATTGGAGACCGCCAAGTGCTCACCGTGTCCGGGTCCAAGCACTAACTCGGTGAATGGCGCTCGATGTTAGTCCATCACTTAAAGTGTACGATGAACGACTGCGTGCATTGTGCTGTATTCACAATACCGACAAACGTGACTGTTTAGTGGAAGCTAGTATTACTATATAAAAGTTACCGACCTGTCATTGCATGGGAGGAACATTGTTATAGACGCTTGTCAGTGGTGTTTGAATGTGGTAACGCGTACAGTGAGATATGCATTCGTGCAAACTGGAATATAGACGAAGAAATAGAAACGAAGCTTTCGCAACGCGTTGACCTCGATATCATCTCTGATGACTCAACTGATCAGACAGGTAGTGAACCCATTTCTGTAATCGAATTTCCGACCACAACTGTACAGGAAGGCAGCGACTCCCAGTCAAAATCCGAGCCAGAAAAACATGTCCACTTTAAATAGGGCCCCGTTACGGGTCGCTTCGAGTATGAAAATGAATGCTCACTTTCGCCTCTACCAGTATTTCCCGCGTCACACTGCTCGTCCTAAAGATGGTCACTTGGAAAAGAGTTAGGAAATATTCTCATTACTCTCTTCGAGTAACGCCACATTCTTCGAGGGTTCCGAAAACATTGACGAGCCTCGTCATGAAACGAAATGAGAAGCAGTAGTTGTATAACTATTATGATATTTCTGAAATTGTGACTGTTTAGTTCTAAATTTTTATCAGGATAAGCATGCGAAATAATAAAATATAGAAATATATAATATTTACGAAATTAAATGGTCATGGCACACTTATCACGACACAATTACTTATCAAAGGTCCAAAATATAACTTAATATACATGTTTTCACACAAAAAACCTTACATGCATACACATCATTCTTCAGCAGTCGATCCGCGCTTTTCTTCTTTTCCTCTCTATGTTTTTTTATTTCGCCAGCTAACGTGTTTTCCTTTTTAATTCGTTTAACATTGATCCAAACTTTAAATAAGTTTTATAAATCAATCAAGGGTACATATATCTTAAAAGTGTACTTGCCCACGTACAATTTCATATAAAATCTAACTTGTCCGCTGATGAAAAGCACTTGCTCGTATATACTTATATAATGCTTGTATGAACGAACATATTGGTCAAATAATTGTAAAGGCCTAATTATTGCTCGATTCTTGCTGATGGTATGGTATTTTTAAGTATATTCAAGGTTTTGCATAATGATATTTAAATGATACATAATTTAACTGTTTAAAATCATTATTTTTATGATCATAACTTGGCTAATAAAAAAGACTTCAGTTTGATACTTTGACACACTCATATTCTTATGGTCATGTGCACTCTAAACGATGTGCAGCTATTGTTCGTTTGTTTTCATTCAAGCTACGTTTGCCTTGAGCAGCACCGGAACATGATTTATATTGCTTCTCTTTAAGTATTTGTTAAAATTATTGACATGATTCGTTACATGTATGAAATTTTATGTTTACGAGACCCACGTGGGTTTGATAATAATACCAAAATGTGTAGAACTGTAAGTTCCAGACAAAGTACATGATGTTTGAGCAAATAAAGTCGTATACCTAGTTAAATAAAACAAGAAACATCTTTTAAAAAGATACACGGCGTTGATTGTGGTTGGAGTTGAGGAAAGGTAAAGAGTTTAATGAATGAGATCAAAGATAGCGAATGTCTTTTTCCATGCAGTTCTTAGCTGCATCACTCGGAGAACGGGGTGTTACGCGGAGTTTTTGCGGCTTATTATACATAATTACATATTGCTTATCATATATCTATAAATACAAAACAGAAAAACAAAAGAAGAATGAAAGTGAAATTAAAATATATAAGTCAACCGGCCACACGCGAAGTATCCGTACATATTTTAAATATTTATACGCGCGTTCTTCGAACAATCCTGTCTTAGTGGTGTGTCGGGCATTGCTATTTGATTCGATTATTAACAGTATCGGGAATAATCGCGCTCGTGCTAAACAAATTAGTCAAAATGGTGGAATAATGCTTGTTTAATTAGTCAAATATAGCAAAAGTTATTGCAAAATGTTAAAGTTGGCGCAAACAGACCAACAGACCAACGGACCAACAGACCAACAGACAGACAGGGCAAAAACAATATGTCCCCCACTACTATAGTGGGGGACATAAAAATAATATTTATCATGGTATTGTTGAAAACACATTAAGAATCTATGATTGACCTACCATAGTTATATCCCCGAATATCTTCATTTTACATATTTCTGGTCTAAATACAATTCCACTTCACCTAGTTAACGCGATAGCGCCTATATTATATAACGATCTGGTTACTGGCCGCGAACTTACCCTGATACCTTGCGGGTTGGAATGCAATGCATTAAAGTAAGGTCACGATTCTACTGCTGGAGCGACGGCTTGTTTAAAACTTTATACTTTTGCATTGTATAATGTTCAATTTCGAAAATAATAAAAAATGGTTAGGCCAAAACGAGTATCAGGATAGGGAAAAACGATACTTTTATGAACTAATATATGCTAGTACACAGGCAGCAATATGGAAGTAATAACTCAATATGAGAACAAAGCCTTTAAGTACAAACGCTCTGGCGCTGACAATCCTCTGAATATAAAGGGGAACACAAAACTGTATAGATGTCAAGAGTTGAGTGTAAAACTGTTCTATCCATCAAGCCTTTTTATTAGAGAATTGTTAGAATTGATTCATGCTGAACAAAACATTGTTACACGCTATACTACAAAGACGCGGTCATGTTTCCAATGGTCTGGGGATTATGCTCAAATCAGCCGATGGAATAAATGAAGTGTATTCATTCGTATCTAGCCGCGGGAAATTTTATTTTAATTTTATTGGACACTTACAAAGTTCAAGTAAGGTGAAAAGCTGGCGTAGAAAGCTATTGAAAAGTGCACTTTTTCTTGTTTTTCCTATAAGCATTTTTATGTGGAGCTAAATTAAATCGTTTGCATCTACCATCGTCACAAGGCGTGCGACGGTGACTTGTATGTTCGGAACCAGTCAAATCTCAGCGGAGGATTTGCATCAAGTATTTTAAAATTTCTTCGTGACATGTAACCTTTAAAAATAGAATTTGTTAAAGTCGCATCTTGTAACAACAAGAAAAATGAACTTGATTCCGAGTCCAAATGCTGGACAACCACATTCGTTTTCTGTTATAAACTTTGATAATGGTACAAATATAAAGATTTAGCAGTTCAAATATATATTTGAATCTCTTTATGAAGACGCCTTTTTACAATACGAGATAGGTCAAAGTATCAAGTATTTTCCGGACAGTTAATTTTCCGGACAATTTGAGCTATTCGTATTAGCGAGTTTTTCGTAACTTCTTTTCGAATTATGTTGTATGTAGAGTATTTTTCTTTAAGCTCCTTGTGCTGAGAGTCCACAGGGAATCTAAATTAAAATTGTTATGTTGACAATTTCTAGACTGAGTCTGAAGCTGGTTCACATGCCTCCTTTAAGAGACCGCACAAAGCTCATAGACATCAAGTGTATGTTTATGTGTGTAACACTTATTTACCTCATCGAAAAGTCAAAGTCACTTGTATGGGTCAAATTGGGTCATAAAACAACTTCTCCTGACCATTACCATGTCATTTATCATGCATTATTAAAATGACAACTATGATATGTCAGTGGGTCACGCCTGACACTCGTCTCTTTGCCTCAAGTGTCAAGATCAAAATTACTAGAGGTTAAAAGAAAAATATGAACATGAAAGTTCATGTCTTCACATCTCTACATTTGAATGACCCAGCAAAATTATCTGCATGCATTTCAGATGAGATTTTACCCCGCAGCGGTCACAGGATTGTACTGGACCGACATTGCCTGTACAGTTGGGGAGGTTACAACGCCGACTTGTGGGAACGGGAGAATGATGAACACACACGGTTTCCATTGCTAAGAGAGGTGGCACTTATTTTAAATTGAGCATTGCAGTGGGGAAACAGGGTTTTATGTATGTGCATAAAGTGTTGTCCCAAATATGCCTGTGCAGTCTACACAGACCAATCAGGGACAACACTGTCTGCTTTTGTAGAATTTTTGTTTTAAGATGGTCTCTTCTTAGTGAAAATCTAGTCAAGGAAGATAGTGTTGTCCCTGATTAGCCTGTGCAAACTGCATAATAAATACACACATGAATTAAGCCCCGTTTTCCCAGAGGACCGCTCCATTATTGTTCCAGTGGTATTTAGTTTGAACATATTAATATGAGTTCAATATAAAAAAAAAAAATCACCTAGGCAAATTTAGACTCTCGAGTCGTTCCTCTGGATAAAAAAAAATTACCTGGTAAAGCTCTTGTACAGTAGACATGCAGATACCATAGCATTTTTTTATCTCAAATTTGGTTGTTATAGAAGTAGGCCATTCTGTTTTTGTTCCTTACCGGTGAAACCGGAGGGGACTTATGGTTTTCGCTCTGTGCGTAAGTCTGTCACACTTATCTGGATCCTGCGATAACTTTAAATGTTCTTCATATTTTTTCATGAAACTTGAAACATGGATAGATGGCAATATGGAGATTATGCATGTCATTTCATTTCGTTCCTACGTCAAGAATTCTGGTTGCTATGGCAACAAATAGACTAGAAATATTTCTGAAAATGGTGGAGTTTCACTGTTAGGGGACTTATATTGCTTAGCAATGGTCTTGTTATACTTGCTATGTATTTTTTTTTAATTTTGGCATTTGCCTAGATTTTGAGGTTTGACGGCTTATTTTTTAGGTCAAGGTCATCCTTCAAGGTCAAAGGTCAAAAAAAAAATCAAAGCGGTGGATTAGGGGATATTGTGTTTCTGACAAAAGCATCTCTTGATTTTAGATAAGTTTAAATCTAAAAAGGCATTTAATAAATTGGGTTATTTATATTAATTTGCTTTAACATAATTTTTCTATTTATTTCATTTTCTTTCAATACCTTGTAGTTTGAAGAGATATCAATTCACAATACCTTTGATATTTTTATTAACCGTCCAACATAACTATGTTAAGCTTTCACCATAAAACATTTAACAAACTGTGCTGAAGCTTTTCTTTGTAGCTGGATTGTTGACAGCCATCACACAAGACTAAATAATTAACACATACATGTACGTCATTAATACAGCTGAACATAGAATTACTGAGATGATAACTCAGTGTTATTTAAATTGTTTGCTAGTGACGATGAACAATCATGGAAGATAACTACTAGCTGGTATTCAGTGGAAACAAGAATAGATTACAGTTTTTTTCCTTCTTTTGACCCGCCGAAAAACAGCCCTTTTCCCTCTGATTTTTTTTCCCTCGGCACGTGAATTTTCCTTTTCCCGTAGATTTCATTCCCCCCCCATATTTAACCAGGTTTTCCGAAGGAAAAAAATGGTTATTAGATTGGCGAATGCGGGTAGGCTGGGTGGCGGGCGGGCGGAACAAGCTTGTCCGGGCCATAACTATGTCGTTCATTGTCAGATTTTAAAATCATTTGGCACATTTGTTCACCATCATTGGACGGTGTGTCACGCGAAATAATTACGTCGATATCTCCAAGGTCAAGGTCACACTTTGAGTTCAAAGGTCAAAAATGGCCATAAATGAGCTTGTCCTGGCCATAACTATGTCATTCATTGTGAGATTTTAAAATCATTTGGCACATTTGTTCACCATCATGGGACGGTGTGTCGCTTGAAAGAATCACGTCAATATCTCCAATGTCAAGGTCGCCACGACTAAAAATAGATTTAAAAAAAAAAAAACTTACAAAGGGGGTTGATTTTGTTTGTTCATTTCAAAAGTTCAGTTTGAGTTTTCTCCCTTTATCAGATTTTTTTTTCACAATGAAAACCTGGTTTTGTGACAATTTTGTCCCTTGTTTTTTTTTTAAACTTTAAAATATACATGTTTAAGTTAACTTAATCCAGTGTAGGAAAAAAAATTGCATTATTAAATTATCTGTTGCCTTGAATTTGTTTTACAAACAGTAAAAAATAATAAATTGATTATTTAAGATTTTCCTTATTTTCCCCAAAACCTGGCGTTTCACGCGATTTTTTTCCCCTCAAAAAAGGCCAGGCCCTAAAGGCTTTCCCCAAAATCAGATAAAAAAAATCATGACTATTTATCTCCGAATGTGCTCCTGCCATTAAAAATATTGACTATGTCCATAAACCATACTATGTAATATACACATAATGAAGTTTGGGAGATATAATATATACTTTTTATGCCCCCTTTTCGAAGAAAAGGTGGCATATAGTGATCAGACTGTCCGTCTGTCTGTCTTTCCCTCACACTTTGCGTTTAGGTTTCAAATAACTTCTATGTCCCTTGAGATATAACCTTCATATTTTGTATGCATGTGTATATGGACAAGGCCTTTCCATACGCACAAAAATTATTACCCCTGTGACCTTGACCTTGAACTTAGGGTCCGCGTTTAGGTCGAAAAATGCTCATAACTTCTATGTCCCTTGAGATATAACCTTCATATTTGGTATGCATGTGTATATGGACAAGGCCTTTCCATACGCACAAAAAAAATTATCCCTGTGACCTTGAACTTAGGGTCCGCCTTTAGGTTTTGAAATCTGCATTAAGGTTTCGAAAAATGCTAATAACTTCTATCAAGCATTTATAGGGGGCATAAGTCATCCTATGGTGACAGCTCTTGTTTGTATAAATTTAATATTTTATTATGATAAATTTCTATTGCCTTATCTGTTAAGTATTTTATTATTGTATTTGTGCACTTCAATAAACAATATCATATGAGTCAAATTTGACTGAAAGTCAGCTTGTCTAATCTGTAACTTTTGTTAGTCATCATGTTATTGTTTAGATATCTTGCCGCAAATTACCACCATGAGGAGATGGCATGTCACATATAACACTTGTCTCTCTACATAATAGGCAATTGTCAGCCTCGGAGGTCAAAGGTCAAATTTAGACATAACACAGCTAAACAAGACCATAAATTGTCATTCATCGTGCACTTTTTTAACTTACTTACCACACATTACTACCATTTAGGAGAAAGCATGTGTCATGAAACAATCATCTTCCTGCCTTAAAGGTCAAGGACACACTTTAAGGTCAATGGTCAAAGCTTGTCCAGACTGTAATTTAATAATTCATCATGCAATTTCGTAGTAACCTGTCCCAAATGTCCACCATGAAAAGACGGTGTGACGCACGTCAAATTCATATTTCTACCTCAAGGTTAAGCTGTTGAAACAACCACAAATGTTTACCATGGGAACTGCATGTCACATGAAACTATTGTCTTCCTGCCTCAAAGGTCAAGCTGTTGAAACAACTACAAATGTTCAACATGGGGAATGCAAGTCATAATTATGTAACAACTGTCTCCCAACCGCCAACATCAAGGTCCCTCTTAAAAGTAACAAGGTAAAGCACTTAAAACATGTCTTGAATGTATCTTTGTATTAAATGTTTCAGTTATTGGAGTTCAACTTCACAACAGGAAAATGGAGAAAACTGACAACCACAGGACAATGTCCAGAGGGCTTGGCCTCACACACTGGTACTGGACACTCATGGTTTTCATTTTTCTTGACCATTAGTACTTCTTCAAAATAATATTTCATTGTTCATTAGTATAAAAAGTGGTTGCACTATACTCTAAACAGGCATCAATGTTAAATTGACAGATAAAAAATCTCAATGCGTTCTAATTCCAGTAACTACCAGAAACCAGTTAAATACCTTTTTTATGCCCCGTGATCAAATGATCGGGGGTATATTGTTTTTGGCCTGTCTGTCTGTCTTTCATTGCCTGTCTGTCATTGTACGTGTCACAATCTTTAACCTTGGTTATAACTTTTTCAATATTGAAAATAGCAACTTGATATTTGGCATGCATGTGCATGTCATGGAGCTGCACATTTTGAGTGGTGAAAGGTCAAGGTCATCCTTCGAGGTCAAAGGTCAAATATATGGCTTCAAAGCGACGCAGTAGGGGGCATTGTGTTTCACAAACACAGCTCTTATTTCAAGTTAACATTCAGCAAGTATAAATTTATTATACTACTGTTACAAAGTAAAGTGGGATATACTGGAATCACCATGGACATCAGTCCGTATGTGTGCGCGTCAGTCTGCGATGTTTCAGTTGGTTGGTTGGTCTGTTCGTTGGTCAGTCCATCTGTCTGTCTTTCCGTCAGTCAATCAGTCTTTCAATAAACAGAAACTTTTCAGAAGGATTTCTCCTATGCTTTTTACTGTACAGCATTGAAACATGCTGGCATTGCTAATTAAGGTATGAAATGTGTTTGTGCAATTTTCCTATACTTAAGAAATACAAAAGTTAAGCTGTTTTATATCATCAATTATTAAAAAGTCTTCATGTGAATATAATCTACAAAACCACATTGTTCACAGATGTATATTCAGTTTGTACTATCATATACTAGTTCTCTAAACCATTCTCTCAAATTATTCCCCTTTGATGAAAACTGGAATTTTGCTAAGAAGAGACTTTCTTGAAACGAAAAATATCATAAAAGGAGACAGCGTCATCCCTGTGCGGACTGCACAGTCTAATCTTGGACGACACTTTACGCATATGCATTAAACCCCTTTTTCACAGAGCACAGCTCATATGTATTGCAACATGGTGTAGGGGACTATTCTTTGTCTAAATTGTGGCAAGCAGTAGTTGTTTGATTTTTCCTCATTTATACAATCAAATCTGTTTATGCCGGTTTAATATTTTGTGAGCTGTTTTCTTGGAGCACGAATGTCTGTGTTTCAGTGATAAAAATCAATCGACACCTCCTTCACCTGGGGGGATCAGGTGTACCATTCGGCCAGTCCAACTCTAATGCACTGTTTGATCTCAACCTGGACACCCTAGAATGGAAATGTATCCTTCCAGAAGACCAAGACAATGCTCCTAGACCTAAATATGGCCAGGTAGTGTGACTTGCGCAGATTTTCCAAGTATTTTTTTTCTAGTCCGCTTTTTGAAAGCTGTATTATATATGTGTGTGGGTTTATGTGTGTGTACAATAGAATATCCCTCCAATTTCGTCTGGACTGTATTGTCATTCATAATGCAATTTGAAAACTTTTTACAATTGGTCATCATGAGGAGACAGCGTGTCACATGCAAAACCCATCTCCCAAGGTCAAAGGTCAAGTTCACACTTAGAGGTCATAATACGCATTCGTCTGTCTGCAACATCATAAAGCAATTTTCTTACCACAAATATGTACCTGGTTGAAAATGCCTGTCACATGCTTGTCCTGTGCTCATTGTGCAAAGGTCAGGGTCACACAGATCAAAGGTGAAGTACAATAAGCCCACAATGTTCACGTCTTGCATCTGTTATTTATCAAGCTTTCTCAAAACCTTTTGCATCAATTTTTGTTTCTTTCTGAAGAGAATTATTATGATGCTGATTGGTTGGGGATGAACAGAATTAAACATCTATTAATGCTATCTGAATACCCTTTATTAAATATTCTCAAAATGTCAATAGTAATATTTATTCAGCAAAAAATTACTTAGGGGAGAAAGAACTGTTTGTAAGTTGAATTTTGCATTACATCCAATCAGGGATGAATGGCTTGTCAGAAATACATTATAATCTCTCAAACTGAGTCTGCACAGCTTATCAGGGACTATACTTTCCCTCTAAACTGGATTTCTGCTAAGAAGAGACTTCCTTTAACCCTTACAGTGCTGGAACAGAATTTTGAAGGCCTTTGCAAACAGTTTGGATCCAGATGAGACGCCACAAAACGTGGCGTCTAATCAGGATCCAAACTGTTTGCTATTCGGATAGTATTCTTTGAAAGAAATGGAAGAAAATGCTAAATTTAGAAATTCAGCAGACGACATTTTAGCAGACGACAAATTTCCCAGCATGCAAAGGTTTGAACAAAAAAATAACCCATTGAAGCGGAAAGAGTGAACTGCACAGGCTTATCTGAGACAACACTTATACGCACATGCATTAAGCCCAGTTTTCCTTGAACAAGGCTCTTGAGATGACAATCTTCGTTTCAGGCAATGGTGTATGTAGATGGTTACCTGTATGTGGTTGGGGGTACCAGTGGGTATATGTATGACATGGACGTGAATAGACTCAACTTGGCAGATCTCACCTGGGAGTCTCTCGTTCCTAAATCAGCACATGTGCCAGAAGAAAGGTTAGTCCAGTGCTTCCGATAGGCCTTACTGGTGGGGCGCAGCAACATACCGCCCCAAGGTCCCACCCTTGGCATTCATACCTACACCATGCCCTTGTTTTGATTTAATCACAAGTAATAGTAATTATAATAGTAGTAGTAGAAGTAGTAATAATAAAGGAAGTGTCATTTGGAGTTTCATAAAATTATTCAAATTTTCCCACTGAAACTTGTTTTATAAATTATAGAAATAATTGTGTAGATAAAAAAAACTTGTAATATGAAATATACACTTATATAACACATACTATATTGAAAACATGCCAATGAGATCATTTGACAGCGCCCTTTTGACATTTTAGCAAACTGCCCTTTTCAAATCCCATCTGGGTAACTGTTAGTCTTTTTGATGTTTAGATCCTGTTAAGTTTTGTATCATCGATCAATATGAAAAACAAGGTATTTGAGAACCAAACTTTTAACATTTACATAACAATCATTTGAGCGCATTTTTATGTCCCCCAGTCTATAGACCGTTCCAGAATTTAGTCATTACCCAATTATCTCCCCTTAATTCTCTCCACGTCTGCCATTACACTACTGCCTAACAACCGGTAACATATATAAGTTAAATTATAAGAGAGCACCGATTATTCAACGGATGAATTTCTTTCTTTTTTTTAAACTTTTTTGTTTATCATGCAAATTGTATGAAATAAAGTTTTTCTGCTAGAGGAGATGTTAAGCTAATGTTATAACAGAAAAATGTTTGAAAAACATACATTTTTTAGGTATTTGTTAAAGAAAATAAACACGTTGACACATAAAAAAACAACATTAAATTATATGCAATATATATCATTTGATTATTTGCATCAATCTTAAAATCGTGCAATTGATTGCATTCCAGTGTTGAATTGCCCGTTTGTTCTGCATAATCCGATTATCTCGTTTTGATCAGATATTATCCAGACTTAACTAACAACATGGTGTCATAAATCACACTGGGTGGCAGATGACTGTCTGGTCATTTAACACAATTGATGATGCCACCATATCTTCTCTTTCTAGTATTATTAAGCAGTCATTTGGTTTAATAATTTACCTCCGACATACTTAACAGTTTCGTACATTAGATATGTGACATATTGTACAAATTAAAAGTTATGTCCAATATAGAATATCAGAAATTGTCCACCGTAAAGATACTAGCCCGTTTAATTTATGAAAAAAAAGTATTTAATAATTATAAAATTTACGTAAAAACATTTAACGTATTTAGCGGGTATCGGTAAATTAAAACTACATCATTTCGTATGAATATTTAATTTTACAGCAATGCAGGAACGACATCATAAAAACAAGAAATTACATTTGACACCAATAGGGGTAAATAATGTTAAAAAAAAAATATATGTATATCGATATATGTTTGTTAAAATGTTAGATATTTGCCACTCATTCTCACAAGTAACGAGTTTTCAATATACATGAATACACAGTTCAATTTGCATCATGTAAAGTTGTGATTTTCAGTTGTAGTTTCATATTCCTCAAAAGGGTCATTCTCTGTACAAAACCCAACAAATTAAATTACATGTAAATACCGGCATGCACTTCGCTTTTAATAGGGCTTTGTAGTACGTTTATTTTCAATTCACTCCTTACAATTTCTATCACTCATGTGTTTATCACACTAGCGTACTCATGCCTTTCATAATTATATTTTTATAATAAGATGTATTATTATTGTAATTCATTGAAGCTTTTCTGCAAAAAATAATACGGCTTATGCATAGAGCCCTTTGTTGTGTCAAATTGTCGGCCTTTCAGTCTTCAGATAATCTTTACTTTGATGCTAATGACGCGTTTTTTTTTAAAGATGCCAATAAATGTATTAATAAATTCGTTTGGCACTAAATAATATATTTTTGAAATATTATTTAGGTGTTTTTTTTTCAGAGTTTCGTTTCGATTAATTGACTAAACAAAGTCGTTATCCATATGTTTTGCATTACTGCAAAAACCTATAAAATAAATTTGTTAGGATTTTTAGCTTTATAGCTGTTAAATGATTCCAAAGATGAAAATCTACTCAACTAGATATATTCACATTCTCTTCATCTTCCATATAATCACCTAAAAGATCGTCAAGATCAATATCACTCTCCCAAAAGTTCGGGTTTTTGTACGAGACATAATTCCAGCTCACAAAATTAAATTGATTCCAAACAACAATTTATATCTGATTTCAGTTAGAACAAGAAAATAATGGAAGGCGTATCAAAAATATCATACTTAATACAATATGTTATGATTTTAGAATATAGAGTTTTACCACTTGAGATCAATTTCAAACAATTAGCGTTAATTAATTGTGCGAGAATCTTTAATAAGTATTAAATATAATCTGCCTGATGTTGCGGCTATTAAAATCAACACAACAATACATGCGTGAATTGTTTGTAACAAGTTATAAGTAAAAAGTCTAATCAAAGACATAATTTGAGCGACTAAACCGGCAAATTTTTGCCGATGATTACCACTTGTTTACACACACACACAAAAAAACAACATACAAGAGCATTTTAAAATTTGTATTTTTAACAATCAATATCAACTTCAAACAATCATTTTAACAATAAAAAATGTAATAATCGCCTGAAAATAATTCATTAAGTTATTTATTTATCTGACATCCGCGAAGCCGGTTTTCGCTACGTCTTTGGCTTTTGGAATCGCGGACTCGCAGAAGTGTAATGGCGGACAGTCACTTGACTGACAATATGGCGGCGGTCAATTTATTGATTCTGGAACGGTCTATACTGGGGGACATATTGTTTTTGCCCTGTCTGTTGGTTTGTTTGCGTCAAACTTTAACATAACTTTTGCAATATTGAAGATAGCAACTTGATATTTGGCATGCATGTGTATCTCATGGAGCTGCACATTTTGAGTGGTGAAAGGTCAAGGTCATCCTTCAAGGTCAAAGGTCAAATATATGGGGGGACATAGTGTTTCTCAAACACATCTTGTTTTAAATTTATAATTAGTAAAACTTTGAAAAAGGCACAGAAACAATGCACCTTTTTAATATAACAGGTAATTTGGACAATTTATTGTGAAAGCATCTGATTGTTTACAATATATATGTAATGCTCTACATGTTCTCTGTGGGCAACATATAGGAAAAGCATAACATTTTGGTTAAAACGCTTAAAACACGTTACATTATGTCATATTAAACAATAATAATTAAAACACGATTTCCTTGTATAGGTAATGTATCTGAAGCTAATATTGTGACTTAAATGTATTCATGCCCCCGAAAAAGTTGCAGTTCTTAGCATTTCTCAATCCATTAGGCAGTAATACAATGAAAGTAATATAAAAAATTATATAAGGAAAAATGTTTTTCTTGAATAGGTCAGGTCTGAGAGTTTTTTCCACCCATCAGAAATAAATATGAAAGAAAATAAAAAGACGCAACATTATGGACATAAATAAAATGAAAGAACAAGAGCTGATTGAAATGTTCACAAAATAAATGCGCAGTTCATTAATTTCTACACAGTATATTTTTGCAGAGGAATACAAATAAAATTACAATCAAAGCTGTAGAGAAGTAATTAAGTGTTTAGATTAAGGTTAAATTATAGCCCATTCCATTGTTGCTGGGTGTGCAACAATTACTGACTTGATTGTATGTGTTGCTTGTGGGGGTGGTCAGCTCAGTTTGTAACAATGCTCAACTAAAAGGTTCACAAGCTTGAATTAGGGCCTGGCCATATGACAATTTTTCCTTCAATTCGATCCAAGAAGGGCTTCATAAGTTACTTGTTTACATAAGTTTGTGAAAGAAGTACTGGTCAGTGATTTTTTTTCCCGATTGGGAAAAGTACCGGTACCAGCCCAATTGGGAAAATTGTGTGCAAAAAATAACAGAAAATGGGAAAATTCCCGTTTTGAAGTCTTCTTATTGGTAAATTGGTGTTTGTAAATTGGTTATTTGCTCCCAAATACTTAAAAATTGATAACAAAATGTTGTCAAGTTGTCAATATTATATTGTAGTTATTTTCCTAATTGGGAAAGTGCTGTTTACCGGTACTTAAAAAGAAGAAAAAAAATCGTTTTTGGTGTACTGCATAGATCTCCTAAGCTTTACCAGGGGCCATATTCACCAACTGATTCTATGACTTAAGATTAGACTAATAAAGAACATTCTTAACTCTTTTAGTGCAGGAACTGAATTTTGAAGGCCTTTGCAAACAGTTTGGATCCAGATGAGACGCCACAGAACATGGCGTATCATCAGGATCCAAATTGTTTGCTATTCTGATAGTATTCTTTGAAAAAAAATCGAAGAAAATGCTAATTTTAGAAATTCAGCTGACAACATTTTAGCAGAAGACAAATTTCCCAGCATGCAAAGGGTTAAAACTGTAATGTGCTAAAACTCCTGGAAAGTCAAGTCTAGCATAGCAGTTGACACCTTTGATTGTATAATGGTTCGTTGATAACAATATGTAAGTGATATAAGCACAATTTAAGCATGTATGTATGCAAACTAGGAGGTATATTTATGGAGATAAAGATGTTTTTTATTCTTAAGTCTAAGAATGGGTTGTTTAATATGGGACAAGGAAAAATGTGAATATGTTGAATGTCCATTAACCCTTCCCACTTAGAAGCAAAGTGAAAATGGCTATGTGCAAACAGCATAAAACCAGAACAGCCTGCGAGTAACTGTTCAGGTTTAATGCTGTTTGCTTCTCATCAGCATCTGAAATGCAGCCTTAAAAACTTGAATCTAGCAACCAAAGTCTTAAATTAAATTTAACTTTCTAAGGGACCACATATGCGTCAAAATACGTATATAAGTGGTAAAGGGTTAACTATCCAAACAAACAAACATGCAAACACCAATTGTTTCTATGTGTTACAGATATAGGCATGAGGTGGTCCACTTCAAAGATAAGCTGTACATGATTGGCGGGGGGACAGCGCTCACTGCCTTCCCCCTCAACGAAATAGATTCCTTCGATATTGTCAGCCACCGGTGGGAAAAAGTTCTCACAAAGCCTTATCATAGAAAATCTAGACCCAAAGGAGGTGAGTAAATCATGCAATTTTCCCTTTACCACTTAGATACGTGTTTTCACGCAATGGTAGTCCCTTAGAAAGTTATATTTTATTTAAGACCTTTCTTACAAGATTAAAGTTTTTAAGGCTTTATTTCCAAACCTCAGATTCTGATGAGCAGCAAACAGCATAAAACCTGAACAGACTGCGAGTTACTCGCAGGCTGTTCTGGTTTTATGCTGTTTGCACATAGCCATTTTCACTTTGCTTCTAAGTAAGAAAGGGTTATCTGTTGAAATAACTGTACCCCTTTAAAATGATGTTGAGATGAGGCATTTTGGAAGTCTGCTTGAAGAAATGTTGTAATATTTGTAAGCAAACTACTTTCACATTTCTCAAGCGTTAAAACTGAAACATCAGTGACGTCATTACCATGAAGTGTGGATGTGCAAGACACTTTGTTCACTCGAATGATTCACGCATTCTTGAGTTATGTGGCCTGGAACAAAACTGACGAGGTGGTTTTGAGGTATTAATCATGTCTGTGACCCAGAGGCGTACTATTTGGTATATAGCATTATCAAAGTGGGACACATTTCCATAAAAATAAAATTTGTAGTGAAAATTTCAGTACATTTAGTAAAAATTCCTAAACATCCACTCTCCAAGTCCAATTTTTCCAATCAAAATAACCATGCAACTTGGTCAAAACACTAATTCTTCTAATATCTCAGGTGGATTAAAAAATAATTCCTGTTCAATTAAAACCATGGCTGCAACGGAGTGGGGTATTTTTATGCCCCCCTTCGAAGAAGAGGGGGTATTATGCTTTGCACATGTCGGTCGGTCGGTCTGTCGGTCTGTTGGTCGGTCCGTCCACTAGGTGGTTTCCGGATGATAACTCAAGAACGCTTGGGGCTAGGATCATGAAACTTCATAGGTACATTGATCATGACTCGCAGATGACCCCTATTGATTTTGAGGTCACTAGGTCAAAGGTCAAGGTCACGGTGACCCGAAATAGTAAAATGGTTTCCGGATGATAACTCAAGAACGCTTAGGCCTAGGATCATGAAACTTGATAGGTAGATTGATCATGACTGGCAGTTGACCCCTATTGATTTTGAGGTCACTAGGTCAAAGGTCAAGGTCACAGTGACCCGAAATAGTAAAATGGTTTCCGGATGATAACTCAAGAACGCTTAGGCCTAGGATCATGAAACTTGATAGGTAGATTGACCATGACTCGCAGATGATCCCTATTGATTTTCAGGTCACTAGGTCAAAGGTCAAGGTCACAGTGACCCGAAATAGTATAATGGTTTCCGGATGATAACTCAACAACGCTTATGCCTAGGATCATGAAACTTCGTAGGTAGATTGATAATGGCTGGCAGATGACCCCTATTGATTTTCAGGTCACTAAGTCAAAGGTCAAGGTCACGGTGACCCGAAATAGTAAAATGGTTTCCGGATGATAACTCAAGAACGCTTATGCCTAGGATCATGAATCTTCATAGGTACATTGATCATGACTCGCAGATGACCCCTATTGATCTTCAGGTCACTAGGTCAAAGGTCACGGTGACCCGAAAAAGTAAAATGGTTTCCGGATGATAACTAAAGAACGCTAATGCCTAGGGTCATGAAACTTGATAGGTAGATTGATCATGACTCGCAGATGACCCCTATTGATTTTCAGGTCACTAGGTCAAAGGTCACAGTGACAAAAAACATATTCACACAATGGCTGTCACTACAACGGAGAGCCCATATGGGGGGCATGCATGTTTTACAAACAGCCCTTGTTCCTTTTATGTTTAATCATCATGAAAGTTGCTCAACACATTTGTTATTCCCTGCCAAAGGTGTCCCTCTGTCAGTCCGTCCATCGGTCTGTCACAAAGCTTTTAAGGGTTATATCTCAGAAACTCAGAAAGATTTTTATAGGTGTATAGATATCAATGAGGAGAAGTGTCATGCACAAAAACAAAAACCCTACACTTTCTTTAATAAGAGTTATTGCCCTTTGTTTTTAGCTCACCTGAGCACAACGTGCTCATGGTGAGCTTTTGTGATCGCCTTTATCTGTCGTCCGTCGTGCGTCGTCAACATTTTGCCTTGTGAACACTCTAGAGGCCCGATTTATTGTCTGATCTTCATGAAACTTGGTCAGAACATTTGTCCCATTGATACCTCGACTGAGTTTGAAACTGCGTCATGCTGGGTCAAAAACTAGGTCACTAGGTCAAAAAAAGAAAAACCATGTGAACACTGTAGAAGTCACATTTGATGCCCAATCTTCATGTAACTTTGTCAAAATGTTTGTCTAAATGATATGTTGGTTGAGTTGAAAAATGGTTCTTGTCCGTTGAAAAACATGGCCGCCAGGGGGCGGGGCAGTATTCCTAATATGGCTATAGAGAAACCTTGTGAACACTCTAGACAGTGATTTTTTTTGCTTTTTTTTGTTACAGCCTGTGGCATTTGGATTGGGAAAATAAGTGCGATAAACCATGTAATTGGGAAAAATAGCGCGATAAACCATGAAATTGGGAAACATTATAAATATGATTATAAGAACAGAATAAAAATTGCTAAGTTCATGTTTGACAGCATTTTTAACCAGGTTTTTAACCAGGTTTTCCGAAGGAAAAAACTGGTTATTAGATTGGCGAATGCGGGCGGGCTGGCTGGCTGGCGGGCTGGCGGGCGGGCGGAACAAGCTTGTCAGGTCCATAACTATGTCGTTCATTGTCAGATTTTAAAATCATTTGGCACATTTGTTCACCATCATTGGACGGTGTGTTGCGCGAAATAATTACATCGATATCTCCAAGGTCAAGGTCACACTTTGAGTTCAAAGGTCAAAAATGGCCATAAATGAGCTTGTCCTGGCCATAACTATGTCATTCATTGTGAGATTTTAAAATCATTTGGCACATTTGTTCACCATCATGGGACGGTGTGTCGCACAAAAGAATCACGTCAATATCTCCAATGTCAAGGTCGCCAAGACTAAAAATAGATTTTTTTTAAAAACAAACTTTTAAAGGGTGTTAATTTTGTTTGTTCATTTCAAAAGTTCAGTTTGAGTTTTCTCCCTTTATCAGATTTTTTTTTCACAATGAAAACCTGGTTTTGTGACAATTTTGTCCCTTGTTATATCATAAAATGTTCCTTTCATGTCTTCTTACAACGTTTTGTTAATATCCTTCCACATGCATATTAAACTTGCAATAATCTATAGATTCTTCAATATACATGTACCATTATGATTTAATCATAATCTCTTTAAGAGTATGAATTTAATTCAGGATGTTTTTTAAAGTAAAATATGATATGGTGAAAACATTAACAAATATTAACAAACACGCTTTTGTGTTCTTGCTGTGTTAATGTTGTATTAAATGGAGCTAAAATAATACATTTCATTTGTTTACCTTTTAATATCTTGCACAATTGACATCCTCACTTCAATGCTATTTCACCAAACTATACAGCGTGACAAACATAATAAAGCAGAATATGCATATGAATCTGAATATACACAGATCCACTAACATATAAATCAAATCATGTTTGTCTCTTTCCATTTTCGAACGGTTCTCGTCTTAAATGCTTAAACTTTGTGAACTCCAATTTCCCAACACAGATTTCCGTGACGCACATTTCTAATAAATACTTGTTGTTGTTCATCTCAAACATAGTATTTTGCGTTAATTGACACACACATTAAATTATCTCCTTATAACCATGTGATATCCGCTGTTAATTTTAGTGTTATTTATCATTTTCGCTGCTCATCGCAAACTTCTCGCCTGCTTGCCGCCATCTTGGATGTGTGTTAAAACAGGCGTTAACAATCGGGATACATCGACTATCGTCGGTATCCTCCGCAATACAGAGAGAGATGTGTGGATAGCAACGTAATATCGTATTCGGCTACATTCGCAAACATTCGTAAGTCAGTTGTCATTCGGCGAAGACTCGACAAGCTCAATCGGCACTCGTTCTACGAAATTAACGCTAAATGACATTGTAATCTTATTGGCTTTATTGGGAAAATTTGGTCATTTTCTGGGAAATTTTGGTCAGATTTTTGGGAAAAAACGTCATTTATTGCAATTGGGAAGCAGCTGAATATCGGCGGTAATTTTGGGCAAAAAAAATCACTGCTAGAAGTCACAATTTTTGCCCAATCATCATGAAACTTGGTCAAATCACTGGTTTCATTGATATCTCGGATGAGTTCGAAAATGGTCCAGATCGGTGAAAAAACATGGCTGCCAGGATGCGGGGCAGTTTTCTCTATATGTATATAGTGAAAACATGTGAACCCTCTAGAAGTCACATTTTTGGTCCAGTGTTCACGAAATTTGGTCAGAACATGTGTTTTCTGGATATGACGGTTGAGTTCGAAAATGGTTTGGATCGGTAAAAAAGCATGGCCGCTGGGGGGGGGGTCATTTTCGTTATATTTATATAGAAAAGCAGCTTGTGAACACTCTAGTTTAGTATGTCAAGGGAAGTAACTGCAAAATGGCATTTGAAAAATAATGTTGAATTAACAGAGTTGTCTCCCTTTTTTTTTTTTTTTTTTTAAGCACAAGAAGATTAAGTGGAATTAATTATAAATGATAGTTTAACATTCTGGAAGATAGCAAATTTTTGAATATGTTTTTTTATTGTTTGATGATTCTGTACAATATGGCATTCTTTTGTCAAACAATTAAAGCGAGACTATATGATTTTTATATGTGTTAAATTGTAATATATTGATAAATACATGTTACAATAACACAAAATAGGCAAGGCATTGAAGACGAATTTCATAAAATGCAGCAAAGACAAATTAGCGCCCCGAGCCAATGGTGACGAAGATATTTCGTACATATTTTCCTACAATAACCGAAGAATTCGTCTTTTTATTAGGATCGGAGTTAGTGTTTGTGTGTCGTATGAATAGACATCGCTTCAGGAATTTAAAAACAACCATTAAACTAAAGTAAGATTCACATCGTACATGCATGATATACATTCTGGCGAATTCGACTTTACAGACATTTTCGATTTCAAAATTAAATATCTGGCTTATTTCGCATTTTTTGACACATGTTCTTCTTAACGTTTATTTTAAATTATATTGAAATGTATGACCTTGTTAACACTGTAGAGGTCACATTTATTTTCCAATCATCATGAAACTTGGTCTGAAGATTTGTCCCAATGATATCTTGGATGAGTTCGAAAATGGTTTTTGTTGCTTTAAAAACATGGCCACCAGGGGCGGGGCATTTTTCCTTATATGGCTATATATGGCTTTAGTAAAACCTTGTTAACACTCAAGAGGCCACATTTATTGTCCAATCTTCATGAAATTTGGTCAGAAGATTGGTTTCAATGATATCTTGGATGAGTTCGAAAATAATTATGTTTGCTTGAAAAACATGGCTTCCAAGGGGCGGGGCGTTTTTCCTTATATGGCTATAGTAAAATCTTGTTAACACTCTAGAGGCCACATTTACTGTCCGATCTTCATGAAACTTAGTCAGAAGATTTATCCCGATAATATCTTGGAAGTATTTAAAAAATGATGCCGGTTGGTTGAAAAACATGGCTGCCAGGGGGCGGGGCATTTTTCCTTATATGGCTATAGTAAAATCTTGTTAACACTCTAGAGGTTTATTTTTTGATCTTCATGAAACTTGGTCAGAAGATTTGTCCCAATAATATCTTGTTATCTCAGTGAGGGCGACTTTGGGCCTTTCAGGCCCTCTTGTTTTAATGATGAATTTGTTCAGGGCTGTATCTCAGATACATGTACCATGCAAGATTTCAACATGAAACGTCATTGGTGCATTGATATTAATGAGGAGAAGTGCCATTCTTAAGAACCATAACAACTCACTCCATTAAATAAGAGTTATTGCCCTTTGTAGTTTTTGTATGATAAAACTTTTGAGGGCTATTTCTCAGATAAGACACAACATTTCAACATAAAACTTAATGGGTGTGTAGAAATCAATGGGAAGAAGTGCCATGCACAAGAACCATAACCCTGCACTTTCTTAACTACCGGGTAAGAGTTATTACCCTTTGTTGTTTTTATGTGATGTAACTTTTCAAAGCTTTATCTCAGCTACAAGATTTCAACATGAAACTTCATGGTTGTGTAGATGTCTTTGAGGAGAGTTGCAATTCATAAAAACAATTACCCTTTACTTAATTATTACCTATTAACAATTACCTTACACTTAATGATTGTACTGCATATCAAGGGATTTGCACCGATCCATAAACACAGTTTGTTTGGCGGGGGATATCAATTCAACGAATTGCTTGTTTGAATTATATCTGGGCCCAGTTGGAAAATTTTTGCAGTTTGTTGTAAATATGGCTGTCAGGGGGTTGTGCAGTTATACCACAGGGCTGTAGTGAAACCTTGTGAACTCTCTAGGAGTTACATGTACAGCCTAATGGTTGTGTAGTGTAAAGTCTTATTATCATTTGTTGTAATGTTATCTCTTCTCAGAGTTAGAAAATTTGTTCTTTTTCATTAAAAGACATGGCTGCCAGAGGATGGGGCAATTGTGAATGCTCTAGAAGTCCCCTTTTTTGTCCAACTTTCTCAATCGTGCTAAGAACATTTGATCTACTAATATCTCGGCCCTGTTCAATTCCTTCAGGAGTCAGGTGATTAACCTAAAGCCTTCAGCATTTTTGTTTTTAAATTTTATTTAATGTATTTGCTAATCACACTATCATATTTGGAAAAGTCTAAAATAATAACAATAGCAAGAAATTTATTTTACTAAAAAGTTTGTCTGCCCTGGTATCTTTGAACCTGGTTCCTTTTGTGGTAAAAGCAAAGCTCTACCTTTACATTACATAGGCATTTGATTAAATATGTCACATATTGGGATAACTATCTTGTTATGATTTTGGCCAAATGTTTGTAGTTTTATGCATATAATCCGAAAACATGTTGGAGTGATTGATATGTATGACAATGTTGCACAAAGTTTATTCCTTGTTTAAATCCTGAACAATCCGATCAAGCACCACTACGGCTACTTTTACACTCGGATACTTGTTTGTTATTTGAATATTGTTTTCAAAGCTTCCTCTCATTATCTTTAACCAGGTTTTCCGAAGGAAATAACTGGTTATTAGATTGGCTAATGTCGGCGGGCGGGCGGAACAAGCTTGTCCGGGCCATAACTTTGCCGTTCATTGTGAGATTTTAAAATCATTTGGTACATTTGTTCACCATCATTAGACGGTGTGTTGCGCGAAAGAATTACGTTGATATCTCCAAGGTCAATGTCACAATTTGAGTTCTAAGGTAAAAAATGGCCATAAATGAGCTTGTCCGGGCCATAACTATGTCATTCATTGTGAGATTTTAAAATCATTTTGCACATTTGTTCACCATCATTGGATGGTGTGTCGAGCAAAAGAATTACGTCAATATCTCCAAGGTCAAGGTCGCCACAACTAAAAATATATTGATTTTGAAACAAGGGGGGTAACTATGAACAATCAGTTACAATGCACATTTTGATTTTGAGTTTTCTCTCTTTATCAGACTTTTTTTTTCAAATTGAAATCAAGGTCGCAACAAGTAAAAATATATTAAATTTTACACAAGGGGGTTACAATGCACATTTTGAATTGTCTCCCTTTATCAGACTTTTTTTTTCGAATTGAAAACCTGATTTTGTGACAATTTTGTCCTTTGTTTTTAATTTGTGCGTGGTTTGTATTTCAATTCTGTTTCTACATTGATTTCAAGTGAATGTGTTTATTTTCAGTGTATCCATCCCCCAGGAAATGCCACAGTTGTCACCTTGTAGTTGATAGCATGAACCAAGAAAATGCAGGTTTGTTATGACTTAAGTTTCAAAATACTAGTGAAACCACGATTCATGAGCGTGTTTAACACAGCATCAAACTTATTTTCCACCATCATTGGCAACATAAACCTGTGAGTCTGAAAACATAACATGAAAATACATTACTTCCGTACTTAAATGCAGGGAATATCATATGTTTAAAAGGTTCAGTTGGTTTACCAATAACTAAGTTTTTTAAAACTTCAAATTTTGGACACCTTCATTTTAAGTCAAAATAATTTGTTTTGGTTACTCTATGTTTTTTGTTTATTTTTAGCTCACCTGAGCACAACGTGCTCATCGTGAGCTTTTGTGATCGCCTTTTGTCCGTCGTCCATCGTCCGTTGTGCGACGTCAACATTTGCCTTGTTGACTCTCTAGAGGCCACATTTATTGTCCAATCTTCATGAAATTTGGTCAGAAGATTGGTTTTATTGATATCTTGGATGAGTTCGAAAATGGTTACGTTTGCTTGAAAAACATGGCTGCCAAGGGGCGGGGCATTTTTCCTTATATGGCTATCTATGGCTATAGTAAAATCTTGTTAACACTCTAGAGGCCACATTTATTTCTGATCTTCATAAAACTTGGTCAGAAGATTCATCCCAATAATATCTTGGAAGAGTTCAAAAATGATGCCGGTTTGTTGAAAAACATGGCCGCCAGGGGGCGGGGCATTTTTCCTTATATGGCTATAGTAAAACCTTGTTAACACTCTATAGGCCACATTTATTTTTCGATCTTCATGAAACTTGCTTAGAAGATTTGTCCCACTGATATCTTGGATGAGTTCAAAAATGGTAAACTTTGCTTGAAAAACATGGCTGCCAAGGGGCGGGGCATTTTTCTTTATATGGCTATATATGGCTATAGTAAAATCTTGTTAACACTCTAGAGGCCACATTTATTGTCCAATCTTTATGAAACTTAGTCAGGAGATTTATCCCAATAATATCTTGGACGAGTTTGAAAATGATGCTGGTTGGTTGAAAAACATGGCCGCCAGGGGGCGGGGCATTTTTCCTTATATGGCTTTAGTAAAACCTTGTTAACACTCTAGAGGCCACATTTATTGTCCAAACTTGATGAAATATGGTCAGAAGATTTGTCTTAATGATATCTTGGATGAGTTCGAAAATGGTTACGTATGCTTGAAAAACATGGCTGCCAAGGGGCGGGGCATGTTTCCTTATATGGCTATAGTAAAATCTTGTTAACACTCTAGAGGCCTCATTTATAGTCCGATCTTCATGAAACTCGGTCAGAAAATTCATCCCAATAATATCTTAGACGAGTTCAAAAGTGATGCTGGTTGGTTGAAAAATATGGCCACCACCGGGGCGGGGCTATTTTCCTTATATGGCTATAGTAAAACCTTGTTAACACTCTAGAGGTCACATTTATTTTCCGATTATCATGAAACTTGGTTAGAAGATTTGTCCCAATGATATCTTGGATGAGTTTGAAAATGGTTTTGGTTGCTTTAAAAACATGGCCGCCAGAGGCGGGGCATTTTTCCTTATATGGCTATATATGGCTATAGTAAAACCTTGTTAACACTTTAGAGGCCACATTTATTGTCCAATCTTCATGAAAAATTTGGTCAGAAGATTTGTCTCAATGATATCTTAGATGAGTTCGGAAATAATTATGTTTGCTTGAAAAAAATGGCTTCCAAGGGGCGGGGCATGTTTCCTGATATGGCTATAGTAAAATCTTGTTAACACTTTAGAGGCCACATTTAATGGCCGATCTTCATGAAACTTGGTCAGAAGATTCATCCTGATAATATCTTGGACGAGATCAAAAATGATGCTGGTTGGTTGAAAAACATGGCTGCCAGGGGGCGGGGCATGTTTCCTTATATGGCTCTAGTAAAACCTTGTTAACACTCTAGAGGCCACATTTATTCTCTGATCTTCGTGAAACTTGGTCAGAAGATTTGTCCCAATAATATCTTGTTTTCTCAGGTGAGCGACTGTGGGCCTTTCAGGCCCTCTTGTTTAATTTAACAGCATTTTTGAGCGGTATAATTATCTTGGTTACCAGCACTCGATATTTCTGTACCTTTATGGACATTTATCCAAGATTTTTAGTTTATACCATCTCTTATTTATTTGCATTAACATGGACATGTAATTTTACAACCTGAAGATGATAATGAAACCAGTAGGACCAGTTACATTATTGTTTTTCAGTTAAAAGCCATGAACAAGAAAAAATAATTTCAACTGATACTGTGGAACCATAATGAAATATGGTTGAAAATTGAATATTTTCAGACATCTATTTGATTGGTGGCATGTCGGAATCCAAGATCGAGCAATATTTGTGGCGATTGAATCTTCCCAGCTTGCAATGGACCATGATTTCTCCACGCCTTCGACTACCAGTGCCAGTGTACTTCCATGCCAGTGCTATATCCAGTGTAAGTGATCTTCATAGAGAGTGTCATCCGGTGGAACTGCTGTGGTGGGTAATAGTTTCTGCCTTGTGACTTGGATTTTGCCAGCATTTTGCCATAATACTCATATTATCTGCTTGCATGAAATTTTATTTATATTAAAAAATTCGTTACAGAATGGCTCACAAAGTGTGTTTAGAGAAGAATTTAAACAATCTCACCCTCATTGTAACATTGTCTCGTAATCGCTGATGGTTACTATTGCTTGAACAAATCATTGTTGTCACCTACTGAAGTATTCTTTAACAAAAGCATGTAAAAACAAAGTTTAGAATTCAAAGTATGGAGGAGTCACAGGTTGATCCCTGTGGGATTTCTACATTAAGTGGATTGGTTACACTCAACATCAGTTACTATAGCCCTGTGACTAGTTAGTAAATAGTAAATATGAGTCATTGTTTAATTATTCTTATCACAATCAGCTTTCAACAAGTATGTTATCATCATGTTATTATCCCCTGCCAAAGGCGGAGAGATATAGAATTGGTGTTGTTTGACGTGTTTCAGTCAGTTTGTCTGTCACTAAGTACTTTTTGGCGGGGGATATCAATTGAACCAATTTGCTTGCTTTAACTCTGGCCTTGATTGATAAATACATTACAGTGATGAAAACAATGCTGACATTGATCATGATGATATTGATAATGGTGATTATGATGGTGATTATGATGATGAAGTTGTTGTTGTAAAACAAGTATGATGATAAGTTGGAGTATAAGGAGAACTAGTTTTATAGGGGGAGGATCAAGATGATGTTCAACTGCAAACCATTTTCATGTTTTGATCCCTCTGTCTGGTTAAAGTGGGCTCTCATACTTCACCACATGGACACCTTTGTACTCGCATTGCCAGCATGTAATTGCATTCATAGTGTAACAGAAATGCGATCTTCTAACAACAGTCACATAATCAATTTTTTGTGATTGCTCATAAATCTACTTTGTATAGACAGGTTCTTTTTATTTCACCTTAGCTAACCTGTGATCTGAGCACAATGTGAGCTTTTGTGATCGCCTTTAGTCAGTTGTGCCCCGTCCCTCGTCTCGTCGTCAACATTTTGCTTGTTAACACTCTAGAGGCCACATTTACTTTCCAATCTTCATGAAACTTGGTCAGATTATTTGTCCAAATGATATAAGTTGGAAAATGGTTTCAGTCTGTTGAAAAACATGGCCGCTAGGGGGTGGGGCATTTTTCCTTATATGGCTATAGTAAAACCGTGTCAACACTCTAGAAGTCACATTAATTGTCTAATCTTCATGAAACTTAGTCAGAACATTTGTCCTAATGATATCTTGGATGAGTTAAAAAAATGAATCTGGTCTTATGAAAAACATGGCAGCCAGGGGGTGGGACATTTTTCTTTATATGGCTATAGTAAAAACAGTGTTAACACTCTAAAAGTCTCATTTTTAGTCAAATCTCCTTAAAACTTGTTCAGAAAATTTTTTGGAATGATATCTGGGCGGATTTTTGTTAGGATGAGACTTTTTTAAACAAAAAATGTATAAAAAGAGGAAGTGTCAGCCCTGATGGGTCTGTGTAGAATGCATAGGCTTATTTGGGACCACAGTTTTAAGCACATGCATTAAGCCCTGTTTTCCCGGACAGCAACTTAAATGTAAGTGATTGTGTCCATGTTTTTCAGGATGGTTGTCTGTGTATATTTGGTGGAGTAACCAAGATAGACTCTGAGCGGACAAACAGCCTTCAGACAGTGTGGCTGACCGTGCCGTCGCTACAGGCGATGAGTTGGCACGCGGTGTGCACTAGACTGGACAAGGCCGCCATAATGGACAATGTGCAGGGGCTCAGGGAGGCCGGGGTACCAGAACAACTGCTCGACTTCAGATGATAGTGGTGTTACTGTGGTCACCTTGTTGTTTGTTGCTATCTTGAGATTTGTGTGCTGAATTGTTGATGATAAAGGATATGAACCAGGTCTTTCAAGGCTCTCGGAAACGCTTAATCAAGCGTATTGGTACGCATAAATTTGAAAAATGTCGCCTATTTGAAACCAATTGAGAGTCACCAGGACGGGTCTTTTTGAATAACTGGGATCTTCAAGTCAATTCATTAACAAACAAAACATGTAGGGCAACCTCCTATTTAAGCTCAAGCAAACACAATCTATTTCCTCACACCTGTTTGAAATCGAATAAATCAAGTGCAGTAATGTTTCTAAATTGTTTGATAGTTTTCCCACATCCCATCTTCTAAGGAGCTAAGCCCTGATGCTTTATCTGATAGTGAGAGCAAGCTTCCAGTAATGTAGTATTGATTTATGCCATTTCAAATGGCCACTTGCTGATGTGTCACAAATGTACAATTTTAACTTCCTAGAAACTTGCCCCTGAAAGACCTTTGATGTCTGCCAAAACCATTCACAACTTGCAGTATTGTTCAGGCATAGGTTTAATTGATGTCATCTGGTAACACTGTTGTGATTGTCAAAGACTTTTGTATTTAACTGGTTTTGTTGTTGTTTCAAATGGAAATATCATTGCAGGGTAGTTATGTTTTGTTTACAAAAAAGTAAATGTATATAAGTGGGGTGTGTATGTAAATATATGAAGCACTTTTATGCACACTTACCTTCAAAAGAGTTGTTTATTTTATTTTTTTCTACATGATTTTTTATTTAAGTAACAATAAAGAGAACATAATGATTGGGATTCCTAATGTACATTTTGTATTTGGGTTTTTAATAATGAAACCAACAATTATATTATTTATTATTTTATATTCATTCTTTATTTAAATGGATTTTTATGCCCCCCTTCGAAGAAGAGGGGGTATATTGCTTTGCTCATGTCGGTCGGTCGGTCGGTCCGTCCACCAGGTGGTTTCCGGATGATAACTCAAGAACGCTTGGGGCTAGGATCATGAAACTTCATAGGTACATTGATCATGACTCGCAGATGACCCCTATTGATTTTGAGGTCACTAGGTCAAAGGTCAAGGTCACAGGTGAAGGTCACAGTTACTGGAAAAAGGCATTATAAGGATTAAGCATGGTTCAAACAAGGGAAACAACTACGGTTTATGCATGTTCTTTTTATTACAGATTTGCCTCCCTTTAATTCATTCAAAATCTCATTTTACAGCAGAGATTCCAAATCTGACCTGTAAATGAGCACCATATTTACTGCCAGTGCTAGGTTACCTTTTCCCATTTGATCATTCTTCAGTATTGGTATTGTAATGCTGCTACTGCTGCTGCTACTGCTACTGCTTCTGCTACTACTACTACTACTACTACTACTACTACTTCTACTACTACTTCTACTACTACTACTACTGCTACTACTACTACTACTACTTCTACTACTACTACTACTACTACTACTACTACTACTACTACTACTACTACTACTGGTGGCAACCCTGATAAACTACATAGCAACTTCATATTTGGCTTACTGGGGGGCATTGTATTTCTCAAAGAAATCTTGTTTGCTGAAAATTTGAAGACGAGTGCAATATTCATTGAGACTCCTATTTTTTATGCCCCCTTTCGAAGAAAAGGGGGCATATAGTGATCGGACTGTCCGTCTGTCTGTCCGTCTTTCCGTCACACTTTGCATTTAGGTTTCGAAAAATGCTCATAACTTCTTTGTCCCTTGAGATATAACCTTCATATTTGGTATGCATGTGTATATGGACAAGGCCTTTCCATACGCACACAAATTTTTACCCCTGTGACCTTGACCTTGAACTTAGGGTACACGTTTAGGTTTCGAAATCTGCGTTTAGGTTTCGAAAAATGCTCATAACTTCTATGTCCCTCGAGATATAACCTTCATATTTTGTATGCATGTGTATATGGACAAGGCCTTTCCATACGCACAAAAAATTTTACCCTTGTGACCTTGACCTTGAACTTAGGGTCCGCGTTTAGGATTTGAAATTTGCGTTTAGGTTTTGAAAAATGCTCATAACTTCTATGTCCCTTGAGATATAACCTTCATATTTGGTATGCATGTGTATATGTGTATATGGACAAGGTCTTTCCATACGTACACAAATTTTGACCCCTGTGACCTTGACCTTGAAATTAGGGTCCGCGTTTAGGTTTCGAAATCTGCGTTTAGGTTTAGAGAAAAACTTTTAGATACCGATTGAGAGATAATTTATTTTGCTGTAAATCTGTGCATATTTTTTGGTGATAAACATATGAACTGTTTAGCAGTGCGTTATAATGTATGCCCTGTAGTTGAATTGCGTTGGTGCCCTTTTCCTTTTTCTTACATAAACATTTTTTTTTTTTTTTACTGGACCCTGTGGTCTCGCTGAAATAATTCGCGTTCAGAATAAATCTGAACGCTGAAACTCCGGTCTGTAAAAACCATAACGAAAAATAAATACAATACTATAATGGGAATTACAGTATCTACAACTGTATGTATCTAAAATCTACCCGTTGTTTGACAAATATGAACTTAGATCATAAAAATTACCTGTATTTCATTCGAAATCATAGACACGGAACGATCATTTTCTCAAAGGCAACCATTTTGGCATTGTTGTTGTTGTTCTTATTTCGAACCATAGCTATTTGGTACCTAGAGCAAAGTACCCTAATTTCGACATGTCCGTTATTTCGACATGCTTTGACATTTTTAGCATGGTTGCGGGTACGCAACTATGCTTATGTTAGAGCTACATTTCGAAAACCGACATGGAACGGTTGACCATTATGAAGCCTTACCTGATCAAAAATCAGACGAAATATCTATTTAATATAGTATATGGTAATTCTAACATTTTTTATTCTAACATTTTTTTTATTTAGAAACGTTTTTCTAACGTTTTCTTCCAAGAATATTGCTGACACCGTTTTAAGTGAATTTTTCTAAGACCGTTTTACGTGAAAAAACCTAAGAAACTAAATAAATTTCGTTCGTAAAACAATTCTGTTCTGGTTGATAGTGATCTCACACCTACTTTCTATTTCCTTTGTTTACTGTTCTGGGAGAGGTCAAATTCATTAGGCCCTGTTTTAAGAATATGTAGAATTTCATTGGTTATTTATAAATAGAAATTAACCTCAACAGGAAGTGGGGCATAAAGCACTTTCGTTCTTTGTAAATGTGTAAAAAATAGCGGAGTACGATGAATGTTTTCTGATTTATGACATGGATTCTGACCTGCCTTTCTATGGATTTAATGAAGTAGAGTTTGAAAGTAACAGAGATGTGTTCATTGAAATTAAAATGATTTTCTTTGTGCCAGAAGTTAACGTTACGAGTAGAGCTAACGGTTTAAATGTGGCATCGAATTTAAAGGATTCGCGCAAATTCTGGACGAGTGTTGTGTCTGTAAAATATTAAATGGAATGCCGTAAATGTATCAAGTCGGAAAAGAAAACGGATGGTTGCATAATGGTATGCGTGAAAAAATGTAATTCTACCTATTTATTTTCATAGTTATGTCATTTTGTAACCATTCACATTCGTCACGATTTGGAATTCCCGTTTCTAAAAAAATAGAACATTTGGTAGCATGAACCAACAAGGGAGGCGACTCGTGATGTCAGAAATTGTTAAGGTTACAATAAACTAAATAATCGATTCATAAAGGTCTGTACTCTCTAAACCAGGGACCTATACTGTATAGGTCCCTGTCTAAACAAATCATCATATTTTCCTCGAAGGCATGTTTTACACTTTAGACTGTTGTTCTGATTTTATCGTTTGGAGATATTGATAGGGTAAGCATAGGTGTTCACTATTAAATACCTGAAATAGGATAAAGTTAGAGATTAAAGTAAAAAATGGTACTTCAAAAAGGTTACAATCCACTAGAAAACGGCCGAAAACAGAAGGTGCAAAACCAGTCGATTTTGATTTGAGTCGAATTCTTTTTTGGTTTGAACATGACATATCTTTTTTATTGCTTAAATCGATTCAGCTAAAATGCCCGTCAAGAAAAGGTATGGTTATGGGGTCTCTATGTGCAAAATGTTGTATTTATTTTCGCTCAAATTTGTCGCTTTTACATTGAAACATATAAGGAAACTATTAAGTATATTTTGACCTAAACATTTAATTCAGCAGCAACTTCCCTGTATCTTGCAACTATGCTTTCAACGCCATCGGCGCTCTCGTTTATCTAATTTAGCCTAGTGCGGTGCGTTCTACTCAATTTAAGTTTATTTTTGATGACGTCACATATTTCAGACATCATCAAATTATTTCACCCATAAAATTTGCATTTGTTTTTTCCGTAAACCAAAGTTAAATAACACGGATTGTTTTGTGTTTTTACGCGATTGCGGCCCTTATACAAAGCTGTAAGACACGCAGCAACCAACGGTAAATCTCTTATCGTTTTTGTAAAATAAAAAATATGTTCATGAACTTTGTACCCAAATTATGTGCATTCAGTAATTGTCTTAGAAAATGGCACCACAGAAAATTGACCTTGCTAGGAAATATTACAGTAATAAATGCATTCCCCTTACCAAAACTAGTATATTCATTCAATGTATTACCGAATCCTCCTAAACACATCATACAAAAAATAACTAAGGAAATATTTAACTTCTTATGGGACGGTAAACCCGACTAAATAAAACGCAGCAAAATAATAATGAATTATACAAATGAAGGCCTTAAATTAACAGACATTGAAATGTTCCGTAATTCTATAAAGGGATCATGGGTAAAACGACTACTTACAGTAAAGAATAGTATGTGGAAGTGTATGTATGATACAATCCTACAAAAATACGGAGGAGAATTGCTATTTGAATCAAATTTACGAACGCAAGATATTAAACGTATATGTAAAGACAACGAATTTCTAAAAAACATAATTCAAGGATAGAAAAAGACGTGTTAAAATTGCTATAAACATAACTTCAGCAAACATATTTTATCGAATAATAGTAAAATAAAAATTGAAAATAAAACATTGTACTGGAAAGATTGGCACGACAAAGGAATCGTGTTTGCTGATCAGTTAATTGACTTTCGCGTGAAGAAATTTTATAGCTTTACTGAATTCAAATATATCTATAATTCATCGGACAATGACTTTCTTAAATACAATAGTCTTATAAGTAACATACCAAAAGACATATTGGAACTTGCAGACGAGCGTTTTTTAACAGGATCAAGGAAAAAAACATTACAAGATATAATCAAAATATCGCACCAACCAACTAAATTTGTATACAATCTTCAGCTGTCTGAAATAAAAAATACAATTCGAATGCAGAAAATAGATGGCAAAATATTTTTTTAAATAATGAGTTAAATTGGGCCTAGATATACACGCTAGTGTTCAAAACTTGTACGGATACAAAATTTAAGATACTTCCAATATAAATTTATTATGCGTCTAACTGCTACGAATACATATCTCTTCCGGTGCAAACTGACGAGCTCTAACTTATGTGATCTGTGCAATGAATACGATTAAGATATTGAACACTTGTTTTGGAAATGCCGAGAAGCGAAACATTTATGGAACAGATTAGCGGACTACATGTATGATTAAGGCATTTTATTATATTTTAACTACGAATTAATTTGTTTTGGACAAATGGAATATAATAAAAACATGCAAACTCCATGCAAACTATTAATTTCATCATTTACTTAATCGGTTGTCACAAAATTGAACATATAATTATATAAGGCCTATTTTGTGAAAACTTTCAAAACGTCCATAACCATTGGGCGTAGGGCTATCAAATTTGGTATGTAGAGACATCTAATAGTCCTCTACCAAATTTATGGAACAGATTAGCGGACTACATGTATGATTAAGGCATTTTATTATTTTTTAACTACGAATTAATTTGTTTTGGACAAATGGAATGAAATTAAAACATGCAAACTACATGCAAACTATTAATTTCATCATTTACTTAATCGGTTGTCACAAAATTGAACATATGATTATATAAGGCCTATTTTGTGAAAACTTTCAAAACGTCCATAACCATTGGGCGTAGGGCTATCAAATTTGGTATGTAGAGACATCTAATAGTCCTCTACCAAATTTATGGAACAGATTAGCGGACTACATGTATGATTAAGGCATTTTATTATATTTTAACTACGAATTAATTTTTTTTGGACAAATGGAATATAATAAAAACATGCAAACTACATGCAAACTATTAATTTCATCATTTACTTACCGGTTGTCACAAAATTTAACATATGCTTATATAAGGCCTATTTTGTGAAAACTTTCAAATCGTCCATAACCATTGGGCGTAGGGCTATCAAATTTGGTATGTAGAGACATCTAATAGTCCTCTACCAAATTTCTTCAAATTATGCCCCTTGGGTCAAATTTGACCCTGCCCCGGTTGTCACAAAATTGAACATATGCTTATATAAGGCCTATTTTGTGAAAACTTTCAAAACTTACTAGTCTATAACCATTGGGCCTAGGGCTTATAAATTTGGTATGTAGAGACATCTAATAGTCCTCTACCAAATTTTTTCAAATTACCCCCCTGGGATCAAATTTGACCCTGTCCCGGGGGTCACAAAATTGAACATATGTTTATATAGGGTCTATTTTGTGAAAACTTTACAAATCTTTCTGTCCATAACTATTGGGCCTAGGGCTACGAAATTTGGTATGTAGTGACATCTTATAGTCCTCTACCAAGTCTTTTCAAATTATGCCCCTGGGGTCAAGCTTGACCCTGCCCCGAGGGTCACAAAATTGAACATATGCGTATATAAGGCCTATTTTGTCAAAACTTTAAAAATCATCTTGTCCATAACTGTATGGCATAGGGCTACCAAATTTGGTATGTAGTGACATGTAATAGTTCTCTTCTTAGTTTGTTCAAATTATGCCCCTGGGGTCAAATTTGAAACTGTCCCGGGGGTCACATAATTGAATATGTGCTTATAAAGGGCATTTTTTTGCGAAAACTTTAAAAATCATTCTGTCCATAACCATTGGGTCTAGGGCTACCAAATTTGGTGTGTAGTGACATCTTATAGTCCTCTACCAAGTTTTTCAAATTATGCCCCTGGGGTCAAATTTGACCCTGCCCTGGGGGTCACAAAATTGAACATACGATTATATGGAGACTATTTTGTGAAAACTTTAAAAATCCTCTTGTCCATAAACATTGGGCCTAGGGCTACCAAATTTGGTATGTAGTGAAATCTTATAGTTCTCTACCAAGTTTGATCAAATTATGCCCCTGGGGTCAAATTTGACCCTGCCCCGGGGGATCACAAAATTGAACATATGCTTATATAAGGCCTATTTTGTGAAAACTTAAAAAATCTTCTGTCCATAACCACCCGGCCTAGGGCTATCAAATTTGGTTTGTAGTGACATCTTATAGTCCTCTACCAAATTTGTTCAAATTGTATCCCTGGGGTCAAATTGGAACCTGCCCCGGGGGTCACAAAATTGAACATATGCTTATATAATGCCTATTTTGTGAAAACTTTAAAAAAATTCTTGTCCGTAACCATTAGGCCTAGGGCTACACAATTTAGTATGTAGTGACATTGTATAGTCCTCCACTTAGTTTGTTCAAATTATGCCCCAGGAGTCAAATTTGACCCTGCCCTGGGCGTCACAAAATCGATTATATGCTTAAATAGTGCCTATTTTGTGAAAATTTAAAAATCTTCCTGTTCTTAACCATAATACATAGGGCTACCAAATTTGGTATGTAGTGACATCTAATAGTTCTCTACCAAGTTTGTTCAAATTATGCCCCTTGGGTCAAATTTGACCCTGCCCGGGGGGGTCACAAAACTGAACATACGCTAATATGGGGCCTATTTTGTGAAAACTTTAAAAATCCTCTTGTCCATAACCATTGGGCCTAGGGCTACCAAATTTGGTATGTAGTGACATCTAATAAACCTCTACCAAATTTGTTCAAATAATGCCTCTGGGGTCAACTTTGTCCCTGCCCAGGGGGGTCACAAAATTGAATAAACGCTTATAAAGCGCCTATTTTGTGAAATCTTTAAAAAAAATCCCTTGTCAAAAACCATTCAGACTATGGCTACCAAATTTGGTATGCAGTAACATCTTATAGTCCTCTACCAAGTTTGTTCAAATTATGCCCTTTGGGTCAAATTTGACCCTGACCCGCGGGTCACAAAATTGAACATTATATACGCTTATATCTTGCTTATTTTGTGAAAACTTTTAAAATATTCTTGTCCTAGGGCTACCATATTTTGTATGTACATGTAGTGAGATATAGTAGTCCTCTACAAAGTTTGCTCAAATTATGCCCCTGGGGTTAAATTTGACCAAGCCCAGGGGGTCACAAAAGTGTACATGTGCTTAAATAGGGCCTGTATTTAAGTATTTTCACATGCAGAGAATATTTGTTTCAGCCTTTTTTCAGCAGTGGAGCGATACAGAACCATCATGGCCCTCTTGTTTTAAAGTTTTGTCAATTTACCAAAACATTAAAAGGCCCCTTTGAACATAATGTGAACTATTCATCTCAATGCATATATTTCTCAGCCGAATAAGTATACTGCCCCCAAGGTTTTGATATATTTTTAATATTTTATTTAGTATATTTCAGTATATGTTCGGCTTTAGTATAGGATGAATTGGATTCCGGTAGAACCGGTAGTTCTTTTTCGTGTTATTTTTGGTATTTGAGATTCCTAATTTTGGTATTATTTAAGTATCCAGATATAAAGCTAAAATAATAATTTAATTACATTTTGTAAAGGTAAATATAAGTCGAAACAAAATATTTGTGTCAAAGCTTAACTTGCGATAGATTTAGGATTCTTCTCCTCATTTTATATTTAATACAATGTATGAATATGAATCTATTTTCAAGATGCATACACAAATAGATTTTTATGGTTTTGCTTGATAAAGATACTTATTTAGTTCGGTTAATATGCGAAATGGAAAATACGAAAAATATTTTGAAATATGCATATGCCATGTATATTTGACCCAATTGCCATTTGCCAGTAACTCTCTTGACATGAAAATTTCCATTCACATTTCATCAAAGTAGAAAGCAGTCTGTGGACAACACGATTTATTTGATTTTTACGTTCAGCAAAGTTACCCGGATACGACTGCATGAGATGGAATCAAATTATCATATTTAAAACCATATCGTGAGAATGTATCCCCAGACTCAACATATCGCGAAGGTAGGTGTGAACGCAACACTTTACGGATACGACAGCATGACAGGCAATTGAATATCCGTGTTTAAACCATAAAAAATAAAACCCGTCATGTACAATATGGATGAGGACAAGTGCAAATATTAAATAATGTTTACATAATTATTTCGAGCAACTGACCTCGATTTGAAACACTTATGAAAACAGTTTTGACCATTTTTACTGAGTTATAAAGAGGAACATAAGTTTATTCAAAAAATTAACTTTTCTGAAAAAAAATTCACTATCAAATATATATATATATATTTGATAGTGATTTTTTTTCAGAAAAGTTAATTTTTCGTTATAATATGATTATTTATCATTCAAAATGATGTTTTCACTAATTAATATCATAGCCACACGCTAACCACCTGTGCATTCATGATACACATACTGGCAAATTCAACTGTACAGATATTTTCGAGTTCAGAATTTGATATCTGGGTTATTTCGCATTTTTCGAAACATGTTCTTCCTAACTTTTATTTTAATTTATATTGAAATAGATGTATAATTCATTTTATATAAATTCATAAATATTTGACCAAAAACGTTCATACCCGCTTTGTGTGTAATACAGTAGTGTCACTGCATCAGTCACCAACATCATCAGCCAGGATCCACCCATCAACAAGTGTTTCGACCCTTTAATCCTGGTACACTCTCCGGGTGGTGTGTCCGCAGTGGAGATCAGTCCACTACGTGTTGGTGACTGGCTTCCAGCTCCTCTCATCTCTTCGAGACCATAGCTAACTGGATGCCCTTTCAGCTGATCGCTCTAGTCTGCTCACAGCAGTCCTTTTCGCATGGCCGTTGAGTCCCCTGGCGCCCAGCATCTTCCATAGTGAAATGGCTGGGAAACCTCTTGCTCCTATTTCAACAGGGAACAGCCAGATTCTCCATCCTTGTTGTCTGCATTTGTCCATGAGATCAGAGTACTTGGTTTTCTTCCTGGCATAGGCTTCTTCGCACCTTGTTTCCCATGGAATTGTCAATTCAATCATCACCAGGTGCTTTGCAGTGTTGGACCAGATGACAATGTCGGGTCTGAGATTGGTTTGCACTACCTCTGGAAAGACAAGCTTCTTCTGTAGGTCAACAGCCATATTCCAATTGTCAGCTTCGTCCAGTACTGAAGATGTTCTTCTTTTGCCTTTACGGCTGGCCTTCCTTGACGAAGTGGATGGCTTTTGGCTGTGGCTGTTTTCTCTTCTTTATTCGCTGTCTTTCAAGAATGTCTGCCATATCTCGAATTACTTGGTCATGGCGCCATCTATATCTGCCTTGCGTGAGTGCTGTGCTGCATGACGATAGTATGTGCTCCATGCTTCCAGTTCTGTTACACAGTTGACATGATGGGCTGCTTTCCCCATATGTGTAGGTTAGCTGGTGAGGGTAGCAGATCGTATACCGATCTCAGTAAGAAGCTGATTCGCAAAGGCTCATACTAGTACTTCCAGATCGGGTCACATGTCATCTTTCTTGGTGTGATGTCCCATTTTGTCCATGCTCCCTGTGAACCCATGGCTACTGCTCTAGATCTTTTCTCCTCTTCTTCCATCTTCCGCACTTCATCTACCACCATTTTTATTTTTTTCTCCGCTGGCTGCTTGGCTCCATCTAGGACATGTTGAGATTCCAAGACCTTAGCGCCCACTAGTGGTTGTTCCAACAGTGTCCTTCTGCCTCAGTCTGCTTTCTGCGTGGGTCACTGCCTGGCTGGCTGACCACTTTCTTCCTGTTTTTGTCTCTATGCCAGCTTTCCTGATCATATCATCTCGGGATTCGTTCAGAGTTACCACCAGCCGTGCCTTTTATACCTTGAACTCCTCCACTAATGATGAGAGCTGGAGTTGTAGCTGATTGGATCTTCCATAAAGACCTATGTTTGTAAAGATTGGTGGTACCCCATCTTAAAATGTATGTCTGTGTGCGATTAATGCAGGCTTATGTGTATGCGTAAATCAATCTTATTTGAATAAACATGTTTATCCTTTTGAATGGGATAATAAATAGACACAGTACTAGGAGTGAATTTTTGCATTTGACAGGGCTTTCTACACATACATGCAAAACCAATTCTTCTGACGACCGCCTGTCTTCAATGTGCAACAGTGATCGAACTCAATGGCATCGCTAAGTTGAAGAATCGACACGTGAAATACACCGTTCAAAAGCACCCATGGACGCAACGGCCTGATGAGTCTGCTTGCTCACGCCGATGCCCACAGCGCACACAGGACGCATGCAATGCCCACCCACCACGCCAATATGCGAAAAGTGCACACAATGAAGCATTAGTTTTGATTAAAGCAGCTGCGATATTTGTAAGATTTATCTACAGCCACCAGTGAAGAGAAGTGCACATGGCTATATGTAACCACCCGAAAATAATCAGTAGTAATGAACGATTAACGTTTAACCGCGAGCGGGATACGCAACCCTAACTGCTAATTTTCCCTTTTTCCGATTTTTTGAAATGGCAGGGGGGGGGTATGAGGACCCATGGTTCATGACCAGTGTTTAGGTGACTTCATCACCACCTGAAACCTCTTATTATAGAGAAATCTTCGAATAAGCTGATATTATTTTATTATTATACAGAAACATTTAGTTATATTTTAGCAAACGATGTAAAAAAAATAGATTATCACATCCATTTAGAAAAATAAACGCAATAAACACAAACCAAAAGCACCCCGAATTCAGCCAGAATACAAACGAAAACCAAACAAACCACAGCCTCAACAAACCCATACACCAAAACTGCGTACTTAAAAAATCAATGTATCCGACAATTTTGAGAATGATGGTGAACAAATGTGCCAAATGATTTTAAAATCTCACAGTGATCGACATAGTTATGGCCCGGACAAGCTTGTTCCGCCTGCCCGCCAGCCCACTAGCCCGCCAGCCGACATTCCCAATCTAATAACCAGTTTTTCCTTAGGAAAACCTGGTTAAAAAACTACTGGTACCTTTCATTACCTTGTTCTCTTATGACCTCAATTAGATACACGCATACACAGATAATGCATAAAACACTGTTCTATTTGCTTTTGTTGATAACCCAGATAATTTGTCCTATCAAACTTATGATTAAAATTGTCCTGGTTGGTATTAGAGACAAAGTTTATTTAGTGAATAAATCTGATAAGGAGGCTACACACCAAAATACTGTAGGTTTTCACATATACCGCCCAGTTGTTTACCTCCAAATTTCAATTTTAAAAGTTAGTGGGCGTTATACATTGATACAACACTATCCAGGTTGCTAAATTGCAAAATAAATTATTGTGTAAATATAAATAATAGCCGCCTTTTTTTTCTTACAGACTGAAGGGGAAACAACAAAAAGTGGTTAACAGCAGATATGAATGGGGTAGCAATATTTTGTAATAAAAATTAAAATGTTTGAATAAAATATGAAAAATGTCTTTGTTTGTGTTTGAGCACTTCTACATTGGCAGCTTAGTTGGGCTGGTTTAAAGGTAGGTGTTACTGAGGTCTTTTTCGCGGGTAAAGGTAGGTGTGAACAGGGACTACTTTGTGTTTTTCAGTTTGGTTCAGATTTTTGGTGCCTTCATTGTACATCACATTCACGCCTGTGTAGGGCGACGAACAATAGTCCCACTTGTCCAATATAATAGATGAACAGTTTTACATTGATACTGACGTCTCAACAACCGTAGCCCTGTCTCCCATGTGCCACGAAGTTTTTATTTAGCATTCAAAGTTAAATCCATGGTTTTCCCCGAGGAAGAATGACATGATGTACATAAATTCATATTTTCGCATTGCTTTACAGGAAATGCATGTGGACTGTTAATCTGTTGCTAGATTATTACAGAAGTGTCATAAAATATATTGCTATGCAACCCATGCTCTTTATCATTATGACGCTTTTTCATTTGAATTCAAAATTAAGCTTTCAAATATCCTGGATTATTTGATTGCGCAATAGTAAATGGCGACCATTTTCATTCCGATTTACTAGTCTTTTTGACTTGAGATCTTATTTCTTCTTTTTGGAATTATAAAAACAGGTAGTGCGCTATACATGGGGGCGTGCTCTACATGACAACTTAGGGTAATAAACAGAAGATACAGATATACATGTATTAACTTATTACAGATGTCACAGGGTCTTCTTTTTGGAACCTCTCGTACATATCGATAACTGTACAGGATGTCTGCTTGTTGTCAAAAGTCGCAATAATTACAAAGATATATTGTGCCCAAGTAGCGGTGTAACCAACGCAAGAGTCACCCTTAAAATATATGAATACACATACCATACAGCAAATGATGGTCATGGAACATTTAGGACGATCTACACACCGTCTTTTGATGATCACGATCATTTTCTATCAGCTGTTTGCTCTGCAAAATGCGTCACAACAGAACCGCTCATCACACGTGCCACACTTTGTGTTGCAAGAATGTATTGGATTTATCTGCCACAATGCTATAAACAATTCTTGATACTGAAAACCAAAATATCTTCAATGAACATTTTGGAGGTCTCGGTGCTTTTATTTTGTAATGACAAGCCGATATGTTAACTCTGGAACTTTGAATGCGCTTACGTAAACGTACATTTGATAAGAACTTCACAATGATCTCGTTTTTGTAGGCGTTTTACTCATGTTCTCTATTTGATTAACTGTAAAAAATGCTTGTATTATAATTGGAAATTTATATCCATATCATGTGTTCTCACTTTAACAAATAATGTAAGAGACGTTTCTACAAAGAACAACACTACGTTCCTGACATAGACATGAACGAACGTTACAATGGCCAAAAGAATAACTTGCCTGATAGAAATACGTGTACAATCTTTTTATTTTTTTAATAACGTTATCGTGTGTACTGTACATTCTAGTTTTAAACGGACAATTCAGTTGAAAGATTTTTTTAACGAAATTTAATTGGAATAATCCTTGGGTGACCCACTTTCTAAATTGTGCAAATGATTCTTGTTCATTGATTTTGTAATTCACCAGAGCTAAAATAGATTTTAAAAGGGAAAACTTCAAAAATCTATGTCTCTAAAACCGCAAGGGTCAGGGTTTTAATATTTGGTGTTCGATTGACAAGTGGCGAAATGTACAAGTGCAGACGATCTCTCCTTTTAAATATGCAGCATATATTGTTTCAGCAAAATTAGCCAATCATTTTAATTCATTGACTGTTTTTAAACCTTATGTCAATGTCCTGTTATTATTCCTTCCATCAAATTGAGCCGAATAGCTTATTCGCTTATTTCGTTTGGTCAGTCTTGGTCGGTACATCTGCTAGGATACCATTTTCTGTCAGCTGCCTTTAGACTAAGAGATAAACATTCTTGCAGATTTATAAACTAGGGAAGGCTAAAATATCTGCTAAATCTCTTAGAAATTCCCTGAGTTATGGGTCTTGAATTACCAAAAAAATGCACCTGTTACTGTTCTCTTAAGTCTAACAATTCATCCAACCAAACTTTGTTAATATAATTGTTATATATAATGCTTCAACCAAGTTCAATTGTCAACCTGTTTTCTTTAAAAATTGTTAACATGTATGCCAAATAAATTATCTGAAATTGGCCTTTTTTGCTTTTTGCATTTTGTAATTCTAAAAGTGTACATGAAATCTACACTCGGATAGCCCTACAGTTTAAATTCAATCTTCAGCAAACTTCATGAAAATGTTCTACCTTATATCTTAAAGCAAAGTTCTGTGATTGAGCAAACTCCCTGTATTGTATCTTTGCCAAATGTTATTTTAATGCTAACCTAGAAGTAAATTGTCACTAATATTTACAATTAGCATATGCTGGTTATATTTCAAGCATCCAAAGAACTATTTTGGATTTTTTACAACACCACACAAACCAACATCTTAAGGTTTATTACCAAAGTTACCATGTCAATACAACAAGAAATCAAAATAAACAGCATATACAATAACAAGCCTCTCGTGAAAATTAGTAACAAAAATGACACAGAAAACAGATTGCTGTGTTTACCCTTTACCACTTTGATACGCATTCATGCATTTTAGTCCCTAAGAAAGTTATATTAAATTGCAGACCTTTCTTACTAGATTCAAGTTTTTAAGGCTTCATCTCCAAACCTTAGGTACTGATGAGCAGCAAACAGCATAAAACCTGAACAGACTGTGAGTTACTCGCAGGCTTTTCTGGTTTTATGCTGTTTGCCCATAGCCATTTTTACTTTGCTTTTGAGTGGGAAAGGGTTAATTTTAATGCCTCTGGTTAGTCTTTTTAATGCGTAGTGGTGTCCTTTATACTTTAAGATTATTATGTTTTATGAATATGGTATATAATAATCCAAATACCTATACATGACCATGTTTTATAAAGGGATATAAGGACTAACAAGCAAACAAAAATTGAACAAGCAATGGGGATGCATAGTTATATTTTCTTGTGTCACAAGATGTACACGCAAGTAATAACAAAATGTGATAACCTGTGAAAGGGGCTGTATGATAATAGTATTTAGAGTCAAGTGAGTGACTACTTATGAACATACGATTTTTAAATGTAGATACATGTTTGTGTCTTTGCTGCCATGGGTACAAATTGTTCACTTTTTTTGTTCTATGTGCAATATTTTGTGAATCACTAGTGCAAAAAATAAGTGTGTTACAAATACACTAACTGTTACATGTTTGAGACAACAATTATTAAGTAATATTATTCACAATTAATGTATTTTATATAAACACAGTTTATGCTTCATTGCTCATTAAGCATAAAAGTAAAGAAGGTCAAAATCATGTTAATATAATACAAAATGCAATGTCTTAACCCTTTACCACTTAAATAACAAATAACGTACATGCTGTATACTTGGAGACATACTCTCATTGTGGTCAGTATATAATTCATTTTTAAAGGTAAGTCTAATTAACTTAACCCTTTACCACTTACTTACATATTTTGACGCATTTGTAGTCCCTTAGAAAGTTATATTTAATTGAAGACCTTCCTTACAAGAATCAAGTTTTAAGGCTTCATCTCCAACCCTTAGGTACTGATGAGCAGCTAACAGTATAAAACATGAACAGACTGTGAGTTACTCACAGGCTGTTCTGGTTTTATGCTGTTTGCACATTGCCATGTCCACTTTGCCTCTGAGTGGGAAAGGGTTCATTTTAAGCAAGAAACCCAAGCTGTAGAACTCAATCTTGAAACAGTGTTCAAATAGGTCAATGGGGTTAATTCAAAAAGATTTATTGAATTTTTTATACACAAGAGTATTTACATATATGGATATTTGCCTTTTTTATGTACAAAAATATATTGATTATAACTTTCTCATACATATATACATGTCCCAGATTGTGAATATTTAAAATAATAACTGCAATTCAAGCTTGCATAAATAGGTTTGTTCAAAATGTGATAACAACAACATAAAACAATTTATTTCTGTCACAATCACAAACGTAATCAAAACAATACTTGCAAACTTGCAAGGTGCAGGACATTGTCAGGAAGATTTTTAATGAATGCAAAACTTGTGCAAGTTTATACGGGCAAGATTACGGTGATTTGAGACGCATCATGTTAAAATGGGTCGTACGCAATACAAGGCCAGACCCGTCTGAGCTATGGTGTTGACATGTCAAGAGCTCCCATTTTGGCTAATGAGGCCACGAAACCTTGCATGACTTTAAAGTGGAAAGTGCAAGTCCTGATCAGCTTGCATAAATGTTCCCACTGGCCAGGTATATCAAAATATTGGCCTTATAGGGCTTTAGACCCTTTTTTCGCATGACAAGGGTCATATGGTTCTTCATTATTTGAATTGATCAGCAGTTATAATGTTTATTTCACTCTTATTCAAGTATTAAGTTTGACATTTTTAAATCCCATATAACTATATTCTAAACAATATGCAATTACAATGCAAAACTCAATGCTAAAAAATAATATATATATATACATAGTTGTTTTTTCATAGTATTTATTAAAAAACACAATGTCCACCTATATGATGTTTAACCTTGTAGGATGACCTTGTTTAGTTGACCTCTGACCTTGAAGGATGACCTTGACCTTTCACCACTCAAAATGTGCAGCTCCATGAGATACACATGCATGCCAAATATCAAGTTGCTATCTTCAATATTGCAAAAGTAATCATAAAATAAGCGATTTGGGCCACATATATTTGACCTCTGACCTTGAAGGATGACCTTGACCTTTCACCACTCAAAATGTGCAGCTCCATGAGATACACGTACATGCCAAATATCAAGTTGCTATCTTCAATATTGCAAAAGTATTCATAAAATGAGCGATTTTGGCCACCTATATTTGACCTCTGACCTTGAAGGATGACCTTGACCTTTCACCACTCAAAATGTGCAGCTTCATGAGATACACATGCATGCCTAATATGAAGTTGCTATCTTCAATATAGCAAAAGTTATTGCAAAATGTTCAAGTTGGCGCAAACAGACAGACAGACAGACAGACCAACCAACCAACAGACAGGGCAAAAACAATATGTCCCCCACTACTGTAGTGGGGGACATAAAAAATGGGAAGAAAGGTCAATATTATCACAGAGTCCTTGCCCATGTAATGTTAAGATAAATATTCAAATACCATCATGTAAGACATAAATGTCACTTTGTGACTTGCTTTATTTGAACATACATGTATTTCACACTTAAAACAATTATCTGAACTGTTTACATATTTGGATGACTGAATATGAACACAAACAGATTAAAATGAACATGAAAGTCTCCTACATGAACATAAAAGAATAATTATCTAGCATTACAACAATTGAACAGTTAAAGCCTTGCTTTATCTGAAGATATTTCACACTTGTAAAAATTATCTGAACTGTTTTCATATTTGGAAGACTGAATATGAACAAAAACATTAAAATGTCCATGGAGCTCTCCTACATGACTATCTAACTATCTAGCAACAAAATAATTGAACAGTCAAAGCTTTGTGACATCGCTGCCGGAATTATAGGAGAATGGCTGTGCCTTTGGTTTAGGACTCGAGGGAATGCTGGGAATGCCTGTGGAGCGTCTTGGAACAGGAGGTGGGTTGGCGGGTCTCGTTTGACCATCGCTCGTAGAGGAGGAGGTGTCACTCATTTCTTTGGAGTCAAGATTCCCATTGGCAACGTTGCTCCTCATCTGTACTGTCGGGCGTAGGTGGGTGGGGAGAGGCGGTGGAGTGGAGGTAACGGGTGACGTCTGCCGCAAAGGGGCGCCACCCTCTGACAAGTGAGAATGTCGTTGGTGGGTGGGGGGAGGTGCTGGTGAGGAAACCGGTGACACCTGCCGCACGGCTGTGGTGGCAACAGGTGATGTCTGCCGCAAGGGGTTTACGCTACTCTCTGACAGGTGGTGTTGTCGAGGGGGCAGGGGGGGCACAGGTCGGGAACCAGTGTCACCATTCAGGTGTGTGGAAAACTCCTTGGTGTCATGAGACTGGAACAGAGAGCAAGCATGGCATATTGAGACTTGAACACTGTATTTCAAGACTTAAACACTGAATATCAAGACTTGAACACTGTATATCAAGACTTGAACTCTGTATATTAAGACTTGATCACTGTATATTGAGACTTCAACATTGTCTATTGTGACTTGATCACTGTATATCGAGAATTGAACACTGTATATTGAGAATGGAACACTGTATATCGAACCTTGATCACTGTATATAGAGACTTGAACACTGTATATTGAGACTTAAACACTGTATATTGAGAATGGAACACTGTATATCGAGACTTGATCCCTGTAAATAGACTTGAACACTGTGTTTAGAGACTAGAACACTTTATATTAAGACTTGAACACTGTATATTGAGAATGGAACACTGTATATCGAGACTTGATCACTGTATATAGAGACTTGAATATTGTATATCGAGACTTGATCACTGTATATAGACTTGATCACTGTATATAGAGACTTGAACACTGTATATAGAGACTTGAACACTGTATATTGAGACTTGATCGCTGTATATAGACTTGATCACTGTATATCGAGACTTGAACATTGTATATAGAGACTTGAACACTGAATATAGAGACTTGAACACTGTATATAGATACTTGAACACTGTACATTGAGACTTGATCACTGTATATTGAGACTTAAACAGTGTATATAGAGACTTGAAAACTGTATATAGAGACTTGAACATTTTATATTGAGACTTGAACACTGTATATTTAGACTTGAATATTGTATATTGAGAATGGAACACTGTATAATGAGAATTGAACACTGTATATAGATACTTGAACACTGTATATTGAGAATGGAACCCTGTGTATAGAGACTTGAACACTGTATATTGAGACTTGAACACTGTATTTTGAGAATAGAACACTGTATATCAAGACTTGATCACTGTATATAGACTTGAACACTGTGTATAGAGACTTGAACACTGTATATTGAGACTTGAACACTGTATATTGAGAATGGAACACTGTATATCGAGACTTGATCGCTGTAAATAGAGACTTGATCACTGTATATCGAGACTTGAACACTGTATATTGAGACTTGATCACTGTATATAGAGACTTGATCACTGTATAAAGAGACTTGAACACTGTATATAGAGACTTGATCACTGTATAAAGAGACTTGAACACTGTATATTGAGACTTGATCACTGTATATAGAGACTTGATCACTGTATATAGACTTGAACACTGTATATTGAGACTTGAACACTGTATATAGAGACTTGAACACTGTATATAGAAACTTGAGCACTGTATATAGAGACTTGAACACTGTATATAGAGACTTGAACACTGTATATTGAGACTTGAACATTGTATATTGAGAATGGAATACTGTATATCGAGACTTGATCAATGTATATAGAGACTTGAACACTGTATATTGAGACTTGAACACTGTATATCGAGACTTGAACACTGTATATCAAGACTTGAACACTGTATATTGAGACTTGAACACTGTATATTGAGACTTGAACACTGTATATTGAGACTTGAACACTGTATATTGAGACTTTAACACTGAATATTGAGACTTGAACACTGTATATATAGTCTGCTTGGGCTCATCAGGGAGGACACTAAGCTTTTATGGTATTTTTCATTTAAAGAAAGACTCTTCTTAGCAAAAATCCAGTTTAGGCGGAAAGTGTCATCCCTGATTAGCCTGTGCAGATGGCACAGGCTAATCTGGGATGACACTTTACGCACATGCATTAAACCCCCTTTTCATAGAGCGCAGCTTATATATAAAATATCAGTATATAAAGATAACACATACAAGCCTTGGTTTCCTTGGGGGTAAGTCGGGGGTTTCTGCGTTTGGCGATGAATCCAGCACAGGAGCTGTCGTAAGAAATTAAAATGTTAGTTAACACCTTTTAAAGAGTGGCTCTAAAAGCCCAAGACATTTGCTGCAATCAAGCTAAATACATACTTAATAATATCTGATGAGCTTTGGTCCTTATTTGTAACAGAACAACAAACACTGGTTTTACCTAGACTTTATTATGCTCCCCTAAAATTTATTTTGGGGGGAGCATAGTCCCTGCTTCGTCTGTACGTCCGTGTGTCTGTGTGTCCGTGCGTGCACAATTTTTGTCTGGGCTATTTCTCAGAAACTAATGACCGGAATTCAATGAAACTTTATGGGAAGCTTCACTACCAAGAGGAGATGAGCATATTATCAGCAGGTTCTGGTCAGATGATTTTCCAGAGTTATGTCCCTTTGAAATTTTCTACAAACTGTACATATAGTGCAATTCTTGCCCAGGCTATTTCTCCCCAACTACTGACTGGAATTCAATGAAGCTTTATGGGAAGCTTAACTACCTTGAGGAGATGCGCATGTTATTTGTGGGTTCTGGTTAGATGATTTATTTAGAGAGTTATGGTCTTTTGAAATTTTTAAGTTGCTAAACCATCCATTGTATTATTTTTGTCTAAAGTTATGCCCCTTTCCTTTTATCTGAATACGAAGTGCAATATTGTGACAAAAAAAAACTTTGGGGAGCATCACCCGTCTCCGATGGTTTCTTGTTCAACTAGCTAGGACACAGTGCTCCAGATGAGATTCGCATAAAGCATGGTGCTAATTTGCCAAAATTTGTAATATTATCCATGTGTTAAATTTTCAATACACCACGTGTTTTATTAGTATATATTTCATATAACATGTATTTATATTTTAAACATCATCTTTAATTAATTAAACTAGTTTCCCTGGGAAAATTTGATTAATCTATGAAAACTGAAAATAAAAAATTTCCTGTGTAACAACATGATGAAATAAAACAAAGGTATGGAAGATGGTACTGTGCCCTTACGTCTAGGCCAAGCTCGAGCACTGTCAAATTCTCAACACCGTCACTAAATGTATTATGAAATACCAAAGTTTTTTATTGTTTAAATATTTTAACAACATCAATCAAGAACTGTATTATGCTCACATGTGACTGTCAACCTCTAACCTGCCTCGGAACTTAGGTTTGAACAGGTTCTACTCTATCTATTTGGTAATTAAATGAGCCTCGTTTCTGGGAAAAAATGTGCTTAAATGGGGGTTTCTGTTAAGTGTCGTCCAAGGTTATACTGTTTAGTACAGGTGTCACGATACGCTCACCTTACGATACGATACGTATCGCGGTACAGTGTTTACGATACAATACGTATCGCGATACGTATCGTCAGATGGAAACAACATACAAACCATTTAAAACCATTTTTCAATTTTACTAAAAGACCTCTACATATGTGTCATACAATATACAAAATACCATATACCGGGGTAATGTCATGAAAGTACACGAATTGACAATTAGTTATTATTATTTACAAATCTAAAACTTTGATTAAATATGAAGACGAAATTGTGCATATGTTTGAAACATACCGACTGCTTTAAGTTTCTTTTACTGTGATAGATTATTTAAAGTAACAATAAAACGTGTTTACTAACTAGTCAAACTGGCTTGTGCCAATCTTTGCTTGTGCGGTAACAAAATTCCAAGCGCAATTCTTAGAACCATTCAAATATTGCACCTTGTTTCGTGACTTAGGCGACACAGCACATTTTTGAGTGGTTGAAATTTAATTTTAATGATTTCAAAGAATTTGCAAAATTCTCAACGGAATCACAAAATTACAGCTCCTGCTTAGGAAATTCGTAGCGACTAAAGTCTTGATATAAAGCAAATGTTTATACGAAATAAACGCCTACCACTTTCTTACTGATAACACAAAATTCTTTCATATTTTTTATTAGAAGCTCACTGGGGATGATTTCAATTAAACTTCTGCCATTTTTTGGGCGATTTACAGTTACTTCCCTTGCAATGCGTCATGGAAAATGACGTACCGTACCGTACGGACTCGGAGGCGTATCGTGAACCGTACCGAGGGGAGACTATTACGATAAACCGTCCCACGGAGTACCGTGACACCCTTACTGTTCAGTCCCCACAAGGTAATCAGGGAGAACACTTTCTGTTTTAATGGAATGTTTTCGTTTAAACGAAGTCTCTTCTGAAAAAAATCTACTCTAGGCAGAGAGTGTTGTCCCTGATTAGCATGTGCACACTGAATGGGTTAATCCTGGGTGCAACTTAAGCAGATGTTTTAAGCCCTGTTTTCCCAAAGAGAGGCTCATACTTGGCCAGATATTTCCACATTGACCAATATATTATGAATGTGCAGTCCTGACAAGGTTTTGTGACATACATAGGAACAGAAGTGCATAATGCTTCGTACTTTGTGGGGGGCGTACAAAAAAATGGCTGTCAGGTTGGAATATACATGTTTCTAAAAATACAAGGTAATGGACTTGTTTTAGTTCCATTTTGATAATTACATTTGTATCCTGGTTTCCTGTAAAAGAAAATGTTAATACCATACATGCTGTATACTTGGAATAATCCTCTTATTGCAGTCAGTAGGGAATTCCTGTTTAAATGTTAGTCTAAATAACCATTTACCACTTAGATATGTATTTTTACGAATTTGAAGTCCCTTAGAAAGATAAATTTACTTTAAGATATTTCTTACTAGATTCAAATTTTAAAGGCTTCATTTCCCACCCTTAGGTACTGATAAGCAGCAAACAGCATAAAACCTGAACAGACTGTGAGTTACTCGCAGGCTGTTCTGGTTTTATGCTGTTTGCACATAGCCATTCACTTTGCTTCAGAGTGAAAAAGGCTTAACTTATACTGTAATCCCATATGGTTATGAACATTGGTGCATCACATACACAAAAATGGCAAAAATCAAATATCTTATCTGCACAATCTGTCTTTCTAGTGGTCAGAAACGTTTTAAAATATATTTTTTTTAATATTTGAATGAATGATGAATTTAAAAATCAAAAAGCTGTACAAAAAAAGAAGACCCTCAAAATGATTTGTAAAGCCTATAAAGATATATAAAGAAGTACTACTTACTCCTTACGAAAAGCAAGGACGTATAACAAATCACCTTAATTAACCTAAACAAAGATACTGTTTATAAACAATTTTACTTGACAAGCAATTTAAGTGTGTGTTTTTTAATGCTTGTTTTCTTACACAATCCAAAAAACCTATTATGGGAGGATCAAAGAAAGTTTATCAATGATAAAATAATTTTATGTGACATTGAAAAGTCTATTTTAATTGGTTATTTGTAACTTGACCATTATCAAATTATTTTGAAAATTGTCATTTTACCACACCGTGAACAATTCCCTTGAATTGTCAATTAAATTAGTAATTTTAAATTTTACCATTTTCAAATTAAACGTGGCTATAAAACACAAAAACAATCAATATCCACAGATAGTACTTTACAATTCTCAGAATATCTCTAAATGAATGTACCTGTTTGAGATGTATTTAATGTTGGTGTTAATAGACTGGCATTTGGTGTTGATGGTATTGTTGGAGCTGAAAAAGATGTGAAAAATGTATAGAAATAAAAATTGGCATTTAACAGAATTTTCATTAAGAAACATAAATAAACACAGCGGATCAGTTGCTGTGTAATTTCTTTCAAGTTAACTGTTCTGAAAAGTAGAAATGGAATTTAACATACAATAACAATAAAAATACTGCTCCAATGGACAATTTCCATTTCTGAAATAAAATGTAACCAAATTAAATTGGAATCTGATGTGTCTTCTATGATAAAACATTACTGGAATAAAATATAACAAATATTGTAATGTTAATGTTTAATTTGTTCCAAAAATGCACCTAAAAACTGTCTTTTTAAAGCTTGAAAACATCCAGGTATTATTCAAATAATAAAAAGTTTACAGTATTTCGTTTTACATGTAAGTCATAATGAACTGCCAATCATTTTGTTTGTGACATGACCTGATATTATTCTACAAATAACTTTTTATTTGTGTTTAGCAGTTTAAAAACTTAAATTATACATGTTATGTAATACAAATTATGACATTTTTATCAGTAGTATTTGAAATATGTTGTCAAGGGTTAAACATACTCTAAAATGTTGTACATATATTTGAAATGTAAAAATATTTCATGATATTCAAGAATTAAGATATATTTTTTTATAATTGATGCTGTTACAAGGTTTATTCATGTAGAACAAAGATGTTATAATGGGTAGTCGAGTTATTATTTAAGAAATGTACTTATAAAATGTACTCAATTTCAAGTCAAAACAAGAGCACCGCCTTGCGGGTGCAGACCGCTCATCTATTTTCTTATAAAAGGTGAAGGGACTCTCATTTTCAATCACAAAGGCGGGAGGGGTGGAGTGAAGAGGGGTGTATAGTGTTCAAAAAGTGTTTTTTGTTAAAAAAAAAATTGAGGGGGGTGGGGGGTGGGGGGGGGGGGGGGGGGTATAGTATAGTGTGAGGGTGTGGTGGTTATTTGTGAGATGATCTTAAAAAAAAAAAAAAAAAAAATTAGGGGAGGGAAATTGGGGGGGGGGTGGGGGGGGTGGGGGTATTCTTGGGTGCGATGGTATGACGGTATTTCAAACATAAAATAATAAAATTAAATATTTATGTTTTTTAACCGTTTCAAAAAAAAAAATTGGGGGGTGGGGGGGGGGGTATAGTATAGTGTGAGGGTGTGGTGGTCATTTGTGAGATGATCTTAAAAAAAAAAAAAAATTAGGGGGGGGGATTCGGGTGGGGGGATTCGAGGGGGGGGGGGTATAGTATAGTGTGAGGGTGTGGTGGTCATTTGTGAGCTGATCTTAAAAAAAAAAAAAAAAAAAAAAAATAGGGGGGGGGATTCGGGGGGGGGGGGGGGGGGGGGGGGGGGGGGCACGGGGGATGGTTTGGGTGGAGTCTATTGTGGTATGTCAGGTAAGAGTAGTTTTGTCAAAGTATCAATCAAATCTAATCAGGCATTTTTAGCAAAATTTAATAATTTCACCTTGAGAGTCAAGGTCATTCAAAGGTCAAGGAAAAATTCAACTTGCCAGGTACAGTAACCTCATGATAGCATGAAAGTATTTGAAGTTTGAAAGCAATAGCCTTGATACTTTAGAAGTAAAGTGGATCGAAACACAAAATTTAACCATATATTAAAAGTTACTAAGTCAAAAAAGGGCCATTACTCTGTAAAAATGACAACCAGAGTTATGCAACTTGTCCTTTTACTGTACCCTTATGATAGTTTGCGAGTATTCCAAGTATGAAAGCAATATCTATGATACTTTAGGGGTAAAGTGGACCAAAACACAAACTTAACCAAATTTTCAATTTTCTAAGTATAAAGGGCCAATAAATCCGTCCTAATGCCAGTCAGAGTTACATAACTTTGCCTGCACAGTCCCCTTATGATAGTTAATAAGTGTTGCAAGTATGAAAGCAATAGCTTTGATACTGTAGGAATAAAGTGGACCTAAACACAAAACTAAAACAAATTTTCAACTTTCTAAGTATAAAAAGGGCACATAATTCTGTCAAAATGCCAGTCAGAGTTACATTACTTTGCCTGCACAGTCCCCTTATGATAGTTAGTAAGTGTTGCAAGTATGAAAGCAATAGCTTTGATACTTACGCCATAAAATGGACCTCAACACAAAACTTAACCAAAATTTTTAATTTTCTAAGTATAAAAAGGGCACATAATTCTGTCAAAATGCACGCCAGAGTTATCTAACTTTGCCTGCCCAGTCCCCTCATGATAGTTAGTAAGTGTACCAAGTTTGAATGCAATAGCATTGATACTTTCTGAGAAAAGTGGACCTAAACGCAAAACTTAACCAAAATTTTCAATTTTCTAAGTATAAAAAGGGCACATAATTCTGTCAAAATGCACGCCAGAGTTATCTAACTTTGCCTGCCCAGTCCTCTCATGATAGTTAGTAAGTGTACCAAGTTTGAATGCAATAGCATTGATACTTTCTGAGAAAAGTGGACCTAAACGCAAAACTTAACCGGACACCGACGCAGACGCCGACGCCAAGGTGATGACAATAGCTCATAATTTTTTTTCAAAAAATAGATGAGCTAATGACTGCCACACCCTCATTTGGCATGAGACTTTTAAGCATTTCCATGACAACACTGTCATAGGAAGTATACTGACAAGACAAACAAGAGGGCCTGAAAGGCCCAAAGTCTCTCACCTGAGATAACAAGATATTATTGGGACAAATTTTCTGACCAAGTTTCATGATGATCGGAAAATAAATTAGGCCTCTAGAGTGTTAACAAGGTTTTACTATAGCCATATAAGGAAAAATGCCCTGCCCCCTAGCAGCCATGTTTTTCAACCAACCGGCATCATTTTTGAACTTAATCTTCTGACCAAGTTTGTGAAGATTGGACAGTAAATTTGGCCTCTAGAGTGTTAACAAGATTTTACTATAGCCAAATAAGGAAAATACCCCGCCCCTTGGAAGCCATTTTTTTTTAAGCAAACATAATTATTTTCGAATTCATCAAAGATATCATTGAGACCAATCTTCTGACCAAATTTCATGAACATTGGACAATAAATGTGGCCTCTAGAGTGTAAACAAGGTTTTACCATACAAAGAAAAATGTCCCGCCCCTGGTGGCCATGTTTTTAAAGCAACCAAAACCATTTTCGAACTCATCCAAGATATCATTGGGACAAATCTTCTGACCTCGTTTCATGATGATCGGAAAATAAATGTGACCTCTAGAGTGTTAACAAGGTTTTACTATAGCCATATAAGAAAATAGCCCCGCCCCTGTGGTGGCCATGTTTTTCAACCAACCGGCATCGTTTTTTAACTCATCCAAGATATTATTGGGATGAATCTTCTGACCGAGTTTCATGAAGATCGGACTATAAATGTGGCATCTAGAATGTTAACAAGATTTTACTATAGCCTTATAAAGCCATATAAGGAAAAATGCCCCGCCCCTTGACAGCCATGTTTTTCAAGCAAACGTAACCATTTTCTAACTCATCCAAGATACCATTAAGACAAATCTTCTGACCATATTTCATCAAGATTGGACAATAAATGTGGCCTCTAGAGTGTTAACAAGGTTTTACTATAGCGATATAAGGAAAAATGCCCTGCCCCCTGGCGGCCATGTTTTTAACCAACCGGCATTATTTTCGAACTCGTCCAAGATATTATTGGGATAAATCTTCTGACCAAGTTTCATGAAGATTGGACAATAAATGTGGCCTCTAGAATGTTAACAAGATTTTACTATAGCCATATAAAGCCATATAAGGAAAAATGCCCCGCCCCATGGCAGCCATGTTTTTCAAGCAAAGGTTACCATTTTTGATCTCATCCAAGATATCATTGGGACAAATCTTCTGAGCAAGTTTCATGAAGATCGGAAAATAAATGTGGCCTCGAAAAGTGTTAACAAGGTTTTACTTAGCCGTATAAGGAAAAATGCCCCGCCCCCTGGGGGCCATGTTTTTCAACCAACTGGCATCATTTTCAAACTCGTCTTAGATATTATTGGGATGAATCTTCTGACCAAGTTTCATGAAGATTGGACAATAAATGTGGCCTCTAGTGTGTTAATAAGATTTTACTAAAGCCATATATAGCCACATTAGGAAAAATGTCCCGCCCCTTGGCAGCTATGTTTTTCAAGCAAAGGTTACCATTTTTCAACTCATCCAAGATATCATTGGGACAAATCTTCTGAGAAAGTTTCATGAAAATCGGAAAATAAATGTAGCCTCTAGAGTGTTAACAAGGTTTTACTAAAGCCATATAAGGAAAAATGCCCCGCCCCCTGGTGGCCATGTTTTTCAACCAACCGGCATCATTATCAAACTCGTCCAAGATATTATTGGGATGAATCTTCTGACCAAGTTTCATGAAGATCAGACAATAAATGTGGCCTCTTGAGTGTTTACAAGATTTTACTATAGCCTTATATAGCCATATGAGGAAAAATGCCCCGCCCCTTGGCAGCCATGTTTTTCAAGCAAACGTTACTATTTTTCAACTCATCCAAGATATCATTGAGACCAATCTTCTTACCAAAGTTCATGAAGATTGGACAATAAATGTGGCCTCCAGAGAGTTAACAAGGCAAATGTTGACGCCGCACAACGCACGACGGACAAAAAGCGATCACAAAAGCTCATCATGAGCACGTTGTGCTCAGGTGAGCTAAAAAGACATCACAATGTAAGCAGCAAAGACAATTGAGAACACATTGAGTCTGGGTTAAAGAACAAACAAGCCGAACTAAACTTTTGTGAGAAGATGGACTTCAGAAGAATAAAAGTAGTATATGAAACATAAATATTGCATATCTATTCATATTTCTGACCAAGTTTAATGAAGATTGGACTAAAAATGTGACTTCAATGAAACAAGCTTTCTCTATAGCCATATACGGAAAAGTGCACCGACCCCTGGTGGCCATGTTTTACAAAGAACTGGAACAATTTTCCGACTCAGCACATAACTTAAAAATATTTATTTCTACCAAGTTTTATTTAGATTTTCTGAAGACAAAGACGGGAATTAAGTGTGAGTTATTCTGCTATAATTTTGGGCAGAGCCTAATATTAAAGAATACTGGTAAAATGTACATGCTTAAACACCCCACATAAAAATTGTTGCAAACTTAATAATATTTCTTTATAACTTGTTTTCACAATAATATTATATGCCATGAAACAATCCATAACCATATTTCCCTTAAAGACACAAACATTATAAAACATGTTGTGTTAGCTGACATGTTACATTTGCTCAATTTTTGTTTTATGAAAATGGAGCCATGTTATTATGCAATGGTAAGATGGCTTCACCGATACGCACCAGTGTTTACTCATTGTAAGATGGCTTCACCGATACGCACCAGTGTTTTTACTCATTGTAAGATGGCTTCACCGATACGCACCAGTGTTTACTCATTCCCTTCTCAAAAACATGTATTTAATGCGCATTAAACGCAGCATTGGCATCCTCTATACTTTTCAAAATTCACAATTCTGTTTTGCTGTTGTTTTTTTACATAGAATTTTCTAAAGGATGTCAATTTTCACTTTAAATACAAACAAACAATAATTTTGTACACTAATAAACATTCAACTGCATAATTTTAGAAGAACCAATACATAATTTATAGAAAATTACTTAGCTTACATACAAAATAAATAATCCATTGTTTTACACTCAACAAACAACAAAACAGCGCAAAGTTGTACATGGAAGTGAAAATGAAAAATAGCATATATTTCTCAGACAATGAAACACATTCAAATCGAAAAATATTTTGAGTAAATGTGTAACAAACTACTTCCGTTTGAATCAAGCCTGAATAATAGAATTGTTAAGAATACACAAATAGCAAACAATTGTTTCAGCATTTTTAACATTTACAGATATCATAGTGTGCCTTGACATGTTATACACTGTGCTGATGTCAGAGAGTATACATACATGTTTATTACCTGATGTCTTATATGAATGATAATTAATTATTTTTTGCTATTTCTTCGTCGAAAAAGAAATTTGCAATGTTTTAAACTGTTACCGGTGAATATCGAACTGTTGACCGGTCAACAGTTTGAATTATTACCTGATGTCTTATATAAATGATAATTAATTATTTTTTGCTATTTCCTCGTCGAAAAAGAAATTTGCAATGTTTTAAACTGTTACCGGTGAATATCGAACTGTTGACCGGTCAACAGTTTGAACTGTTGCCCGCTGGAATAATGACGTCATTTTGTCGAAAAATTGACGTCATTTTACAGTTAAACAGTCAAAATTATTTATTTTATCGATTACTGTTGTGTGTAAATAAAAATTTAGTTTGCTGTTATTTCTATGTTGGAAATTTGATCAGGTAATAAAACACTTATTTCATGGATGCTTTGTGAACAGTCAAAACTGTTGTCCCTCGGTATCAGGGCTGACATTTGGAACTGTTGCCCTCGGCCTACAGTACCAAAGTCATCCCTGATACCTTGGAAAACAGTTTTGACTGGTCACCGCACATCCATGAAATTAGTGTATAATATTTATTGAGCCTCATCCTTTGAAAAAGGGGTTTAATGCATATGGGCAAAGTGTCCTCCCTGATTAGCCAGTGCAGTCTTCACAGGCTTATTAGGGATGAAATTTTCTGCTTTGTATTTTTTTTTTAAAAAGGAGTCTCTTCTAAACAAAAGGCAAGTTAAGGCAGCACATGTTGTCCCATGATTAGCCTATGCAAACTGCACAGGCTAATCTGGGACAATACTTTACGCATATACATTAAGCCCGCTTCCCAAGAGCATGGGTCATATACTTTATAAAGGTGCTTAATTTCTTGTTCCTTATTCAATTGGGTTCTTATGCTCATTAAGGTGATAGTTTACCCATTGGGTTCTTATGCTCTTTAAGGTGATAGTTGACCCAGATGATTATATCAGAAATTTTCCTTGTCTTATAATGCTAAGTAACTTTTTAAGATCCTTTTAATGGATATATAAGCAATATAAACATGCTTCAGTAAGCATGTTTAGTGATAACCACATAATGGCTAGCACACCGGCTTTCTACACAAAACCATAAGGATTCACAAACTGTGGGATAAATCCATGAAAAAATATGTTAAAATTTTCATTTGAAGTACAAAAAAGGCAAAACTGAGAACACAAGTTATGAGGTACAAAAAGGATTTAAAAAAAAGTTTTCCAAAGAAGCAACGAGTAGCGCACATTCATCTGACAGAAGTTGCATTTCCAGAAAGCTTACTAATATTGATAACAGGCGTTTCCTTCCTACGATGACGCATGTGACGGTCTTCAACTGTTCAAAAGGCACACACTTGTTCACACTTTACACATACATTAACCACATCATGGTGAAATGACATTGAGTAACATTAAAAACAGTTTTCAAAAAACAAATTTATATTGTGGGCATAGGAAAATAAAAATAAAATGGCAGGAACTTCATGCACACAAAGCAAACGTTTCTCAGAAATCATGTTGGCGAAATACTTCATACTAGGTTCATCTAAACAATTTTTTTTTAACTGTTAACAACTATTTCACGTAAAAAACACACTTATGTTTGTGTAATACAATAAACAAAAATATATCCTTGAACAAAGAGCTGCGAAGGAAATTGTTTTTGTTTGTTTTTTGTCATTGTTTTTTTTTGTGGGGGGAGGGGGTTTACAAAATTGGTTATATTCCCTAATTTTAACATTCCTGATCAATAAGGTCAATCAGCAAGCCATGCATTTCTCCAATTACTATTTTTGCAACAATAAAAACAAACAGTACAACAAGATTCTGACAGTGGGTTCAAATCAAGACTCAGTGTACATCAAGCTCATTTCAAACATGGCGCAACCGAAAACTATCTCACAGCAAGCGCACAAATGTTCATACAGCCAACTAAACAAATCATTTCTTTCGGCAGGTAGATAAAATAAAACCAAGTCTGGATAGGTAGTAATAGAAACAAAATCTGGATAGCCCAAACCTTTGTGTGCACTTTCATTACAACATTACAACACTTGCCGTGAGTTGCCTTACCTGATGGATATATAGGTCTCTCTGTAATGCACAATGTACAGCAAAGCATGAACTATAATCATATCAATTAACATATATCATTTCTTGTTTTGAACACACCATATAAGTTGAAATCTGGATATCCACTATTTTGGAAAACTCCATCTGACATGTAGGTTCACACAACACTTGTTTGTACAAATGGTAGTTTCACAATCTGATTTAGTTTGTGAATTTCAAAATATTTTGATAGATCAACATGGTTTGTAGCCGAAGTTTCATGTGTTTACCAAAATCAATAGTAAATTCCAGACTAAGTCTATTAAATTTGTATAAGCCGGTTCTGGGAAAATGAGGTTTAATACATGAGCATAAAGTGTTGTTCCAGATTTACCTGTAGTTCAGACACGCTAATCGGGGACTACAATTTCCGCTTGTATGGTACTTTTCATTTACAGATTACAGATAAGTCTTTTCTTATGAGAAAATCCAGTGCACTGGAAAGCAAAAGTGTCACCCTGATTAGCAAAGTGTCACCCTGATTAGCAAGTGCACACTGCACAGACTAAAGTGTCACCCTGATTAGCAAGTGCACACTGCACAGACTACTCTGGGCTGACACTTTATGCACATCCATAAAACCTTGTTTTCCCTAAGATTGGTTCAAATGTATAATAGATTTAGTTATATATATTTATGAAATACTTGATGTTGAGCACTGTACAGTTGTAAATGGTAACTCTACATCATACTCTACAGTTTCATGACCAACTCAACTCAAATAATGCTAACCTAATCATTTCAGACACCTTATATGAACAACATATCTCAGAGAGTTCAGTGCGATACCTGAAGGTCTGCGTTTGGGTGGTATACTGGGTACATTAGGTTTTCTGTCTGAATGATGCTGGACCAAGGTAGATCGATGCGGCAGATTGCCGGTGGATACGAACCTCTTTGCTGTTCAAACACATAAATAGTGATTAACAACACTGAGTATGTGCACAGTGCAAAGCCCTTGAAAAAAGGAAGAAAATACTGTTTATTACAGCATTAAGTCATTTTCATTGGTATTTGCATACAACTGAATGCAATTTCTGAACTTTATTTGACAGAACAAAAAGATTTGATTCACTTCGTGTTTAACTTTTTAGAAAATAACATAAATTGTTTAGCCAAGATCTAATAAACTAATTTTGTTGTTGACAAGTTACTTATAAAAATAAAAAAAATGACAATTTAACATATCAATATCTGCAGGGTGACAAAGTGCACATTTATAACACGAGAAACCTAACAAAAATACAAACCATGTGATCATTTGTAGCGTAGTTTATATTTACTATTTAAGAATTTAAAAATTGACTCAAGGTTAATGTTAACAGACTGCAGTTTTTAAACACTGGGTGTTGCATATTTTCTATAAAAACAACTTACCTTTTAATAAGGACATCGTTTCATTTCCTGGCTGAAAAAAACAACAACTTTATCATCATCATTGACAGCAACAAAACAAGCATCTTAATAATTGTAAATATGATTTAAAATGCCTTTATTTACACACATGTTTCTGCTATCCAATTTTTATATTACAGTAACTAAGCATGTTTAAATTTATTTAATGACTTCTACAAACTACAAATGCAGTATTTCTTCAGAGTTTTTAATATTGATACATTGAATATCACCTTGTAGTTAATGGTTATTATTTAAAAACAAGCATTCTTATTATTTTAGGTACAAATACTTTTAAAAGCAAACTTTCTTTTGAGATATCAATTTTACTAAAATTTTAATATAGTTTATAGGTTTAGAACACAGTTACATATATGTAACAAGAAACCGTCGGTGACGGGTGATGCTCCCCAAAGTTTTTTTTGTCACAATATTGCACTATATATTCAGATAAAAAGAAACATCTTGAGGGCACAGTAGTTGGGGGGACAATAATTTTTATATAAAATTTCAAAGGGCCATAACTCTGTGAAAAATCATCCAACCAGAACCCGCTGATAAGATGCACATCTCCTCTTGGTAGTGAAGCTTCCCATAAAGTTTCATTGAATTCGGTTCATTAGTTCCTGAGAAATAGCCCGGACAAGAATTGCACTATATGTACAGTTAATGGAAAATTTCAAAGGGCCATAACTCTGTGAAAAATCATCCGACCAGAGCCCGCTCATAATATGCACATCTTCTCTTGGTAGTGAAGCTTCCCATAAAGTTTCATTGAATTCCAGTCATTAGTTGCTGAGAAATAGCCCAGACTATAATTGCACTATATGTACAGTTAATGGAAAATTTTAAAGGGCCATAACTCTGTGAAAAATCATCTGACCAGAACCCGCTGATAATATGCACATCTCCTCTTGGTAGTGAAGCTTCCCATAAAGTTTCATTGAGTTCCGGTCATTAGTTGCTGAGAAATAGCCCGGACAATAATTGCACTACATGTACAGTTAATGGAAAATTTCAAAGGGCCATAACTCTGTGAAAAATCATTCGACCAGAACCCGCTGATAATATGCACATCTCCTCTTAATAATGATTCCCATAAAGTTTCATTGAATTCCGGTCATTAGTTGCTGAGAAATAGCCCGGACAAAAATTGTGGAGGGACAGACACACGGACGGACACACGGATGGACCGACCGACGAAGCGGCGACTATATGCTCCCACCAAAATTTTTTGGGGGGAGCATAATAAATGTACAATCATCACTTATAAATAAGTTATTACATTTTACTTCCAAAATATTTAAGGGTTGAGAAAAGTAAGTAAAGTAACACAATTATATTGGTAACAAATAGGAAGATCTTATATTGTTGGCTACGATATCACATGAAGATCTATTATGGTCACAAGGTTAAGCTTAGAGAAAGAAACACATTCATTAGTCATTTAAATTATTATTGTCACGCTACCTACACCCTGTGCAAAATGTAAGGGAGAATAATTCAAAGAAAATGACTGAGTTAAAATTAAGCATTAAATTTAATAAGCTTCTACCATCTCTCAATCTCAGTTTCCATTTCAATATGCACTGGAAACGAAATACACATTTTTAAAGCAAACATAACAATCCAATATTGCCTGTTTCCATGGTTACCAAGTTCTGACGAACCTGACTAGCATTTCCATGGAGTTGCAGGGAGGAGGGCCTGCTGGGGACCGGAGGGGGTCCGGGCCAGTTCCCTTCCTCCGGGAAAGGGACATAACTCCACCTGGTCCGGTCTGTTGGGGCAAAGTTAAACAGGACATCCTGTAGAGAGGAGGCAGTTCAAGCAAGTGGGTTATCTGAGTACACGCAAAGCAGATATAAGCAGAAGAGATCCAAAGACCACAGAACACGGCTGGTAATCTCTGGTGCCACCACTTTGTGTGCATGTCGTCCCATATGAAGATGTTTTATTAAGATTGTTAAATTTCAAAAATCTCTGTTCATAAGTGCTACCTTGGTAGTATGTTGGCTTTTTTATGCCAGCGGAACAAATGATCGGGGGTAAATTGTTTTTGGCTTGTCTGTCTGTCATTGTATGTGTCTGTCTGTCTGCCATTGTATGTGTGTGTCTGTCCCAAAACTTTAACCTTGGTCATAACTTTTGCAATATTGATGATAGCAAATTGATGTTTGGCATGCATGTGTATCTCATTTAACTGTACAATTTTAGTGGTGAAAGGTCAAGATCAAGGTCATCCTTCAAGATCAAAGGTCAAATAAATGGCTTCAAAACAGCGCCGTAGGGGGCATTGGGTTCACAAACACAGCTCTTGTTTTAACTTATCACTGAAAAGAGGCAGAGCCAGAGACTATCACCCATGACAAACATGGAAAACCTGATCCCTTTTATTCCAGAAAACAATTTTGTGACATTTACATGTTTATTGTGAACAGAACAATAGCTTGCAAGACTGCTTGTCTCCTGATGAAAACAACACTTTTAATATTCAAGTTTCTTAAAGTAAATTTTAAATATTTTACTACTTTTTGTACTACTTCTTTTTCATAATGTTTTATATATAAACTGTGAAGAATTATTTTTTCATAAATATACAATATGCACATTTTATCAAAATTATGATTGCTTGTAAATCTTATGATTAAGAATGTATGTAAGATGTAATAAGTGTTGTATTTCTTCAATCTCTGTAATAAATTGCTTCATTTAGTAATCACCACTATTTAGTATGTCATGACATCAAATACTGTGGAATCTATTGCATCGTGGAGTAAACTTTCAATGCGCTTTTTAGGCAGTTATGAATTATTTACATAAATCATTATATAGTAAATGTAAGAAATTGATTATGCAAATAATATTTTTAAGGAATTCATGACTCAACAGTACTTTGCAAGCATGTTTGCTCTTGAATAGTATGTATAATTAGTTCTATGTCGTACCTACACCAGCGCAGTAGATTCTGTTCACTCTAGCTTCTGTTTCTATATTCACTATTTAGGTCAAGTGACACCAAAATATCATTTTAATATCTAAATTAACTTTGAGATTAATACAATGAGTCAAACTATAGTGCCTGCATCATTGAAATGAAAATTCTTATTTTGATAGCACTTACCATTCAGAAAAAGGTTCCTTACAAAAATATTTCATTATATTTCAAGACAACAGAACCTAGAGTTAACCTTTGTTGTGTGTATATCTGTCTAATATCTGTCTAATATATTCCAGATATAAGCATTAAAAGCTCTGTGTGTGATGGAGTACAAGATATAAGCACACATTAGTAGGTGAAGGTGGTTGCCATGGTGTGGCCATGTAATTGCTATGGTTACATGGTTGCTACGGTAACCTACCTGCGGTGGGATGTCCACTTTGTGCTCAACTTCAAACGACACTGCTGAGAAACTGAATAAAAACATTGTGAACTTTTACTATCAAACATTATTACAAGCAACATAAATTCAAACAGGTTAATTACGAAGAAACACACAACTGTAACTATAGTATAAGGAATATATTTTGTCTTTACACTTTCTTTATTATTTCTAGTTAAAATGCCAATCTTTGTATGAAAGGGTTCAAAAACTGATTTAAGTTTAAAAAACTACATGACATAGTAAAAATGTATTGTAAATCTTTTTATCTTTCTAAGAATGTGGCCATAAAATTAGAACAAATGAAGATCAAAGCATATATTTAGTTCAATGTAAAGGGTTTTCGCCAATTAAAACAGTATTTATATGACAATCAAGCCACGCTCTTAGAAAAAAGGGGTTAACAAATGTGCTTAAAATTGTCCCAGATTAGCCTGTGCAGTCAGCACAGGCTTATCAGGGACAATACTTTCCGCATAAACTGGATTTTGGTTTAGAAGAGACTTCCTTTAAACTAAAAATTCCATAAAAGCAGAAAGTGTCCTCACTCGGTTTTCTCAGAATAAGGCTCAATCTATCTTTTTTTCTGGGTAAATGAAGGGTATCTTAGCACGAGGCTCAAATGAATATGTACCTGCCACTAGAGCTAAATTGGCCGAGTCCACTATCTGACACCTGGCTGGTCAGACTCGTCTGGGACACCTGGCTGCACAGACTCACCTGGGACAGATGCAACTCTCCCTGTAACATGTACCATAATGTACACAGACTGACCTGGGACAGATGCAACCCTTCCTGTACCATTATGTACACATGTAACTCTCCTTGTAACATGTACCATAATGTACACATGTAACCCTCCCTGTAACATGTACCATTATGTACACATGTAACCCTCCTTGTAACATGTACCATTATGTACACATGTTACCCTCCCTGTAACATGTACCATTATGTACACATGTAACCCTCCCTGTACCATTACCTGTAACATGTACCATTATGTACACATGTAACCCTGCCTGTAACATGCACCATTATGTACACATGTAACCCTCCCTGTAACATGCACCATTATGTACACATGTAACCCTCCCTGTAACATGTAAACCCTCCCTGTAACATGCACCATTATGTACACATGTAACCCTCCCTGTAACATGTACCATTATGTACACAAGTAACCCTCCCTGTTACATGTACCATTATGTACATATGTCATGTATGAAGAGCATATGTAAAAACAATAAACAATTACTTTAAATCTATTTATTTTGAATGTTCCATTATGTACACATGTCATGTATGATGAACATACGTAAATAAATTTACATTTAGTTTAAATCTATTTATTTTAACTGGATTGAATCTCTTGAGCCTTTGGCATCTTGAAAAGCTCTCAGTTCTTATTCCTGGGAAGAACCAGTACTTGGTATCTTTTGTGGAGATCTTAAGTACACTCCCACTATGGGGATCAAAAACCCATGAGCTCCTGGTAAGTAGGGGGATACCATATCCATTACGTCATTGCGACTTTAAACAAACAATATAAAATAAATAAACATAAATATACAATCTGTTTGTAGGGACCCGATTGCAAAGCAGTGACATAGGTGCTTCAGATGCCCACCAAATTCCCTCCTTTTCAACAGCCCACACCATGTAAAAACAGTGGTGTAATGGGTATGGTGTCCGCCTGGCGAACGTGAGGTCACAGGTTTGATCCCAACTGTGGAAGTGTTCTTTAGATCTCCCAAAAGACACAAGTACTGGTTCTAGGCCCAGGAAACAGTGTTTCAAATAAGAAGTAAGTACTACTAATGCAATCAAGCTAAAATAAACTAGAGCTTTGTTACAGATGTGACGAATACCCCCACATACCGCATTGACACAGAATATTTTGCATGTTGTATTCACACAAAAACAGCGGACACCATGCTCAATGTTTAAAACGCACTAAGTGACAAGTGACCCAGTTTTTGGCCTGGCATGGCCCATGTTCGAACTTGGCCTAGACATCATCTAGATACAACTTCTGAGCAAGTTTGGTGAAGCTCGGATAAAAACTACTTGAATTAGAGAGCAGACACCATGCTCAATGTTTAAAACGCACTAAATGACCCCGTGACCTAGTTTTTGGCCCGGCATGACCAATATATTGGAACTTGGCCTAGACGTCATTGAGATACAACATCTGACCAAGTTTGGTGAAGATCTGATGAAAAAAACTTGAAATAGAGAGAGGACACCTCATACGGACCGACAGACCGACTGACCGACAGACAGACAGACAAGCTCACTCGTATATACCCCCCTAAACTTCGTTTGTGGGGGTATAATAAGTTTAAACTAAACATTGGTTTGAATGACATCGTTAGATAGCTCAAGCAGTATAACTCTATATATTTTTGCAGAAAATGATAACATTTAACATGCCATACATTTAAAATTCAAAGCATATTTATCTCAATAATCAATGTTAAGTGTACACAGAAATATGAAGTATTGTTAATTCTTAGAACAGGCACTTCTGATTCAGATTAATTTCAAAATCTCATCTGAAATGATACGATGGAATAACCCAGTTTGGCTTCCATTCAACCGGGAGTGCGCATGAAGTTAATAAAAGCTAGACAAATGTCCCACTTTTGCCCATATTGAAGCCTTGAAACTCTTAATCAACGTGGAGTTCACGGTGCTTTCATTGGGTAAATTCCAGTCAAGAATGGTTCGCGGAAAAAAAAGTATTTAAATTTATCACTGTCTTTGTGTAAGGATGTTGCCGTTTACCCGTCTTGTGAGTTGTGAGTGTATCTTTATAATATCACATGCTACAATTACATGGTGCCAGAACTTTTTTTGGGGTTTATTTAACAATCACAGAGCCTTGTTTTTTTTTACTTCTCAACTACTCACCACCTAGTGCACGGGGACCTTTAAGAAAAATATTCTATATATAATATAAATGTATATATTTATATTGTATAAAGAACATTTTCTTAAAAGTCCTTGTGACCTTGGCCCTTAACCCTTTTCCACTAAGATATGTATTTTCACGCATTTGGAGTCCCTTAGCAAGTTATATTTAATTAAAGACCTTTCTTACTTGATTCAAGTTTTTTTAGGCTTCATCTCCAAACCTTAGATACTAATGAGCAACAAATAGCATAAAACCTGAACAGACTGCGAGTTACTCGCAGGAGGTTCTGGTTTTATGCTGTTTGCACTTAGCCATTTTCACTGTGCTTCTGAGAGGGAAAGGGTTAAGTCACCAACGAATTCTTAGAAATATGAATAAAGAAGTCTTCATTTCAAAAACAATACCTGCAAGTTTACAAAGGTATTTTTTCAATTAACAACTTGTTCTTAATTTAGAGTTATATCATAATAAGTCTTCACTTCCATGCTGGACTTCACTTCCAATTTGTTTCAAAACATAACTGTTTATAAGAGTATTCTTTATTTTTAGACTCAAATCTAAGAATTTGTTGGTGAATACTGTCCCTAGTGTACGTACGAGATCTTGCAATTGGGACCTCATCTTCTTGAATGCCTGCTCCAGATTCTGATGTAGAGGCATAAGATCGGGCGGTACAAACTTCTTGTGCATTTGCATACCCCTTCCAAGGACAGAGATCTGAAAACAAAAACAAAACAACATATGTAACTGTTACATAAGACAATTAACGGTATGTAATATTCATTATACTTCAATGTCACTACTTAATACCATGTACTTGCTTTACAACTATTCAAATAATAACAAATACATGTATAATAACTAGGTCTGACATGTGAATTATATCTTTATATTTATTTAAGTTGTTTGCCACTGACCTGCTCTGTGAGGAGTTCCTTCAACTGCGTTATGTAAATGGCGTCCTCAGGGTGTTGAGATTCGAACTCGGCGTTCAAGAAAGCCTCGTGGAACTTGGAGACCCCTCCCTGTACTACAGCCTGGATCGTTCCGTTCAGTCGCATCTCCAACTGCGTGAAGTACAGCTTGGGATTGGCAAGGCACCTGCAAGTATACACAACGCATGGCACCTGCAAGTATGTGCATAACATGAACCTTTAAGTATGTACAACACATGGCACCTGCAAGTATGTACAACACATGGCACCTGCAAGTATGTAAAACACATGGCACCTGCGAGTATATACAACACATGGCACCTGCAAGCATGTAAAACACATGGCACCTGCAAGTATACACAACACATGGTACCTGAAAGTATGAATAACACATGACACCTGCAAGTATACACAACACATGGCACCTACAAGTATGTACAACACATGGCACCAGCAAGCATGTACAACACATGGCACCTGCAAGCATGTTCAACACATGGCACCTGCAAGTATGTACAACACATGGCACCTGCAAGTAAACACAACACATGGCACCTGCAAGTATGGACAACACATGGCACCTGCAAGTATGTACAACACATGGAACCTGCAAGTATTACAACATATGGCACCTGCAAGTATACACAACACATGGCACCTGCAAGTATGTACAACACATGGCTCCTGCAAGTATACACAACACATGGCACCTGCAAGTATGTACAACACATGACACCTGCAAGTATGCACAACACATGGCACCTGCAACATGTACAACACATGACACCTGCAAGTATTTACAACACATGGCACCTGCAAGTATACACAACACACGGCACCTGCAACTATGTACAACACATGACACCTGCAAGTATACACACCACATGGCACCTGCAAGTATGTACAACACATGGCACCTGCAAGTATGTACAACACATGGCACCTGCAAGTATGTACAACACATGGCACCTGCAAGTATGTACAACACATGGCACCTGCAAGTATGTACAACACATGGCACCTGCAAGTAAACACAACACATGGCACCTGCAAGTATGGACAACACATGGCACCTGCAAGTATGTACAACACATGGAACCTGCAAGTATTACAACATATGGCACCTGCAAGTATACACAACACATGGCACCTGCAAGTATATACTATGGGAGGGCTAGGAAAATTTTCTTATAAGATGCCATGTACTGTTTCTTACCAGGGAACAGAGTCTTTGGTATTGATGTATTTGAGCTAAAGAAAACTTAACTAACAACATAGTAACAACGCTATTACTAGTCATGACAAGAATAAATTACTTGTTTGAGAGCCTCATGCTTGGTAAACAGGGTAAAATGACACTTTCCACTTTAATGGTATGTTGTATATTTTTAAAGAAAGTATCTTCTTAGCAAAAAAATCCAGTTAAGGTGAAAAGTGTTGTGGACTGCACAGGCTAATCTGGGATGACATTTTAAGCACATGCATTTTCTAAAGAGCACAACTCAAATGTGTTTTCACAGTACCTGTCAATGAGAACCTGCATTATGTGTATTCACAGTACCTGTTAATGAGAACCTGCATTATGTGTATTCACAGTACCTGTTAATGAGAACCTGCAGTATATGTATTCACAGTATCTGTCAATGAAAACCTGCAGTATATGTATTCACAGTATCTGTCAATGAAAACCTGCAGTATATGTATTCACAGTATCTGTAAATGAAAACCTGCAGTATATGTATTTACAGTACCTGTCAATGAGAACCTGCAGTTCCCCATTGCGCTGTTTCAGTTGTTCTAACGCAACCCGTATCGGCGATAGCATCTCCACCTCCATGTCAACGACCTCAAACCAGCGCAGTATACCCGGGAATTTGTATGCAGTCTTCATCTTCATACGCTCAATGCAGAGTGTCTAAATAAAGCATGATTATGCTCATTTGGCCGTTGTCCACTCAGGTACTACTTAAAAATACCCGGGTGCTCTTTTGTATAAAACAATTTTTCCCAGGTACCAAAAACCCGCTTAAAGGCACCCTGCCATACTCAGAGGTATATTTTTGTATCTTTTCTGTACCCAAAATAATTTGTTCTATAATTAACAAGATATGTGTTTGTCAGAAACACTATGTCCCCTTCTGCGCCACTTTGAAGCTATATATTTGACCTTTGACCTTGAAGGATGACCTTGACCTTTGACCACTCAAAATGTGCAGCTCCATGAGATACACATGCATGCCAAATATGAAGTTGCTATCTTCAATATTGCAAAAGTTATGGCAAAATGTTAAAGTTGGAGCAAACAAACAAACACACAAACCAACCAACAGAAAGGGCAAAAACAATATGTCCCCCACTATAGTGGTGGGGGACATAAAAACACTGGTACCGTACTTTTAAGTAGTACCTGAGCCAACAATGACCAATCGAGCCATAGTTGGCAATATGCAAAATGATCAAACAATTCATAAGATGTATTAACTTTGCTGACTAATTTATCATTTGCTTAATTAATGCATATAAGATACATAATGTAGTTTTTATGTCTTCTTTTCATAGGTCATTTTTTTTTAACAAAAAAAAAACAAATTAAAAGATAGAATATTTAAAAACAAGAGCTGTCATCATAGGATGACTTATGCCCCCTATAAACGCTTGATAGAAGTTATGAGCTTTTTTCAAAACCTAAACGCAGACCCTAAGTTCAAGGTCAAGGTCACAGGCGTCAAAATTTGTGTGCGTATGGAATTGTGTGCGTATGGAAAGGCCTTGTCCGTATACACATGCATACCAAATATGAAGGTTATATCACAAAGGACATAGAAGTTATGAGCATTTTTCAAAACCTAAACGCAGATTTCGAAAAGTAAAAACCCGGACCCTTAGTTTAAGGTCAAGGTCACAGGGGTCAAAATATGTGTGCGTATGGAAAGGCCTTGTCCGTATACACATGCATACCAAATATGAAGGTTATATCTCAAGGGACATAGAAGTTATGAGCATTTTTCAAAACCTAAACGCAGATTTCGAAACCTAAACGCGGACCCTTAGTTCAAGGTCAAGGTCACAGGGGTAAAAATGTGTGTGCGTACCAAATATGAAGGTTATATCTCAAGGGACATATAAGTTATGAGCATTTTTCGAAACCTAAACGCAAACTGTGACGGAAAGACAGACAGACAGACGGACAGACAGACTGACAGTCACTATATGCCCCTTTTCTTCGAAAGGGGGGCATAAAAATCCAAGCACAGCATATTAATATAATTTGTAAGTTCTGTCATCATGGGGATTTTAGCAGATTTGAAGAAAACTAAAAATAAACGGGTTAACACTTGAAATAAATTAACTAACAAGTGAACTCAGAGCATATTCCCCCATCAAGAAAATAGCGAATTACTAGAAATAGACAAATTGGTTAAAAATTTTGTGTGAAACTTGTTTGTTAAACATTCCTGTAAAACTAGGACTAATTCTGCCAGCGCGATAAAAAAATTAAGCCACAAGATGAGCTTGCACTGACCTTGATTTCGTTGTCAGGGTCCTTGACCCCTTGATGGTATGGTCGGTCAAACTGGAATGTGTCAACCTCATTGCACATATAGAAGTTGCGGATCTCCAGAGGTATATCCTTCCCATAGAACTCTGGCCGGTCCTGCGGGATTGGCTTCACAGAACAGATCTGTATGACTGGGTTATCAGGTCAAGGTCATATGGTTCTTGTATAATAATTATATGGGCCATGCTCTGTGAAAAGTGGGTTTAATGCATGTGTGTTAAGTGTCATCCCAGCTAATTAGGAACAACACTTTCCGCCTAAACTGGATTTTTGCTACCAAGAGACTGTCTTGAAATGAAAAATTTCATAAAAGCGGAAAGTATCGTCCCTGATTAGCCTGTGCAGACTGCACAGGCTAATCTGGGATGACACTTTATGCATATGCATTAAACCCCCTTTTCATAGAGCAAAGCTCATATGTATAAACTTTGTACGATAAGCCTATGTATAAACTTTCAGTCATTTAGACTATGGGAATTATTTGATTTATGTTCTTTTTTGTCAAATTTATTATATACCAATAGTAAATTAAAAGAAATAGTTTACCCATAACACCTTTAAAATTAGTATGTTTTTCTTCTCAAAATCGTTATTGTTTTCTTCTTTAATTTTGTTTGGAAATTTCATTGAATTTACACATACATGTATATGTATACATTGTATTATTTTTTTGGTTAACATTATAATATACTGACACATGACATTACTTTATTTAAAATTGTATGCACTCAAGACGATGTAAATATGTATCAGTCTTAACAAACTGTCTGTTATGTTCTGTTTTTGGATGCATCAAGGACATACCAGCAAATGTAATTTGCTTATACCAATGGATTTTCAATATAAGTTACTTATTTAAGTACACAGACATTGTCTGCACATGATAAACCATGATTGCTTTCAATCACTGTCATTTAATACTAATTAGCTCATTTTATAGGTAGAACTTAATTTATGATGTTTAATTATAAATGCTCTTCAATATTTGCTAATTGTTGAGAGTTTAAAAGTTTTTAAGTCGTGATAATTTGGTCCATTGGTAACTCAACAAGAGCATCGCATAATGGGTGCCAACGCTCAACTGCGGGTGCAGTTTTGAATAAATGAAAAAATGAAAGCTTGTCAGATTTTAATTTTTTTTTATAGAGGTAACAGTGACTTTGACCTTTGACCTAGTGACCCAAAAATGGGTGTGGCATATAGAACTCATCAAGGTGCAGCTACATATCAAGGTTCAAAGTTGTAGGTGGAAGCACTTTGATTTTAGAGGCAAAGGTAAGGTTTAAGCACGACGCGGACGGCAGACGACGAGCTGGCTATGACAATACCTCGGGTTTTTTCTGAAAACAGCCAAGATATTAAAATGAGTCAAAAGTTATGCTTTTTTCTAAATGTTGATTTGGTCAGCATTATTAAATCGAGTCATAGCATAGGGTGAAGGTCTTAAATAGTCAAAAAGTGCAACAACAAGATGATTTGTTGTTACAGGTGCACAATTTGTTTTTGCTGTTTGGTGTTGATCCTCTTTCAATATATAAGATATGCTTTTAATAATTAAAGAGAGTTCAAATAAGTAAACAACTAATCATGTGTGTATCAATGTATAATTAACATTTTGTACTTGATCAACCACAAATAAGCTCAAAAGTCATACTAAATAACACTGGAGTAACATTTGTCAACAACTTAAGTACGCAGTCTGTGTGTCTGCACAGTCCCAAGACCTTGGGCGGAAATGATCAGAGGAAAACATGAAATCTGAAACCAAAACACTTGAAGACCTCTTAGCACACTTGCTAGATTTGGCAGCATTACAGGACTACTAGTGAACGCTGTAACCCTCCCATTCACAGACCATCACATACAGCCCTAGTTCGAATTTGCCGTGGCCTAATGGATAAGGCGTCCGCCAGGCAATCGGGTGGTCACGGGTTCGATACCCACTTCGGGAGCATTTTTAAAAATCTTCTCCAGGTACTGGTTATAGGCCCAGGAAATGGACTTGAGAGCATTTCTATAAGCCTAAGGCTTGTGATGCAATGGAGCTAAAATAAATAGGTTTAAACTAAACTACAGCCCTAGTCATTGTATCAGGTACATACTTTGTCTTTTTTAGTCAAATTCTTTTCAGTTCAGTACCTCTGCATGCAGTTCATTTAATGTTATAATTTTTTATAACTAACGTTACTGAAAAATTTGAAGACTTAGATATGGGTATGGAAAACTTACTAATCCATTACTAGTAATAAATAGTGAGATTCACACAAACAAAATACATGTACGTAAAAATCATACATCGTTTATGTCATGGAGGGAAAGTATTTCAGATTATTTTAAAGCAGTAAGTAGATCAAAATAAAAACATTGCATCTAAACAAATTCTCTACCAAAATGATTACAATCCGACATTATTGACTGGGTCGCCATTTACCAACTGGTTTCACTGAGGCTTGTTCTGTGAAATCTTTGCTTAAGGCATGTGCTTACAGTGTTGTCCGTGATAAGCCTAGGCAGTTCACCTAAACGGGATTTTTGTTTTGCAGAGACTTCTTTTAAACCAAAAATTCCATAAAAGCGGAAAGCGCCTTCCAAGATTAGCATTATGCCCAGTTTTCCCAGAACCATACTCGGCTGCTTTCCCGCTCCATGGTAACCAAGGATACACTGTTGATCCCCATCCTTGAGAGCCTCGTTCTCAGGGTTGTTGTTGCGGATGATCTGAGCCAGCGGAAACTCTGCAGAAAGGTGGTTGATGATTGTCGCCAGCTTGAGGCACTCGTCTCCGCGGTAGATGAACTGCTTGTTCTGTGAAATATGGGAAGGGTCTTTAGCATGAAAGAGGAAGATAAACTGCTTGTTCTGTGAAATATTTCAAGGGGCTTCAGCATGACAGAGGTAGATAAACTGCTTTTTCTGTGAAATATGGGCAGGGGCTTTAGCATGAAAGAGAAAGATAAACTGCTTGTTCTGTGAAATATGGGCAGGGGCTTTAGCATGAAAGAGGAAGATAAACTGCTTGTTCTGTGAAACACTGGACAGAGCTTTAGCATGAAATGGGAAGATAAACTGCTTGTTCTGTGAAATATGGGCATGGGCTTTAGCATGAACGAGGCAGATAAACTGCTTGTTCTGTGAAATATTTTAAGGGGCTTTAGCATGAACGAGGAAGATAAACTGCTTTTTCTGTGAAATATGGGCAGGGGCTTTAGCATGAAAGAGGAAGATAAACTGCTTGTTCTGTGAAATATGGGCAGGGGCTTTAGCATGAAAGAGGAAGATAAACTGCTTGTTCTGTGAAACACCGGACAGAGCTTTAGCATGAAAAAGGAAGATAAACTGCTTGTTCTGTGAAATATGGGCAGGGGCTTTAGCATGACAGACGAAGATAAACTGCTTGTGATGTGAAATACAGGCATGGGCTTTAGCATGAAAGAGGTTGATAAACTGCTTGTTCTGTGAAATATGGGCAGGGGCTTTAGCATGAAAGAGGAAGATAAACTGCTTGTTCTGTGAAATATGGGCAGGGGCTTTAGCATGAAAGAGGAAGATAAACTGCTTGTTCTGTGAAACACCGGACAGAGCTTTAGCATGAAAGAGGAAGATAAACTGCTTGTTCTGTGAAATATGGGCAGGGGCTTTAGCATGAACGAGGAAGATAAACTGCTTGTTCTGTGAAACACCGGACAGAGCTTTAGCATGAAAGAGAAAGATAAACAGCTTGTTCTGTGAAACACTGGACAGAGCTTTAGCATGAAAGAGGAAGATAAACTGCTTGTTCTGTGAAACACCGGACAGAGCTTTAGCATGAAAGAGGAAGATAAACTGCTTGTTCTGTGAAACAACTGACAGAGCTTTAGCATGAAAGAGGAAGATAAACTGCTTGTTCTGTGAAACACCCGGCAGAGCTTTAGCATGAAAGAGGAAGATAAACTGCTTGTTCTGTGAAATACGGGAAGGGGCTTTAGCATGAAAGAGGTAGATAAACTGCTTGTTTTGTGAAATACGGTAAAGGGCTTTAGCATGAAAGAGGTAGATAAACTGCTTGTTTCGTGAAATACAGGACAGGGCTTGAGCATGGGAAGTCCTAACTTGAGGTTAAAGTATCCAATTATTTTAAAATCAGACATGTGAAATAAAAATTATACATTTAATACATTTTTTCAAATACTTTGTATAAGTTATAACATTTAAGGCTTTTGCAATAATTATGCCCAAGTTCAAGGGCACATACATGTGTGACACTTACTCTCACAAATAAAGGGAAGCTCTTCCCATAGTAGGTGACCCTGTAGTAGGCCGGCTCCTGGCGCGGGTAGAAGTCTTCCGGATTGTCTGGGTTCTCTCCGGGAACAGCCTCCATGATCTTCATATAGAACGAGGCCTTCTGTTTCTGTAGTGCACAGAGAACTAAACATTGACTGATGTAAAATAAACATTGACTGACGTGAAATAAACATTGACTGACGTAAAATAAACATTGACTGATGTAAAATAAACATTGACAATGTAAAATAAACATTGACTGACAAAAACAAGAGATGTGTTTGTCAGAAACACAATGCCCCCTACTGTGCCGCTTTGATTTTTTTTTCATTTGGCAGGTACAGATAATTATCTCCCTTTGAAGTTATTACTTCCCTTGAATTTGTTTTGTTGACCTTTGACCTTGAAGGATGACCTTGACCTTTCACCACTCAAAATGTGCAGCTCCATGAGATACACATGCATGCCAAATATCAAGTTGCTATCATAAGCGACATAGAAGTTATGAGAATTTTTCAAAACCTAAACGCGAAACCTAAACGCAAAGTGTGACGGAAAGACGGACGGACAGACGGATCATTATATGCCCTCCTTCGGGGGCACAAAAAGTAACATGAAATAAACATCGACTGACGTAAAATAAACACAGATTGACATGAAATAAACATTGACTGACCTAAAATAACTATTGATATTTTTAGAACAACTTACTTAGGTACAATTGTGATTTGTTCTTGGAAAACAGGGTTTAATGCATGTGTATTAAGTGTTGTACCAGATGAGTCTTTGCAATGTGCACAGGCTAATCAGCAAATGACACTTTGAGCCTTCACTGGTTTTTCGCTAAAAAGAGACCTCCTTTCAATGAAAAATACCATAACAGAGGAAATTTTCATTCATGATTAGCCTGTACAGACTGCACAGGCTAATCTGGGACAACACTTTACTCACAAGCATTAAGTTCAGAGCAAGTCTTGATTGATAGTACACCATGGGATTTACAGCAATGCCAACTTTGCTAAGGCCTATCATACGTAGCATAGATTCAACCAAAAATGTTTGCAAGCCTAGTTATATGAAAGGATTAAGACCTTGACACTCAAATCTTCCCTTAAGCTTAGTAACACAGAAAAAGTCTAACAATTAAACACGGCCAACTGGACAGAATAACATAGGGTAGTTTTCAAGTAGATCTCCCAGTTTCTTGTACTTTTAAGTTCTGCTCATAATATTCTGCAGGACAAAAGACGGTAATTAACAAAGACAACTGGACAAAATAACAGAGTTTAGCTTACAAGTAGATCTCCCAGTTTCTTGTACTCAAAGTTCTGCTCATAATATTCTGCAGGATTTAAGATGGCAATAAAAAAGGACAACTGGACCAAATAACAGAGAGTAGCTTACAAGTAGATCTCCCAGTTTCTTGTACTCAAAGTTCTGCTCATAATATTCTGCTAGGTCCTTACACAGGGGCAACGCATACTCCCACACCTGCAAGAAACATGTGAATGATAAATCTCACAACATACTCCCACACCTGCAAAAAACATGTGAATGATAAATCTCACAACATACTCCCACACCTGCAAGAAACATGTGAATGATAAATCTCACAACATACTCCCACACCTGCAAGAAACATGTGAATGATAAATCTCACAACATACTCCCACACCTGCAAGAAACATGTGAATGATAAATCTCACAACATACTCCCACACCTGCAAGAAACATGTGAATGATAAATCTCACAACATACTCCCACACCTGCAAGAAACATGTGAATGATAAATCTCACAACATACTCCCACACCTGCAAGAAACATGTGAATGATAAATCTCACAACATACTCCCACACCTGCAAGAAACATGTGAATGATAAATCTCACAACATGTGAATGATAAATCTCACAACATGTGAATGATAAATCTCACAACATGTGAATGATAAATCTCACAACATACATTTGCGCCTTGCTCTGGGAAAATGGGCTTAAATGCATGTGCGTAATGTATTGTCCCAGATTAGCCTGTGCAGTCTGCACAGGCTAATAAGGGACAACACTTTCTACCTAGGATGGATTTTTCGACAACAATAGATGTCTTTACACAATAATATATTAAAACGGAAAGTGTTCTTCCTGATTAGCCTGTGCAAACTGCGCACTCATTAAGTCCCATTTTCCCAGAGCAATTATCATTTAATTCAAAATTTTGCATAGAATGTGCACGCACCTACTCAATGTGACAATAATCTGCTTCCAAAGTATTTGTGAATGAAATGTCCCATTCAAATATCTGGCCCCTCAACTATGAAAACTCTGTCAATTGTATGCTTTAAAAGATTAACTATGAATTCCATTAATTATCTATTTTTGAACAACACATAGACTGTGATAAGACGTGTTGTAGGTGGAGAGGTTGATGTATTAACCCTTAACCACTTAAGATAAATATTTTCACAAATTTGTAGTTCCTTAGAAAGTTTGATTTAATTTAAGACCTTTCTTACAAGATTCAAAGGCTTCATCTTAGATACTGATGAACAGCAAAACTCCATAAAACCTGAACAGACTGCGATTTACTCACAGGCTGTTCTGGTTTAATGCTGTTTGCACATAGCCTTTTTCACTTCGCTTCTGATCGGGAATGGGTTAATGAGGTTTACTATGTTTATTGTATGAAGGTGGCAAAATATGCATAGGTAGCTGGAGTATAAAAAAGTAACAAATTTTACAACACGGGATCTGGCTCCATTTCAACAACCAATTCTAAGACTTAAGAATAAAGAATAGACTTAGACTCAATAAAAACACCTCAGAGTTTGAAAACATGTATATACAAGTTATACATGGTGCATATATTATTAGCATAATGGTCTTAACAAATACCTGTTTAATTATTGGTGTTCACTGCAATGGAAGACATAACTTTCAATTAATTATAGAACACATCATACTTAAATCAAAGAATTGGTTGGTGAATACGGGCCCAGCTCTAAAGGTTCATACCTTGCCCTTGTCGAAGGAGTTGATAATCTGGCGGTACAGCATCTCCTTCCTGTCGCGTTCCTTTTGCTCCGTGTATGAGAGGCCTGCCGGCAGGAGCTTGTCACTCCAGCCCAGGGACTGCAACAGACACATCAGCAGGTAACCATGGTTTCCAGGTGACAAAAGACACATCAACAGGTAACCAGGGTTACCATGTGACAACATACACATCAGCAGGTAACCATGGTTTCCATGTGACAACAGACTCATCAGCAGGTAACCATGGTTTCCATGTGACAACAGACTCATCAGCAGGTAACCATGGTTTCCATGTGACAACAGACAAATCAGCAGGTAACCCTGGTTTCAATGTGATAACAAACACATAAGCAGGTAACCATGTTTTCCATGTGACAACAAACACATCAACAGGTAACCATGTTTTCCAGGGCTACCATGTGAGTTGGGACAACATTGGCTTGGTCTTTGTCATAAAGGGATGAAAAGCAATCCATGACTACAGAATCATACATAGCAAGTCAGGATTTCAGATAATGTTTAGGAAAATAGCATGTCATTGTCTGTACTTTGCGAACAAAGGCATAATAAATGAAACCAGCACAGTATATTATTATTTGATAAAAGGTTTTGAAGGAACATGAAAGTATTTTTTATCATATAACTTGACTTTCTTAGCAAAACTCCAAGGTTAATAAGTAACTGACATGCAGAATGTAAGCACTGTATTTGTGAAATTTGTGAAACAGTTCTTAGCATGATAAAACTGCATTATCATTCCTTTAAATTAGCCTACAAAATAAATTGCACATTGAAATCCCCAGTTCCTATTAACCAACCCATTCTTAGACTTTAAAATAAAGAAAAGACTCACAACTAATACATTATTATTAAAAATTTGAATAAATAGAGGTTACTAATGATCTTATGTTTTAAACAAATTTTTCTTAATAAAGATTAATTATATTAGAAGAGTTAAATGCCAAGTTTATCTCAACAATTATACCTTTATATTATACCTCACATAAATTTCTTCTTTGCGTATATAAACTACACAGGTCTGTTATTTTGAATAGTGCGCGGTAAAGATGCGCGCGCATCTAGTACAGTATAGCGCCCGCTGACTAGATGCGCACGTATCTAATAGTGCCCGCTAGAATGTCAGTTATTTGTAACATTTTTTGTGCAAGTTTTACAACACAAAGATTTTTCGAGTACTGTTTCCTTTGTTTACAAAAATGTCGCACATATTATTAATAGTAACTGATAAATATTGATGGAATTTATATTGTGTTATTTATTTTTATTTCTATTGACATTTATCTGCACAAAAATGTTCGGTATAATATAAGAAATAGAAAACCTCACTGAGGGCCCAATGGCAGAATAATGACCAGCCAGGCAGCCCCAAATAGTATATGGACCTCAGCCTTGAGGTTTTCTTAAAAAGAACATTACAGTTTTAAGAATATTCCTTATTTGTAGACTTAAGTCTAAGAATTTGTTGGTGAATACAGGGCCCTAGCTCCCACTACAACTGACCTTGGCGTACAGCTGCAGCGTGAGACCAGCCTCTGCGTAGTTATTGGCAACCATGTGTAGCTCGTGCAGTTTGTTCACATAGCGGATGTACATCTCTTCTCGATTCAACTCATCTTTGTAGAAATTCTGGATTTCATGGCATACACTTTGACTAACATTTTAATGTTGTTGTTGTTTTTTTTTTGTTTTTTTTAAACATTGCATATAGTTTAAAAAAAACAAACATTAAGTTTTCTTGATTCAAAACATCGTAATTAGGATTATCCTTATGTAAAGATAATTAAGTATCTCGTAAAGAAGTATGAGTTTTTCATCATGTAATAAACAAATAATTTATTAAGTCACCACAAGGAGATCAGCATCTAGATCCAATTATTATTTGTTAATGTTTTTATTACAAACATTTTTGAGGTTAAATTTGCATTCTTAATAAAAAAAATGACTAATTAAAAAGTTTGCAACCTAATGGTGAATTCAAAGGTTACACACCAGTATATTGAAAGTGCAATGCATCCGCTTGTCTTTGTTCTCATCACCATCAACAACTTGTCTGCAAATAAACAAGAACTGCGTGTTCCAATAATGGTTCAAGACATTCAGACCAAATAAGTGGAAACTACTTGATGATATAGTAAATTACTTAGCACCGTAACATAGGGGGCATTTGTTCAACTTTTATTGACCACTGTACTAAAAGCATCATTTGAGCATCATTCTGGGAAAAGGTGGCTTAATGCATGTTAGTAAAGTGTCATCTTAGATTAGCCTGTCCAGTCTGCGCAGTCTAATCAGGATGACACTTTCCACCAAGACTAAATTTTTGTTTAGAAGAGACTTCCCGTTAAACAAGAAATTCCATAAAATTGGAAAGTTTTGTACCTGATTAGCCTGTTTGGACTGCACAGGCTAATATCGGATGACACATTACCCACATGGGTTAAGCCCTGTGCTTAAAGAGCACAGCCCATTTGTTCTAAAACATCATAAAACCTTTACCACTTAGATACCTATTTTGACGTATTTGAAGTCCCTCAGAAAGTTAAATTCGATAAAAGACCTTTTTTACTATATTCAAATTTTAAAGGCTTCATTTCCAACCCTAAGATATAATGAGCAGCAAACAGCATAAAACCTGAACAGACTGTGAGTTACTAGCAGGCTGTTCTGGTTTTTATGCTGTTTGTACATAGCCATTTTCATTTTGATTCTAAGTGGGAAAGGGTTAAAGAGCACAGCCCATTTGTTCTTAAACATCATTAAACTAAATAGAACCTTTTACCGTATCATTGCTCGATAAGCCCTCTGTGTCACCATATTCCGACAAAAAGGTTTTATGAGCACCATTTTTTAATTCCTGAATGTCTAACGCTTGGATTAGAAACAGTAAAACAAAATTCTCTAGAAGCTTTCACAGAGTTTAGGACATAAATAAATGGTGCCACAGACCTGCAGATTTTAAATAACTTACTAACAGGATATTTGTATACCCCACCCATGGTTAGACCAATTAATTATGTAGCCATAAACTTATCAAACGCCTTGCATAAGTGCTCAAATTGATTATTTCCTCTATAACTTACTTCTCAAGGACTTCTGTGTGCTCTTAAATTTGCCACATGTGCTCCTAGTTGAACTTTTCAGATATGCTCCTGTTTTTGCGGATATGTTTTCCTACATTTTTTTCTGAACATATGGAATGCGCAAAATTGGTCAATTTGTCATGTAATCGTGTTGAATTAATAACAAAACTCTTGACATCTTAGACCCCACATCAGCATTAAATTTAATTTGAATGAGATTCAGGGTGACAGTTGTGAGCGTATGGAAAATGTAATTGGTCTTGGTTAAGGAATTCAGACCGGCACGCTTCGTAAAATACATGTACAAACATGTGAGAACACACTGCAATAAGACATCAATCTTGGAATATACAGTCTTTTTTTTTACAATACATCATATGCAGTTTTACCTCTTGCCTTGGTAATTTTGACATGCTATTAGCCCTTAAAGCGCTGGAGCCGAATTTTAAAGGCCTTTGCAAACAGTTTGGATCCAGATGAGACGCCACAGAACGTGGCGTCTCATCTGGATCCAAACTGTTTGCTATTCTGATAGTATTCTTTGAAAAAAATGAAGAAAATGCTAATTTTAGAAATTCAGCAGACGACATTTTAGCAGAAGACAAATTACCCAGCATGCAAAGGGTTAGTAAAATAGACACAATACTTTGTGGGCATTCAAAAAATACACACAAATACAAAATATTACAAACATTTTCAAATAAATTTTGCTTCATGCCTTGCAAAAAGGTTTTGGTAAATAACAAGAGTACTCGTTATTTACAACATGTGTAGGATTCTCATTTGGTCAGCTGATATGGTATGGTAACTTTGTTAAGTAACTGTCCAATGTCAAACATAAAGCGGATAAGTTTTACTCTTTGAGTGCTGGAACCGAGTTTTGAAGGCCTTTGCAAACAGTTTGGATCCAGATGAGACGCCACAGGCTGTGGCGTCTCATCAGAATCCAAACTGTTTGCTATTCTGATAGTATTCTTTGAAAAAAATCAAAGAAAATGCTAATTTTAGAAATTCAGCAGCCAACATTTTAGCAGACGACAAATTTCCCTGCTTGCAAAGGGTTAACATTCTAATGTGTGAGGCAAAACATGCTAATTTTATCATAATCTGTTTGTGATAGATGTAGATCAACAGATCAATAACTGCCCAGCTGTCTGTAACCCATTCATACAAGTGTTTACCTTGCAAGCATGATGAAATGTAAACATGCCTTCTAATCCAAACACCCAGTCTTCCATATTCAGTGATTTTTTTTCGGATTTATATCTTACAGCCTGTGCCTTTTTTTATTGGGAAAAGTAACAGGATAAACCATTGCTATTCAAGTATTGGGAAAAATGAAACATTATTAATATGATACAATATAATTCCCCTACCGGCTCCACCATTGTCAGAAATTCCACCATTTTAAGATTTTTAAAAATATATATTTGTTGCCATATCAACCAGAATTTTTGATGTAGGAACAAAATGAAATGATGTGCATAATGTCCATATTGCCATCTATCCATGTTTCCAGTCTCATGAAAAAATATTAAGAACTTTAAAATTTATCGCAGGATCCAGAAAACCACCATTTCAGCAGTATTTCTAATCTATTTGTTGCCATAGCAACCATAATTTTTGACGTAGGAACCAAATGAAATGACGTGCATAATGTCCATATTGACATCTATCCATATACCAAGTTTCATGAAAATATATTAAGAACTTTTAAAGTTATCGCAGGATCCAGAAAAGTGTGACAGACAAGTGAATGTTAAACTGCATTTTAAAGTTTATGTAATTAAGTGTTAAATAATTACTGTATATCCCTATATAATAAACTCTATTAACAAATTATTAAGTTTATTGGAAAAGTTCTGCATCTTTTTGGGGTGGTTTTGGTAAGATTTCGGGAAAAAAATGTTACTTTTTGCAATTGGGAAGCAGCTTGTAAGAGGCTGTAATGTGGGCAAAAAAATCACTACTATTGTTTACAAGGACATCTGATGATAATCAAAGACTAATTAGGCACCTGTGACTAGAAATTTGTGCAAGTGTTGGTCGGTTCTTAAAATCATTAGGCACATAATATATGCCCAGATGTTCATCATGTTATTGGAATTTCTGCACAAAGTTTCCATGCCCTTTACCACTTAGATATATTTTCACGCATTTGTAGTCCCTTAGACAGTTATATTTTATTTAAGACCTTTCTTACTAGATTTAATTTTAAAAAGGCTTCATTTCCAACACTAAGATACTGATGAGCAGCAAACAGCATGCTGTTTGCACATAGCCAATTTCACTCTGCTTCTAAGTGGGAAAGGAATAGAGTTTATGGCACGACCTTCACCCTCTATGTCAATACATCTTGTGAAGTGACCACTATGTTGCAGAGTTTTAATGCATCCAGCTGTTGTTTTGCTCTGAAACGTGTCAAAGCCTGCAATGAATTTGTAATTATAACTTTTATAAGTATTACAAGTTTTGTTTGAAAATTTCATTGATGTGAATTCACAAAGATACTTCAACAGGAAAAAGTAACACCAAGTTGTTAGGAAAGCCTCCCAGGAAAGCCTGATAAGCCCTGCCTAGTGAGGAGATACACAGATGGACAGGGACACTGAGGTACTAGGGCTCGATTGGTCATTGTCAAAATATTAAGTTATTTAGTATACCTAAGAGTACCCGGGATAAATTTAAGTAGTACCCGAGCTGACAATGACCGATCTAGCAGAACTTGGGGTAAACCTATAGTCTCATACGGGACTAACAAAATAGCATTCATAATAAATTACAGAATACACTTAAATGCAGATATTTAGAAGAAAAAAAATCCCTATCTGGTAATCAACTTATGCACATCTGTTTTCCTGAGTCAAAAGTCTGTCAAAGTCAATTATATGGTTTGAGTATTTTTCTCGCTAATAAATTACTGCCACTTCAAAAAAGAGGGATCTCAACTTTCTACATTTCCTGATTCCACATGCTACCTGTCCAAGTTTCATCAAGTTGGAATTTTCAAAACTCTGAGTATCATATTATGGGCGATATAGTGCATTACGCATTAGGTACTGTTAAAGTTTAGTCTGGGATATATTCTTTAACTGACTCATTGATGGTTCATCAAATATTTATGCTGCAAAAATGCACATGAACATGATGTATTGCCATGCTTTTGGATATCAAAAGGTATGTCTAATATTATGTTTAATTACAGAAGCTCCAAGGTTGACTCAGTGTCAGATCCTAGAAGGCTTTCACATCCAAAGTATTAATTCAAAGTTTTATCAAAGTTTCCATGTGACAATCGATTTAAAGTCCAAACAGAAAAACTTAACAATCATTTCAGCTGACTTAACTAAAACAATCACTGTGCATGAATATTAAAATAATTGTATTATTTGTGCAATTATAACTGTTTTTATAATGTCGCTTTGGGTGCAGGTTTTTATGATTTCCTCTGCCCTAAAAGTGCATTACCTATGAACATGCATCCAGAGATGCACATTGTAACAAGCAAAGTGAAAATGGCTTTTGCAAACAGCATAAAACCAGAACAGCCTGCCAGTAACTCACACTCTGTTCAGGTTTTATGCTGTTTAGTGCTCATCAGGTATCTAAGGGTTGAAAATGAAGCCTTTAAAACTTGAATTTAGTAAGAAAGGTATTTAATTAAATGCAACTTTCTAAGGGACTACAAATGCGTCAAAATACATATCTAAGTGGTAAAGTGTTTTATAGCCACAGGTTTTTATGTTTTCCTCTGTTAACCTCTGCACATGCATCCATAGTTGCACATTGTAACACCTTGCAATTGTAGGAAAGAAGTGTACTTCATTAACCACCTCATGAAATCTCAATGACAAACAATCCATTCAGCATCTGTCAGTGCTTTCATGTTAACACTTACTTCCACTATCACTTGAAAACTTGAAAACTTCATGGCATCGAAGATACAGTCTTTCAATATTTTCTCACACTCAAAAGTGGAATATTAAACTACACTTAAGCTGAAAGTATCATAGACATTTGTCATAACATTTTGGGAACAAACAAGAGGATTTCTTTCAAGGGCTCCTTCATAATCATGATCATAATCAGGCTTCAAGAAATGTGAGTTGTTTAGCAAATGTTAACTACTTTCTTTGAAATTAGGCCGTTAACTTTTCTGTTTTCTGTCACTGTGACCTTGACCTTTGACCTAGTGACCTGAAAATCAATAGGGGTCCTCTGCCAGTCATGATCAATGTAATTATGAAGTTTCATGATCCTAGGCGTAAGCGTTCTTGAGTCATCATCCGGAAACCATCTGGTGGACGGACCGACAGACGGACCAACCGACCGACGGACCGACCGACCGACATGAGCAAAACAATATACCCCCTCTTCTTCGAAGGGGGACATAAATATAATTCTAAAATAATATTGTAATATATTTTTAAAGGAAATAAATTGATATTGTTTTTTTGTCTTTATTCAAGTATTTTGTTTGTCACTATACAGTAAGTAAAATCCTGGCCTTAAACTAAATCCACAATTGTTGTATGCAATGTTCAACTTGCCATGTACAATCAGTTGAACACAAATGTAGTTATCCTTAGTAAGCATTCTTCTGAAGGAAACAAAACCCTGAAAAATTATAGATGTTTCAGACTTCCAACATTTCTACAATGTTTAAACCAGTGATTTTTTTTGCCCATTTGGGAAAAGTACTGGTACGAGCCCCATTGAGAGAAAAAACCCAGAAATTGGGAAATTTCCCGTTGAGAAGCTTCTATATTGGGAAATTGGTGTATTTGATTTTTTGCTCCCAAATACTTTAAAATTGATAACTTAAGTGTTTTCAAGTTGTAAATATTATATTTACTAGGTTCAAGCCATAGAGCTGAATAGGGAAACTAACTAAATGTTGCATTTTATTTATTTTATTTTTTACAGTAATTGGGAAATTTGTAGTTTTTTTTTCTTATTGGGAAAGTGCCGTTTTCTGGTACTTTAAAAAGAAGGAAAACAATTGCTGTTTATACCTATTTATTATCGAATGACTATCAAAAGCCAATGGCTTAATGAGACACTGTAAGTCTGTTTCCTGGGTCGAACCTGTACTCAAGTGTCTATATGAAGCTTTTTATTTAGAAGTGGGACCTCCAGATCACTAGACAGACATGAAATCTTTAATGCCACTATGTTTCTTAAAAAATAAACGTTTTACACCGGTGTTATCCACGATGACAACTTAAAAATCATTGTTAATAAAAAAACTTCCCATAACTTTAAGAATAGTAAATTTAACCAAAGATGACATTTTTGAACAACTAAACTCTTTTCCTCTCAGTGGCAAAGTGAAAATGGTTATATGCAACCAGCAAAAAGACAGACCAGCCTTTGAGTCACTCGCAGTCTGTTCAGGTTTTAAGCTGTTTGCTGCATATCAGGACCTTATAGTTGGAAATGAAGCCTTTAAACCAAAAATCTACAAAGAAAGTCCTTAATCTAATATGATTTTCTAAGGGAATACAAACACATCAAAGTGCGTAAAAGGGTTAACCCTTTCCCCCATAAGAAGCAAAGTGAAAAAGGCTATATGCAACCAGCATAAAATCAGACCAGTCTTTGAGTAACTCACAGTCTGTTCATGCTTTATGCTGTTTGCTGCTTATCAGTACCTTACCATTGGAAATGAAGCCTTTAAACCAAGAATCTACTAAGAAAGTCTTAAATCTAATATGATTTTCTAAGGGAATACAAACGCTTCAAAGTGCGTAAAAGGGTTAAAGACATACCTGTAGTCGAGGAGTTTCTCCAGTAGGTGGGTGACGGACGTGACAAAGTGCTCCCCGGTCTCCTTGAGGTCTGGCTCTGACCTCACACGCTCCATCAGCCTGGAGAAAAACTTCATAGTGTCAGATCACCTCGACCACGTATATAGTGTCAGACCACGTCCACCACGTATATAGGGGGAAACACGAAAGTAATAGTGTCAGATAACGTCAACCACGCATAAAGTGTCCCCAATATTGACCTCTCTCACCATATGTGGTAAGAAATGTTGATTTTTATACATTTAATTCTACAGCTGCAAGATGTATCAAATAATTTAATATTCTTCCTTGCGTTTCTAAACTTACAAGTCAACCCACAATTATGAAAAATTTAAATTATATCCACATTTTTACTTGATATTAAATTCTTCCTTTATTTCACGTATTAGAACTGTCCCTGTTTTGTCATGAATGGCTGTTTCATAATATTCCAACATTAAAATGTCGAGTTAGACATGTTCTTATTTAAATGCATTCAAACATTTTATATAGGCATTTCTGTCTACAACTTCCACAAACAATTGTTCACATAAAAGATCTTCTGATATATATCCTATTTTCTGCAAACCTACACAAGAGAAATTATTTCCACTATGGCACTATCTGTAACATTTTAATTCATATGCATATTTTCCTCCCTTTATTGAAAGTTTTTAAGATAAATAAATGTGCAAATCTTCCAAAAAAAGGTAAATAAAATATAGTATATCTTTCCTTTATGCAACACAATGCAAATATTGAGTAATTATTGAAGATTATCTGTTGAATTTATTTCTATACACAATATTTTGTTTCAGTAATATCTGGATTGCATTTTTGCATGTTCACTCCACTTTCATATCCATATTCCGTTTTAAGTTTTCTGTTTTGATATCAAAAGGCTGGGAGCAATTCACTTATCCCTCATCCAATCAATAATTGGCACCAACTCAGTACAATTCTTCTGGGCAGGAGACCATCAACCAACTCTCTCCAGTTCCTAGAAATATTGCTGCCAACTATTGGCTTACCAGATATGCATTAATTACTCCAATTTGAAGAAGAACTATTTAAAGTCCGCTAATAAGCAATAATCTTTTCAAATGATAACTTAAAGCTGGCAACCTCTCCCTTTCAAGTTTTACAGACAATGTGCTTGCTTCAATAGAGCAAACATATGTTCTCTCAGTTGCTACAGATATTAAAATCTACAGGCAGTCTTAAAATGCCTCAAGTCATAACGGCAATGAAGCTAAAACAGTGGAAAAGTAAACAAGCCAAAGGTGTAAACTAGTCTGGCAGGCTTCTATGAAGAGGTAAAGTATTTAATTCCAGGCCATCTGCCCCCCTTGAGGCATTTTATATGACAATAACCATGTGCAAAGGTGAGGGTATTGCTATTTAATATATGGATTAATGTCCCCAGAACATCCTTTATTTACAAAGCCTCAACAAATCTTCCTAATTGAGGTTCCAGCCCAACTCAGGTAAATTCGCCTCAACAAATCTGCCTAATTAAAGTTCCAGCCCAACTTCAAGTAAATACAATATTTAAAGAAACTTCACATGCAGATTTTGTTATTTTGAAAAATGTCATTCATTATGTTTACCAACAAACCGATCATGTTTTGAATATCTAAACTAATTATTACAACTGGAAAAAAAGTTGAATACAAATTATTGCCTACCCCAGGATTTGAACCATAACCTCTGGAAGCAAAAGCTAGAGGTATCTACCACCGCACCATGCAGGCTTTATTATTGTTCAATTAATTATAAACACTATGTTAGTGCAACACTTATTTACTAAGTTATCAAGGCATGACAATTGTTTGAGTTTTTACCGACTTCAAATGATGATTATCCATTAACGAACAAATATTTTAAGCAATTTTCAAAGTTTTTTTTCGCTGACTTAAACTCAATGTTAACAGTCTTCTTTTTTTTAGAATCTATCACAATTATTTTAAAAATCATTTTTTATACAAAAAAAAACTTTGAACAAGTCCCTTTAAAAGTAAATGTTTCACAATTGCTTACGCTTTTGGGCATTCAGCCCGTTGGATAAAACAAATATCAGTTTGTCACCATTAGTAGGTACCATATGAGATTGTGAAGACTTATTTCAGAATTCGGTACATGAAGATAGAATCTCTGGAAACCATTTGTCTCATTTCATTGCTTTAAATTTCTCTCTGTTGTGCTATTGGATATTGTCAGGTGTTTTAATGGTGTTGCAAGGGTCAGAATAGTTTTGAAAGGTATTTTAGTTTAATATAGTAGAAAAGGGGCTGCGTTTGTGTGGTTGGACCGAGATGACTGGTTGGTTGTTGGGGGTACAGGGAGGACAATATCTGGTTCTACACTTTCTTTCTTTGGGAGACAATTTTCACGCGCCTTTATATTGGTTTGTTTTTGAGAGAGAGAGAGAGAGCGCGCACATTCTTCTTCCTGTTCATATTGCTAGTGGTTACACAGATGGTAATTATATGTATTAGTGCATTTTGTTCAGGAGGGAATAGATCTGGGATGTTAATGCTGACCATCCCTCTTATTCGATCTGACCCTCATAGTGACAAGGGTTATACGTGCAGGTTAGCAGTACAAGGGTTACAATTCAACGTCAAACGTAACAAGGCACAGGCATGCAAGGAAAAAACTTACACTACACTACAAGAAAACATCACCTACGCTACAGTAGGGGAAACAACAAATACCGTCACCATTCTCTTTTTATTTTTGTCATGTTGGGTATGTCATGTCAACGGAGCCAGAGTGCAAGGATGTCATGTCAACGGAGCCAGAGTGCACGGGCGAGAGATATCTCTTCAGGCGCGCCCTCTGGCCCAGCCGACACGCTCTACTCAACATGTTTAAGTCTTGTACATATGGGAAAAAATGTTTACTAATCACATTTATTTACAACAATATTTACACCTATAGGGGTTGCACTGTGGGTAAATTTGCCCACGTGAGCACCTACTGCGTCTTCCGATCCTGCGTGGAAGTATGTTGTCTGTGTGCTTTTCCCCTACCTTCGTCGTTGTTGCTGATTACAGCTTAAGAGAAGGAAAACGAGGGTCTTGCGGAACCCTGGGTTTTGTTACCCAGAGCGCTATTTGGTTGTAAAAGAAGGATTAGAGCTTATCCATAGTGGTCCAAAGGGGCCAAGTGACATATGTATTGGGGGGGGGGGGGGATGTACCCTTCCGTCGTTTTAGTATTATTAGTCTTTATCTATTTATTTATTGGTGTAATTTTCCTATATATCTTAAAGCGCAGACGAGGAAACCGCGAACGTTCGTTATAGACAGCTCCCTCATCAATGCCTTGTTTATAGTATTGTTTATTTATGTATTGACGTCAACAAGGTGTTATTGGACACTGCATTATAATGTACTACCAATCCAAAGTACATTTGGACCCCAAATACAAATATAGGTTCTCGGCGTGCACATTACATGCAGTGTTTCTATATCTATTTATTTGTTGATGCAATTTTCCTCTTGTCATAAGTACATAAGATAGTCATTATTAATTGGAATCCTTAAAATTACATATATCATGGATTGTTTTACGGTACAGTTTTAGAACCAAATTAATTAATAATAGTATATAAGTTCGAGCCGGGCCCAGACGAGTGGCCATATGGACAACACCGGAGTGACCATCGTCCGAGACCCGCCCGTCATTAGTACATAAAGTTGCCATTATTGATCTGAGTTTTTATTTATTTATTGATTTTTATTTTCTTATAGGGCTGGGATAATATGGTTAGGTTCAGTTCGGGCCCAGACGAGTGGCCATATGGTGCACACCGAAGTGACCATCGTCCGAGTCCCGCCCGTCATTAGTACATAAGATTGCTATTATTAATTTGAATAAATGAAACAGTATATAACTGACAGTATGTGTTGTTATTTCTATCTACCGCTAATAGTCCAACGGAATATTATATTTTATCTAAGTAGCCCGTGTCGCGCAAAAATTTAAACACGTGCAGTCGCACAACAGGAGCGATTCCGCTTGGAGGCATCAACAGTGAGTCGCGATTAATGATAAGTGGGTTTTTGTAGGCCGCTATTACCCCTGCACTTAGTTCTAGTCTCTGTTCAGCGTGTTTAGGGCATATAAAGAAAAGATGTTCAAACGTGTTATGAGTGTTGCACTGGGGGCAGAGGACAGTTTTGTAATAGTCGCCATGCAATCTAGTCACCCTTAGGCGCATGCGCGAGTAAGCCCTGTCCTCCCTTTTAATGGGACTATAGATGTTAATCTTATGGCTAGGGTTGGTTAACAGCGGTAAATTATGATCGGCGCAGTACATTGACCATTTGTGATCCTGTTCATTATACCCTTTTTGGTTAATGATTGCAATTAGTTCGCGCACGCTAGGCTTTAAATCAGAGGTTAGACCTTCATGGGAACCTATTCTGGCAAGTTGGTCAGCGTGTTCGTTACCCGGAATGCCTACGTGACTCGGGATCCATACGAATTGGAGAGTGATATTGTTGTTTGCTAGTTTTGTGATTCCCTTTAATGTTGCACATATTAGGTCGGGACGCGTTTTCGATGATCCTGCATTAAGTGCTTGTAAGGCGCTGAGAGAATCGGTTAATATCGCGTAGTTTGAGCGTTCGTGAGTTTCAAGTTCGTTGAGCCACTTTATGGCGCTGTTTATTATAGCTAGTTCGCAAGCAAATATAGACAGTTCTTTATTGTATTTTACCTTGCACTGATGTATAATGACATTTTTGGGTTGATACACTACAAAAGCCGCGCCTGCTATTTCAAGTTCCTCATTTTTGCTACCGTCAGTGAAAATCTGGGTGTAACCCATATTTATCTGTTACATAGTTTTGAGCTATAGAGCCACTGTTTGGGTCGTTGTCGGATTTTTTAATTAATGTTGTTAGATGTAAGTCAATATTTGGTTTTGATAGATTTCTTAAGCTAAAGTATGTAGGTTCCTGAGTTTTAATGTCAATAGTCTCATAATATTTGCCTAGCTCGAGCACGTTCTGCGCGTACGGGAGACCACTCTTCTTTTTCCTTTTTTGGTAGGCCGGGTCTTCAGTAACACTAAGATTAATTGGGAGGTGTGGTCCCATAGATAGCGTGCGCGCGCGGTATTTAAGTTGGTTGATTTGCCTTTGTTGACCCAGTTCTATCATTCCACATTCAGCGTGCAGCAGAACGGTGCTTGTAGATTTACGTGTACCAGTTATAATTTTAAGTGCCGTATTTTGGATTACTTGTAATTTATTGAGTAATGTGTCACTGGCTGAATTGTACGCAATGCTTCCGTAGTTTATTTTTGCCCAGATAGTGGCTTTATAGATACGCATAAGGGCTTTTTTATCCGTACCCCAGTTGTTTCTTTGGATGCATTTTAGAAAGTTGAGGTCCTTTTGGCAGCGTGCAACTAGTTTAAGGATGTGGTCTTTCCATGTTAAATATTTGTCAAATGTCATACCCAAAAAAGTAATGTTGTCAAGAAGCGGAAGAGGAGCACCACATAGAGTAAGTTGTGGGGGGTTAGGGGTTTTCTTAGATCGAGTTGCTTTACGTGCATTGGCCGCTACTTTTTGTGCACTGGCAAGGAATAAGATTGCTTGGGTTTTTGTGGGATTTATTTGGAAGCCATACGATGCGCTCCAGTTTTCTATTGCAGTTAGGGCTTTTTGGATTTTAGTAATTGCTAGATTCGGCGATTTTGATGTGGTCCATATTGCATCGTCTACAAAAAGTGATAAATTGATTAGATCAGTGTTATTTTGTGAATTATGTGCCTTAATTTCTCTGTCTAGGGTGTTCATAGTCACGGAAAATAATATTGGAGATAGGACACTACCTTGGGGACAGCCGTTTATAGTCTCAACTGATTCTGATGTCGCGTCATGCAGTCTCACTTTTATTTTACGCGTTGTAAGAAAAGCTGCAAGCCAGTTGAGCATTTTACCCTCTATTCCTAACGTATTACATGTTTTAATGGCGTTTTCGTTCCATAGTTTATCGAATGCGGCTGTGAGGTCTAAAAATACGGCTGCTACGGTTTGACCGAGATTTTGGGCTCTTTTAATATCAGCTTCAAGGCGTACTAAATGATCTTCGCAAGAGTGGTTAGATCTACAGCCCGATTGGACTTCTGAGATTTTGTTATGTTTTTCTAGATACGCGCAGAGTCTCGGTTTTATCATTTTCTGCATTAGTTTGGTGAACGTAGAGGTTAAAGAGATCGGCCGATATGAGGCTGGAGAGTCTTTAGGCTTATTGATTTTAAGGATCGGAATTATTGTGGCCTCGTGCCATTCATCAGGAAGAGTACCTTCAGACCATGATTTATTATAAAGGGCAAGTAATTCTTGTTTCCCCGAGAGTGGAAGTTGTTTAAGTATCTTATAATGGATGTAATCGTCGCCCGGCGCGCCATTTTTGCATGTAAGGAGAGCTGATTCGAGCTCGAACAGGCTAAAAGGAGCATTGTACTTGTGAGTTTTTTCCTCGGTAAGAGATTGTAGCCAGACAGGAAATTCATTTTTTGTTTTTATTTTCTTTGCAATAAATGTTTCAGAGTAGCCTTCGTCACTGCTTACTTTTTGATAATGTTGTACCAGGGCAGAAGCTTTATCTGCGTTAGATACAAGAACTTCGTTGTTAACCCGAAAGATAGGTGTATTAGTAGGGGGTCTGCCTTGCATGCGCTTAACTTGATCCCATAGTTCTTTGCTAGTTGTTTTATGTGAGAGATTATTACAAAATTCGTTCCAGCTTTCTAATTTAGCCTTTTTTCATACTTGTTTAGCACTTTTGCGGGCTTCCCTATAGTTGTCATACTTAGGTCCGGTTCTGATTCGGATACATTTTCTCCTACATTTTTCACGATATTTAATGGCGTATGTGCATTCTTGATTCCACCATGGTACAGACCGTTTGAGTTTTTTAGGTGTTTTGCTTACAGGGATTGAGTTATCAAGCGCAGTTTTAAGTTTTGTTATATAGGATTTGAAGTAAGAGTTGGTGTCAGTATTATCTACATTAGGAAGGAACTCATTATTACACTGAGTTTTAAAGTTGTTCCATTGTTCAGGTGTGGCTTTGTGTATTTTCCATTTGTGTTGTGTGGACGGAAGGGTATTCTCTATTCTTGTCTTAATGTTTATTATGATTGGAAGATGGTTATTTCCAAACGAGTCGTCAATGACATTGAAATCGCTTATAGCTTGAAGATGGGCTGAGGTAAGGGCTAGATCGATCGCGCTGTCGGGTTGATCTTCGCGATCAGACAATCTCATTATTTGACCGTCGTTAAGGAAGTTTATGCTGTTATTGTTAATTAATTTTAAGAGATTTTCAGAGTTATCGTCGCATCGTGGATCACCCTCGGGGTTCCAGCAGGGGTGTTTTAGATTGAAATCGCCAACAATAATATTATTCTTTCTATGTTCAACTGAATAGAAAATTTTTGCATAATTTTTACACGTATTATCTTTAGTTTGAGCATATACGCATTGAATGCGGAATGATTGGTGCTTAGTCAAGTACAGTGTGAGGGCACACGATTCAATAGGGCAATCTTGATCAATGTTTATTTTAGTAAATGAAATGCCCGATTTTACATATATTGCAACCCCAGTGCCTATAAGTTTTTCTCTTTGTTCACCTCTCACAGGTTCTTGATATCTTTTTAAATGAACTTGTCTGTGATTACTTTTGTAGTTCGTTTCCTGGAGACATACTACATGCACTTCGTTGTTATTAACATAATTTTGAAGCTCGTACATTTTTGCATTTGAGTTATGGGTAACCCCTCGGGCGTTCCACGACATAATTGTAAGACTGTTTATATTATGAGTATGAACTGTCGCAGACATTGGGGGTTTGGTGTGTTAAATTGACCTAACGTACGGGCTTAAGGCTACTGGATTAACTTAATATATTCCATACGCGTGGCGAAAGAAGACCGGAAACGGCGGTGCAATCGCGTGTCCTTTGCGGAGGCTATGGCGCATGATCGGGGTCGAGCTGTTACGGGCCATGCGTAGCCGGTTTCTATGTATATTGAAGGGAGAATACGCGGGGTGGTCGGATATCCTGTGTCGTTGCTGATGATGGCGTTGTTGCCTAGGTTGTTGTTGTTGCCTTGTTTGTTGCGGTGATGGTATAGGATTGAGCATTTTTTTAGGGTGATCTGAAGTTTGTGAGCTGGAGGGTAGCTTATGCTGTTGTTGTTGCTGATGGCGGAATGTATGTTCAACATTGTTTGTGGCTACAAAAACACAATTCCCCCTATTGCGCCGCTTTGAAATAAAATTTCAATTTATCATTTGGCAGGTTTAGAAATTAACTCCCTTTTAAAGCTTATTACTTCCCTTGGATTGTATTTTTTGACTTTTGACCTTGAAGGATGACCTTGACCTTTCACCACTCAAAATATGCAGCTTCATGAGATACACATGCATGCCAAATATCAAGTTGCTATGTTCAATATTGCAAAAGTTATTGCAAAACTTTACTGTAAGGTTTAAGTTTTGGGACAGAATGACAGACGGACAGGCCACAAACAATATGCCCCCGATCAATCGATCCGGGGGCATACAAATAACCATTAAAACTGTGTTTCATAATTTGATAATTGTTGACCATGGGACGTACAGTGGTAGGATGATTGTCTATTTAACGTATCAAACTTCTATGACTGTGTTCAAAACACTTTGAATACTGTTTTCAATATTCCTTTTATATGATTATCCTAAACCCTGCAGAAATTACAAGCTAAAGTGAATACAATATTTCATTTCTCTGCACAGTTTCTTTTCAGCTGCAGAAAAAAACACAGACAATTAACAGTCAATTAATTTTATCTCAGCATGGTAACACCCACCATTGTGTAAGAAATCAAAGCCATCATTAGCAGCCACAGAAGCTGCCCTTATCTCAAAGCCCCCAAACTTCGCCCCCATATGGCAGACATTCATTTTCTCCACAGGTTCTAATTGGCTTCTGACTGCCTCAAAAATGTGATTTATATTTGCTATACATTCAATATAAAAATACAGCTACAGGTTTTTAAGAGCCAGGTATTGGGCAAAGGAATAAACATGCCAAAGACTGCTCCAAAAATAATTTGAATGATTTCCTTTTTTTCCTCCTGTGCAACATTTTGACAGCTTCCTTTTTATTGTCAGGCATATTTATTTATATTATAATTATAAAATGGGATCATGACTGATATATTTAGTGAGGATTTAACAACACTGCTCAAACAAGTTTGCAGTGTATGTTTGAAGGAAATAAAATAAAATACTTTTGTTTGTTATAAAAACAAAAATAATATATCAGGAAATGTAATGTAATGTCTATAACTTTCAAGTAACAGTAATTAAAAAAAATATTATGCTTTTTCAAATAATTATTACCCTGATCCTTAACTAAGCTTTAAGTAAGACAAATATATTGTTTCAACAATTTTGTTGGCAACATTAAAAGATTGTTTTCATGATAAACACAATATAATTTTAGGAAAAATGAAATTCCAGAAACAATCTGAACCATTTATCTTTCACTGAAATTCTTCTGATTGAAGGACGTTCTTGAATTTCTTTATGAAGGCTGTCAAAACAATAACAAACAAGCATTTTCCAAATAAAGATGGACTGATATAAGACAGACATTTTGAAGGTTCCCTACATCCACTTATATTTTGGTGGCCTGGCATATTTTGACAGGAGTTCCCTGCAGTTTTAAATGTCATACAAATCTGACACTTCTTATAGTACTTCATTGTGTTCAATGAATAGTAACCGACATATTGTATACAGAAAAAAGTCCACAAAAAGGACGAAAAAGTGTTCTTTGGCGTGGCATATAATTATGTGATGATTGGCATCTACAGATCCTCAAATACGGGGCCTATATTAACCAACTGATTATAAGACTCAAGTTTTCTTAATATTCTTAAAATTCATATGTGCTATAACTATTTGAAAGTCAGCTCTAGCATAGCAGGTAACACATCTATAATTCTGTGTTAAGAGCAATATGTAAATGAAGTAAGCATACAACTAAGCCTGTATATTCAAAATGTGATGTAAATTTATTTATCCTGTCACATGCCTTTAAATCAGCCCGATAACCAGGTAACCTAATATCCCAAAAGATATTAGGCTAGATGACCACGTGATCTCGAATATCCGTCAGTTGCTCTTCGCGCATGCGCATGCCTGTACTATTTCCTTTTAATAAAATATACTTATTTCAATTTAAAAAAATACAAAATAAATGTAAAGTACTGTTTGTTTAAACATTATTTTTTTAACAGCATAATTTAGTCTTTGTGTATTGAATTAATAACGATTGACTCGATTTCTGTGTTGTTTAACAAGATGAAAGCTAGCGAAGCGTTTTGCATGACGTGACGTCACAATATTTTAGTCGAGTGTTTTTTTTCCCATATTAAATATTTAAACACAAAATAATCGAAAACTAGATATTTTAGAAACATTTCAACGAATGTTATAAATGTGACAGGATAAATAGAATAATAGGTTGGTGACGTGGATGGAAAATGGTTATCTGGCTCGTCGGAGGATCTTATTGGGTGAGCCGATAACTTCCTCTGACTTGCCAGATAACCATTCTCCATCTACGTCACCAACCTATTATTCTCTATATAGTCCAATTCTTTATTCTTAAGTCTAAGAACGAGTTAGCAAATACGGGCCCTCATTGACTTTTAAATTAATTGATACTTTGAATGTTTTATATTTACGCTGTTGATACACGTTATTTTTAATAGAATAATTCATCAAGGTCATATCAATTGCACCCTGATATGCACTTATACATATAAGTTTTATATTTTTGCTTTTGATACATTTGAAAAAAAAAAAGAACAATTCATCAAGGTCACATTAACTGTGCCCTGACATGCACTTATAAGTATCCCGGTAACCTACAACCTCTAAGTTCACAGGTCGAACCTCAAAGACCTCGTGAAGAGGCCGGTAGGACCTGTAAATAAACTCTGATTCAAAAAAAAAAAAAAAAAAAAACCTCTAAGTTCCAGTGCACAGGTCTGGTAACATTCAACTCTTGAAACCAAATTGAAGAATAAGAAATTAGATCTTTGTTTTGGTTTAAAACCTACATTGACTGCACACATGGTTTCTAGTTAATAGCCCCTTAAACTGCAATTGTACCACGGAAACTGGGCCTGTGTGATATCAAATAGGGGTCATTTAGTGAATGGAACATTTTCAAGGTCACTGGGAGCATGCTGGGGTCATGTAAAGCTTGACATTGGTTGTTATGGATACCAATGTACATCCTAAAGCTAGTGGCCATTACTGGGATATCACAGATTCTGCCATAAACATAGCAATCAAAGTCAAATTAATAAAAAAAATGTATATAACACAGTATTATGTGAAGTTGGAATAAGACATCAATTTGGGAAATTTATTGTGTTTTTTCAACTGCATAATTTGCAGTTTTACATGTTGTATGTATTTAGTTTGACAAATTATAATTATAATAGATACTTGCATATATAATAGCATCATTTAAATTGATTTTAATTCAAAACTGGATTATTCATTGATTTAAAAAAAAATCATAAAATGAAACTGTGTCCATGAGGCACATAAACACTGTTAAAAATTCAGTTAAAATTATAAAAATACAATAACTGTTAATGAAAAATCATGGAAATTTGCTTATTAAGCTTGAAGTATAGATAAAATATTTCAAAACTAAATTCAAATCATTGAATGAATAGTTTTGTTTGAGAAAATCACCAAAATAATGTCCATTTCCAGTTTGATTTCTTATTCCAAATTCACATAATACAATGTTAATATAATAATCCTAATAATATAATCCTAATTCTAGGATAGCAATTGAACACATATTTCCTGTTTAGCATTAAAAAAGAGGACTTCTAGCCAAAACAAACCACAATATACAACATATAATGTTGGACAGAGATGAAGCTGGAGAGCAGTCAGAACTTCTGGTATTTGTGAGAAAAATAGTTGCCATTCTTGTAAAAGAGAAATATAAGGGTGAGCGAAATCTTACCGATTTGACTCAATAATTACTGTATGTACAAAAAGTAAATAGCAGTTTTCCATAAGGCATGCAGGAAAATCCAGATCCTGCTTACACTGTTCCATCAAGCTTAACGTAAACAATTATAAGTGAAAGCAACCTCCAACTTTCAAATAAAAAAACAACAGCATATTACCCAGTAGCTTGAAATCTTATGGAACCGGTCAATTTTTCTGAAATGCTACATCTCCTCACCTGTTTAGTGTTAATTCACAGATTACTGGAATGGTTGCCAGAAAATGTCAGCAAAAAGTAAATATTTGTCTGAAATTGTTGTCTTCATAAGCCAAACCAGAGTACAAAAAGGTTTAGCAAGACAAGCGTGAACATTCTGAGGCGGTTTCCCAAGCTTACAGTCAAAATTTAAAAAGAAATCTAATACAAATATAACCGAGTTCTGCAGAAAAGATCAAAGTGACTTTTATATATCGTTTGGTTTTTACAGGGTTATTTGCAAGGAAAAGCGAAGTTTCTAAGATGCAGCCTTTTTTTAACCCTTTGCATGCTGGGAAATTTGTCGTCTGCTTAAATGTCGTCTGCTGAATTTCAAAAATTAGCATTTTCTTCGATTTTTTTTCAAAGAATACTAGCAGAATAGCAAACAGTTTGGATCCAGATGAGACGCCACGTTCTGTGGCGTCTCATCTGGATCCAAACTGTTTGCAAAGGCCTTCACAACTCGGTTCCCGCACTGTAAGGGTTAAACAAGATTGCCTTCTTTTAAACAAAATCTCTTGAAAATATTGCATCAATTCAAAATAAAAATGAGTAGTGCTTACTATTAGTTTCTAACTATAACAATCAACACGCTGAAACTTTTGGACAACAAAGTTTGTAACTTTGTCAGGTAAAAAAGATGCAAACTTCTATAATAATGATGAGAATGTATACTCAAGACTGTTTGAAGATTTGAGAAGACATTGTAACAAGAGCACCGCATAACGGGTGACACGCTCCCCTACAGGTGCAATTTTGAATAAATGAAAGCTTGTAAGAATTTCTTTTCTTTTTGAGGTCACAGTGCCCTTGACCTTTGACCTAGTGACCCCAAAATGGGTGTGGCATGTAGAACTCATCAAGGTGCATCTACATATGAAGTTTCAAAGTTGTAGGTGGAAGCACTTCGATTTTTAGAGCCAATGTTAAGGTTTTAGCACAACAGCTGACGTCAGACGGCGGACGGTACGACGAGCTTTCTATGACAATACCTCGGGTTTTCTCCGAAAACGGCGAGCTAAATACTGAAAGCAAGGGGCATAGGTTTGATGTACCCACCTGAGGCTATAGCCATCATAAAAAATGTCTCGTCTCAAGACAGCCATATTTTCAATTGGACAGACCTCATATCTCAAAGTGTTCACAAGCTTTTTCTTCCACGTGATCTAGTGACCAATTTTTTTCTGTTACTGACCTAGTTTTGAACTCAACTTCTTCGTTAATATGACCTAAAATAGCTTCTAGCAAAATAGCTTTTGACCCTTTGTTACCCAGTTTTGAAACCCAACTTATACATGGTTGTTGACGACCCATGATGGATGACCGACAAACAGCGATACAAAAAGCAAACAAAGAGCAGGTTGTGCTCAGGTGAGTGAAACAAATTGTGTGTTAACCTATGCAATCTCCCTTCATACAGGGCTTCATGATCAGGAAAAAATGTTCTATGTCATCTAAAGAAATATAAGGCACATTAAGTCCCTTATTCCACTTTTGTATACAAAACTCCACATATGTACAAAACAACATATGTGTTTGTCAGAAACACAATGCCCCCTACTGCGCCGCTTTGATTAAATTATTTTTTTTCATTATAACAAATATTACTTCCCCTGTGAAAATGATCTGTACCTGCCACATGATAAATAGAAATTATCGCCCTTTAAAGCTTGTTACTTCCCTTTGATTTTTTTTACCTTTGACCTTGAAGGATGGCATTGACCTTGACCTTTCACCAATCAAAATATGCAGCTCCATGAGATACACATGCATGCCAAATATCAAGTTGCTATCTTCAATATTGCAAAAGTTATGGCCAATGTTAAAGTTTTCGGACGGACGCACAGCCTGACGGACAGTTCAACTGCTATTATGCCACCCTACCAGGGTCATAAAAACTAAACCTTTATCTAAGAGTTATGCAGGTAGACTTGCACTTCAAAAAGCAGGTAAATATCTGAAAGCGTTTCACACTAAAAACCCGTAAAAGTGTTATTTCAGAGAAATTGTTAAGTCCAAGGCTGACACTTAATTAGAAACAAATGGACCTGAACAAAAGTAAAAATAAAATGCAAATTCTTCTGTAATAAAATCCATTTTTCAAAATAATTATGAAGAGTTTTATTCCAAATATTTTTCATGTTCATGTTACATCTCTATTGTTTTACTTTAAACAATGAATCAGTATGCTGTCATATTTTACCTTTTTTTAGAAATGATTATCTACTAATAACTTAGCAAGACAACATAGAGATTTCATGACCACATGATTTATATCCCTTAAGTCTCTATTATAACAATACCCATCCTATCCCTCCTATCAGCTCATCCTTTGCAATGTAGCCAATGTTATCAATTTTATTTCTTCCACTGTTTAACAGGATGTTTAAAGTAATCCAGGTCAACAACCCCCAGCCTCTTGATCTCCCATCAATGTACTTTCACAATATGGGGTGAGATGGGAGGGCTATTATCATTATCATTTCAGGCTTTTAACATACACTTGATAATGACACTGTAACTGTATGGTCATGTTAACCTATCTTTATAATCCAGGCAGACAATACAGTTTGTCCTTTGCCTATTTTCCCATATAGCTCCTTGTACGACTGTATTATGTGAATTTTAAATAAACATTGAACTTGCTATTGACATCATATTGGTGATCTTTCTGAAACAAACCTATTCATTTAATGTTGTTAATGCTTTTTTTGGAATAATCAGCTATAATCTCACTATACTTTCAGTTTAACAAACACTTTTACATGGCTTTGACAGTATTTTTTATCATTTTAACTGTATTTTTAAACTATGTTCATTCACACATAGACATGGTTTCATTTATAGAGGGTTAAAAAAATCCAATTAAACTTTAAGTTTTGTAGTAGCTGTGTACATTAAAAAGATGCAATTTTATATGCAATTGTCTATTTTACTTATAATGTCAACATTACTATATACAAGGGGTAAAACTGCATACAATGCATTGTTGAAAAAACACAAATGTACATGTATTTCAAGATTGACCTCATATAAATTCACATAAACATATGTTTTATGAATATCTTACATTCAGTTGGGTGTTATAATAAGAATATTAATTTTATTAACAGAAAGCTACCTACACACAAAATTTCAGTGCAATATCTTCAACCAAATTGCAGTCATTGAGCAGAAACTGTCTCTTTGGCTTGTCACACAGCAGACCGTGACCAGAAACAACCAATTTACATCCACAAGGTAGAAGCTTGATCTAAGCAAAGTATCATCAAGAGTGTTCATTGCAAACTAAAGTTATTGACCAATTACCATCTTTTTTGATAATGACACCTAGCTGTCTGCAATTTTTAATAATTCATTCATATTAAAGTATCTCCACTTAACGGAAAAAGAAGATAATTATCAAATAGATTTATATTATAAACAAATGATGTGTTTGTCAGGAACACAATGCCCCCTATTGCACCGCTTTGAAGCCATATATTTGACCTTTGACCTTGAAGGATGACCTTGACATTTCACCACTCAAAATATGCAGCTCCATGAGATACACATGCATGCCAAATATCAAGTTGCTATCTTCAATATTGCAAAAGTTATGGCCAATGTTAAAGTTCTGGACGGACGCACAGACTGACAGACGGACTGACGGACAGTTCAACTGCTATATGCCACCCTACCGGGAGGCATACAAATAAAAAAATTGTGCAATGAGCCAATAACCAATAACTTTCTTCTATATCACATAATGGTAGGCATTTTTATGCACAAAGTTTATGCAAAAGAAATACCTGGTGTCTGATTTTCTCCTCTGTTTTTTCTCCGCCGCCTGACATTTGGAGCATGTGCAGTTAGCAGGACAGAACACAGAGGAAGTTCTGCGGTATGCCAAACTTTTGAGACGCACCATTTTAAAACTTAAAATATATTTTACACCTAAAAGATTTTAAAACTGTTTTTCATTGTGGCAAATTAACTCCAAACATTGTTCCTGGCTACCATTTAGACAAAAAACTATGATGTCAAAACCAAAGCCATAAGTATTTCATTTCCCATTTTAGTCAGAAACAGTTTTCCACTTATCAACACACATATTTACATCATTCATTATAGAAAATTAAAAAGCATATAAAGATACAATTTTAAAGAACTTTCATGTCTAAACTATTAAATGCACAGTATTCCATTATTCCCAGACCTGCAATCTCAAAGTTTGAGTTAAATCCATTAATAACTAACACAGGAATCATCACCAAATCTTGTTCATCAACCAGTTTTTATGTCTTTGTACACGGGTACACAAATACCAATTCTGTCCTCAAATATACTTAAACAAATCCTTATTCTTCTGAAGCAGCCACGGTTGTGAATTTTGAAAATTCTATCAAATCTACCATTTTATTTGATCCAATCTATTATCTATTTTCATTGTAACAGAGTAATAGAACTGAGCACTTTAAACACTTAGCACAAATCAGGATTTATTTTTCCTTTACAAGATTTTTATATCTTGGCAAATATCATTACAACTTGTATCAAAGGCTATAAAAGACATTGACAAAATTTACCGAATCCGCTCAATTTAATTTCAATTTAAAGGAAGCCTTTCATGTAAGTCCATAAGCCACGCTGACTGACAATATGTCATAAGCGTCCTTTTTTTGACAAACATATCACAATCACTCACATTACATGCTTCAGATGAATCTATTGAACTTCCCCAGGCCTTGAACAATGGAGATAATTGAACAATACAGTTGTCATGGTAATCATTTTCACAAATATTCGCACCATTCTCTAAAGTAAACAAATACTTGTCTTTAAATCATTAAAGAAATCATTGTTGAGAATAGAATATTTGCCTCCACAAAGACATTAAACACTCAGGAAATGACATGCTATCAGAAAAAAAGATCACTAATATTTTATGAATACAAATGTTTGATAATTGTTTACAATCAAGTTTACCCTTAATTTGATGGTCAACATTTTAAAGAGTTGTTTGCCAAGTTTGCCTTGCATTCTCAACGGGTTAACAGGTTGACAATCCATCAATGAAAACATTGACATAAAATTTTATTTCGTGTTCAAAATATGCTTAAATTTGGGGTGGATTTATGAAACAAACAATACTTTAAAACCGCACTAAGCAAATAGCCAACACTATAGCCACCACTATTATAATCTAGGGTGAAATTCTGAAATAAATTCCTTTGATATTTCCCTGAGATGAGCTGTAAGCTATTTTATGCAATTACTAACAAACAATTTTCAACATGAAATTCTAACACAAATCTTCATTTCTATAACTGAGTGCAAATAAAAATTAGCAACAATTATTTTAATCTATTTATGAACAGTGAACTCTATATAATATTTTCCCTTCAGACTAATCCAACAATATTCACAAACTTCTCTTTTTATGGTAACAGTCATGTATCCTTAACCCTTTGCATGCTGGGAAATTTGTTGTCTGCTAAAATGTTGTCTGCTGAATTTCTAAAATAAGCATTTTCTTCGATTTTTTTTCAAAGAATACTATCAGAATAGCAAACAGTTTGGATCCTGAGATGCCATGTTCTGTGGCGTCTCATCAGGATCCAAATTGTTTGCAAAGGCCTTCAAAATTCGGTTCCAGCATGCAAAGGGTTATTTAGCTAGACAAAGAACATGAGAAACAGCATCAGAGGTCTTTTTCACCAAAAACACACCGTTTTTCATGTCAAATTCAGTTGCAAACTGTTTTCACATAATTTTAAAACCAGAAATTTATTGTCACAGTGATACAACAGTCAATAAAAAAAAATCTTGAAATGATTTGACAAAGTCTCAATTGATTTGTTTTATCTGACCTTTGACCTTAAATTGTGATCTTGCCTTTTTACCCAGTGACCTAGTTATAGTGTTTGCCAATCATGATGCTTGTAAACGTATACACTGCAAATTTATCTTTAACACCTTTATTTGCTCAAGACTATGTTAAAACAGATGATCTTGATGTGTGAATTTGACCTTTGACCTAGTGACCTGGTTTTTGTGTGTGACGCTCAAGTCTCATAATGCTGATCACTTTCAGCAGTGCTCTTTTGCAAATCCATCCAAAGGTTTGCTCTAGACAAAGTATTAAGCATTTATTTAACAAAGAATGACCTTTGCCCTTGAATTGTGACCTTGATTTTTGACATAGAGAGCTGCTTTTCAAAAGTGGCACTACAAACCATCAAGCATATCACTTTTCCTAGGCTAGGGTTTCTTTTAAGTTACCTACACACTCAATTTGAATGCAATAAATCCATCCAAATTGAAGAAATTGAGAAGAAACCATTTTTTCTATCGTTTAGTAACATTGCCTTTGACCTTGAGCTGAATAGCCTCAAATACCAACCTCAGCGTGACCTCTATTCAAGCTAACCTTATTTAAAACTGACATTAATTATTATTAAAGAGCTGGCTACATATATTTTGGATAATGCTAGGGGCATTATATTAAATAGAGGCAATTAGGCTCGTTATCCAACTCGTTTGAGATATTATAATCATAAAAAATTATCAATTAAATTGCAGATGATCAGATTAAAACTACTTAAGTTAATGAGATGGCAAGGTTCATTTTGCCAATTTTATCATAATTCAATTGCCATCTTTCGAAAGTTCTTCATGAGATCTGATTGGTTATCAAACTTGGTCAAGATATATTATGCCCACACACACTTTTACAAAGTTTCAGGATGATCTGATTTAAACTTTTTGAAATAATGAGAGGCCATTGTTTTCTTGGCTGCTGCTCTCCCAGCGCCTACTGCAGGTGTTCCAATTATATGCACCATTTTTAAAACGGACATTCAACAATCCATGGATCCATTTAATCATAATGCAATACTTGTATATTTAATGATGACACATGATGTTCATTTAAATGGCAACACTGAAATTAAATACATGCTTACATTTCAAAGGATGAGAATGCATCTTTGAAATGTGCAAGAGTAACCCTGATGTATCTACTAAACTCCAATATTAATATTGGAGTTAAGTAGATACAGTGTTACTCTTAACCCTTCATCAATATCTTTTTATATAAGAAAATAACATTAGCGTCGCTCTGAGAAAAGGGGGCTTAAAGGAATCAGTAAAGTCTTTCCAACATTAGCCTGTGCAGCCTGCACATGCTAATCAGGATCAACACTTGGAGCCTTAAATGGATTTTTGGTAAGTAGACAACTCATTTAAATAAAAAATACCATTAAATCAGAAAGTGTTGTCCTTGATAAGCCTCTGCAGACTGAACAGGATAATCTGGAATGACACTTTATGCACATGCATTAAAACCTGTTTTTCCAGCGCAAGGCACAAATAGAACAAGACTTTTGCCAAGCAATATATGTCCCCTACCGGCTCCATCATTGTCAGAAATTCCACCATTGTCAGATTTTTTTTATATTTGTTGCCATAGCAACCATAATTTTTGATGTAAGAAAAAAATAAAATGATCTGCATAATGTCCATATTGCCATCTATCCATATTCCAAGTTTCATGAAAAAATATGAAGAACTTTAAAAGTTATTGCAGGATCCAGAAAACCACCATTTTCAGCAGTTTCTAGTCTATTTGTTGCCATAGCTACCAGAATTTTTGACATAGGAACAAAATGAAATGACGTGCATAATGTCCATATTGCCATCTATCCATGTTTCAAGTTTCATGAAAAAATATGAAGAACTTTTAAAGTTATCGCAGGATCCAGAAAAATGTGACAGACAGACTCACAGAGCGCAAACCATAGGTCCCCTCCGGTGAAACCTTTAGGGGACAACTAGTTACACAGTTACAGTAGCTAGTGGAACAAGTATCAGCTAGTAGAATTATCTTACATTTTGTGGAACAGCTCCATGTACTGATCATCACCCATGTGCTCCTGGGTCAACAGGAAGTCAAGCCTCTCTATCAGGGAACTCGCAACCTGAACAAGAAATCACTGCAAGGTCTCACTAAGCTATTTTATGTATTTAATGTTTTTCTGTTGTTTATAATGAAATATCAGTGATGTCCAAGACACAATTCACTGTTTCCAACAGCGAAAAATAACAATGAAAATCTCTAAATTTTTCACTGCTTGACTGTGTGATATGATGATTTTTTGACATTATGGCATTATTGGAGCAAAATCTGCCCACTGAACACTTTTTAAATGTAAATAAAGGGTAAGAAAAGCATTTAATATAAATAATATTAGTTGGTTATTGCAAGAGTATCAATTTATTCTCCAGTGATCATAGAAAAGAAATATATATTTGCACTTATGGCTGCACCATTTGTCATAAAAATTGTTTCTATTATCGCTTTTGAATTAACCCTTTACCACTTAGAGAGATAAGTTTTTTGACGCATTTGTAGTCCTTCAGAAAGTTGTATTTAATAAAAGACCTTTCTTACTATATTCACATATTTAAGGCTTCATTTCCAACCCTGGTGAGCAGCAAACAGCATAAAACCTGAACAGACTGCGAGTTACTCGTTTTATGCTGGTTGCAAAAGCCATTTTACTTTGCTTCTTATTGGGGAACGGGTAAAAATTGATAATCTACTGTAACCTACAAACATCCTCTATTTATACGGACATTTAGCAGTAAAATAATGCTAAATAGTTGAGGAGCAATACTGAATAGGCAACAATCATATATCTTATGAATGTGACATTAATAAGTAACTTTTTTTTTAAAGAGTTAAAAAGAGTAGGCAATTAGTTAATACAAAGTAATCATATGGCGATAATGGTGTTCTTTTGGAAGCATAGCCCAAAATAAGAGTGTTTTTTTTTCTAACAATACAAAACAAAATGTTCATGAGAAGTTTCATGAGGTATCAAGGAAATACTTAAAGGGCCTGAGTGTCCAACCAGACATGTTATTGATGTTTAACACCTTCACATCTGTGAAAAAAAGCATCCTATGCTCAAAAACCTATTTGCAAGAAAGTCATGTATACAATGTGCAACTTGCATATCTAAGCGATGATCATATGTGCTTGTAAGCCCTGAAATTTTGAGGTACAAAAGAGAATTGCATATTTTCTAGCATTTTTGTATTTACAACCATCACTCATTCACTTAGTTTATATATATATATATATATATATATATATATATATATATATATATCTATCTATCTATATATATATATATATATATATATAAAATTTTCTTGAACTTTAATCATGATGTGTGCATTCAAAATTTTTATCCCCACGCTTTTTGAAAGCGTGGGGATATTGTGGTTATCTCCGCCGTCCGTCCGTCTGTCCGTCCGTCCTGGCCACTATCTTCTTCTACACTATAAGCACTAGAACCTTGAAACTTTCACACATGGTAGCTATGAGCATATGTGCGACCCTGCACTATTTGGAATTTTGATCTGACCCCTGGGTCAAAAGTTATAGGGGTTGGGGTGGGGCCGGGTAAGACTCATTTCACTTATTTTTATGCCCCCCCCCCCCCCGGTATGGTGCATTGGCCATAACTTTTGCAATATTGAAGATAGCAACTTGATATTTGGCATGCATGTGTTTCTCATGGAGCTGCACATTTTGAGTGGTGAAAGGTCAAGGTCATCCTTCAAGGTCAAAGGTAAAAAAAACAAATCCAAGGGAAGTAATAAGATTTAAAGGGAGGTAAGTAATGAACCTGCCAAATGATAATTTTTTTTAAATAAATCAAAGCGGCGCAGAAGGGGGCATAGTATTTATAACAAACACATCTCTTGTTTTATGTTATTTTACATTAACTTCTTCATTTCTACACTGATTCACTTCCAATTGATACTGAACATCTCTTATGACAATACGGTCAATCTCAACTATGCATGGCCCCATTACTAACCCTGGGGTGCCCCCTGGGTCAAACATGTGGCGTGGGGATACGCGTCGGCCTCTGCCGCGCCATGTCTAGTATAATATATATACGGGGATAAAAACTATTAACATGAAATCAAAATAAAAATATAGACGCTATATGTTGTAAAATGTTTACCGTAAGTGTCAAGGTCGAAAAACTGGCATAACTTTTGTAATTTTATCAGAGGATGATAAAAATACCAAATGCATGACGTCATATAAGCAGGAATAATGTATGCGTGTTTTATTTATTGAATTTTATTGAAAAGTTAACAGAATTCCTTAACTATTATATTAACATACTTAATCTAAACATAAGAACATTCTACAAATGTAAGTTTGTCAACATAAAGAGGTTGCCGCGGCATAGTCGATATGGTGTCCTCCTAGCGACCGGGAGGTCATGTGTTAGACACCCACTGTGGGAGCATTCTTAAAATCTCCCCGAAAGACACTAAGTACTAGTTCTACCCAGGAAAAAGACTAGAGAGTGATTCAATAAGCTTTTGGCTTTTGATGAAACCAAGGCAAAACAAATATGATTTAAACTTAACTAAAACTAACTATAAAGATGAAAACTCTAGATTAAAAATCAAATAGTTAAATTTCAGAATATTAATAACAATATACAAAATATAAACATAAACGACGAACAAATACAGTTTTGTGAACATGAAGATTTTAATCCACATACTATATTGAAGTGTCCATGGACCTTCTGCTCGCACGCCATCATGTCAAAAATAATGGGCAGGGTGGCCTTGCGCACCTCCACGGCGGGGACCAGGGTCAGTTGTAGGAACGGGCCCATCAAGGCAGGCATGAAGTTGCGACGCAGGACTCCCAGCGACTGCCACAGCGTCTCAACCTGCACCCCCATCAGAACACGCATGTCCTGGTATCTGGCATAGATTGAGGCAAGGAATAAAAATGTATGAGCCTGACTCTGGGAAAATGGGGTTTAATGCATGGGCAGGGGCGACACTTTCCATCTAAATGGGATTTACACTTAGCACTTTCACTTCTTTATAAAGATCTTTGTAACTGAAACTGATAAAGCTGTCATTCGTACATGCTAATGTTCAACCTAATATCTAATAACATCAAGACCATAACAGGTGCCAGGTATCACATTATTTGTAAACAGCGGTAGACCCAAGAATAACACTTTAGTCTAGAGATAAACCGACCTTCAAGTTTCCTACACAAGTTGGCAGGTACACAACACCTCAAACTCGTTCAAGGCCAGGTAGACTTATTTTAGTCCCAAAATAAACAACAGCTAAACACCAATGTACAAAACGTTAAACTGAACGAATCCTTGTCTTTTGATTTTAGTTACTGCTTTCGACGATCAAAATAGTTGGCATTTAACAAAAGGAACAAAGAAGGAGAAAAGTAACACTAAGTAAAACAATGTAATTGACAAAAAAGGACTCTACATTTTGAATACTTAGTCTCATGAAGATTTTTCTGTCAAAAATTACATTCATCATAATAATATTACTATGAACTGTTCACTGTTTCTATGTAGAAAGTGCTAGCAAATCTGAGTGTTTAAGGCAATAATCTGTCAAAATGAAATGTAATTTGGTATTGTAAAACAACGAAAAAATAAATTTTGAACAATTTTAGTATTTGAGCCTTAGTTTAAACTTATTTATTTTAGCTTGATTGCATCCTAGGCCTAAGGCTTATTTGAAACGCTCTTGAGTCCGTTTCTTGGGACTAAAACCAGTACATGGTGTCTATGGGAAAATCTAAAGAACACTCGCACGGTGGGGATCAAACCCATGACTTGCCGGTCGCTAGTCAGACACCATACCCACTTCGCAACGGCGACCTATTTGTGACATACTCTGGGCAAACAGGGTTTAATGCATATGCGTTAAGTTTCGTCCCAGATTAGTCTGTGCAATCTGCACAGGCTAATCAGAGACAAAACTTTACACCTACACTGGATTTTCCCTTAAAAAAAAACTTTGTTAAACAAAAACAACATTAACGCAGAAAGTGTCATTCCTGATTAGCCTGTGGGATGACACATGCATTAAGCCCTATTTCCCACAGCGCAACTCAAATGTACTTTAGTCAGATGAAACAAAAACATATTATTTGTATACCTTTACATTTCATACACTTTCAGCATTAGTTTTCTTGGATTAAAGTACAACGGCGTGGCAGTTCAAACAACTATTTCTGTGTTTACCTGTTTCTGAATTTCTCTGCTTTCACCTCTGAGTACCGGTCCAGCTGCAGGCTAGGCTGGGTGATGAAGGCAACAACCAGGTTGAAATACATGTTCCAGATCTGGGTAAAATATGGTTAATAGTGGTCAAAACATGGTTAACAGTGGTCAAAACATGGTTAACAGTGGTCAAAACATGGGTAACAATAGTCAAAACATTGTAAACAGTGGTCAAAACATGGGTAACAGTGGTCAAAACATGGATAGCAATAGTCAAAACATGGTTAACAGTGGTCAAAACATGGGTAACAGTGGTCAAAAGATGGTCAATAGTGATCAAATGGTCAAAACATAGGTAACAGTGGTATAAAACATGGGTAACAGTGGTCAAAACATGGGTAACAGTGGTCAAAACAGTGAATATCCCCACCAGGTTGAAATACATGTTCCAGATCTGGGTAAAACATGGTTAACAGTGGTCAAAACATAGTCAACAGTGGTCAAAACATGGTTAACAGTGGTAAAAACATAGTTAACAGATGTAAAAACATGGTTAACAGTGGTCAAACCATGGGTAACAGTGGTCAAAACATGGGTAACAGTGGTCAAAACATGGTTAATAGTGGTCAAAACATGGTTAACATTGGTCAAAACATAGGTAACATTGGTCAAAACATGGTTTACAGTGGTCAAAACATAGGTAACAATAGTCAAAACATGGTTAACAGTGGTCAAAACATGGTTAACAGGGGTAAACAAAATGGGTACTTGTGGTCAAAACATGGTTAACAGTGGTCAAAACATAAGTAACAGTGGTCAAACATAGGTAACAGTGGTCTAAATATGGTTAACAGTGGTCAAAACATAAGTAACGGTGGTCAAAACATTGCTTAAAGTTGTCAAAATATTTTTAACAGTGGTCAAAATAATGAATACCACCACCAGGTTTCAGATGTGGGTAAAACATGGGTAACAGTTGTCAAAACAAGCAATGTCATCACTTGGTTGAACTGGGTTGAAACTTGATTAACAGTCAAATGTTAGTGTTACTGCTCATCAGTACCTTAGGGTTGGAAATAAAGCCTTCACATTTAATCTACTCAGAAAAATCCTTTATCTTATTTGTTTTTCTAACGGACTCCAAATGTGTAATAAAGAATATAAAGAATGCAAATCTGAGTGGTCAAGGGTTAAGGCCCCAGAGTAGTTACCTCCACAGAAAAGTCCTTCATGAAGTGTTTCTGTATGGCGTCTGCAAAGTGCTCCATCGACAAGAACATGATGCTGAAAAAAAAGGTTTTCCTTATTGCAATGTGGGATTTTATTATTAGTCAATGGCATTTTAGTGATCTTGTACGTGTGGTACAGCATCACTTAAATTAGACGCATTTAAATGAATTTCTCGGATTGAGTACCATCCTTTTCATTTGCAAGTTAGCTGTTCTGTATAAAGTAATTTCAACTGTTGGGGACCACTATATAAAGCTAAATGCCAAACAAAACAAATCTTGGCCTTGCTTTAGAGAAAAAATATGTTGTCACTATATTAACCTATTTTAATAACGTGACCCACAGGCATTGATAGTTGTGATCCACGGGACAATATTAAATAATCTTTGCAATCTCTATCTGATGTCACTAACTAAAGCTGTGGGCCATGTGCTCTGGAAGAATCTTATTCAGTTATTATCCAACACAAATCTATATAAATCATACTCAGCAATTTTTCCCACCAAAATTACAGCCTCTTACAGGCTACTTTCAAATGGCAAAAAGTAACATTTGTTCCCAAAACACTCTGACCAAAATAATGTTTTGTTTTTCCCAATAGCATGGTTTATCGATCACGCTATTTTTCCCAATCCAAAATGCACAGGCTGTAAAATATGAAGCCAAAAGAAATCCCTGTCATATGATCCTGGAGTGTGGCTGATTCTGACCCAAGATGCATGATTTAAAGACACTTTGTTAAGGACCATGTCATGATGTTATATACCAAAAAGATTTTAACAAGAGGGCCAAGATGGCCCTAGTTCGCTCACCTGAGAGGAATCGGTTCATTCAATCTTTACCACACGTCAAACTTGACCTAGATATTATCCAGACAAAGATCCTGGTCAAGTTTCATCATTATTGAACCAAAACTCTGGCGTATGGAGTGTTTTTGGTTTTGTAAGATTTGACCGGGTGACCTATATTTTGAGTTGACCCCCCTAACCAAACATCAAACTTTGCTTACAAAAATAAATATTATGACCAAGATTCATAAAATCTAAACAAGATTGTGACCGCTATAGTGTTACAAGGATTTTGTATAATATAATGAAAATTTGGACAACCTAAGGGCAATAATTATGGCATTAATTATGTGATTTTGCTCATTATCAAACTTGACTGAGATTTCATTCAGCAACTTTGATAAAGAATGCTTGAGAAATGTGAATGCTAGAGTGTTTACAAACCAAATGTGGACGGGCGGACGACAGACAAAGAAAGCAAATCCTAAAACCTCACCTGAGCAATCAGGTGAGCTAAAAAGTGTGTTTTACCGATCTGAGCCATTTTCCAACTTGTCAGAGAAATCAATAAAACCAATGTATTGACTAAGTTTCAAGATGATTAGGTAACAAATGTGACTTCTATAGTGTTTGATCACAAGGTTTCTCTCTAGTCACATAAAAATTGTGACTTCTAGAGTGTTAACAAGGTTTCTCTATGGCCAAATAAGGACACTGGCGGTGATGTTTTTCAACAACCGGAACCACTTTTGAACTCAACCAACATATCATTAAGATAAACATTTTGACAAAGTTACATGAAGATTGGGCATGAAATGTGACTTCTACAGTGTTTACAAGTTTTTTCTTTTTTTTGACCTAGTGACCTAGTTAGTTTTTTACCTGGCACGACCCAGTTTCGAACTCGACCGAGATTTCATTGGGACAAAGCTTCTAACCAAGTTTCATGAAGATCGGAAATAAATGTGGCCTCTAGAGTTTTTACGAACAAATGTGGACGGACGGACAGACGACGGACAAAGACCGGTCACAAAAGCTCACCTGAGCAATCAGGTGAGCTAAAAATTATGTTCTGACCAAAGATGCATTATTTAAAGAAACTTCGTTTAAGGACCATGACATGATGTTATATTCCAAGAAGATTTTGTAACTTTAATAAGTCTACATAAATCATGACACCCCTGGTGTGCATCCAGTTTTGACCCATGGGGCATGATCTAAATACACTTCGTAGAGGACCATAATAATTTGTTAGACAACAAATATAAATGCCCGACAATCTATTCAAAATAGGGGCTGCACCACCACAGATGATTTGAATGATAATTATTACACAACAAGAGCACCGCATAACGGGTGCCACGCTCGGCTGCGAAAGCTTGTCAGAATTTTTTTTTTTTGTAGAGGTCACAGTGACCTTGACCTTTGACCTAGTGACCCAAAATGGGTGTGGCGTGCAGAACTCATCAAGGTGCATCTACATATGAAGTTTCAAAGTTGTAGGTGGAAGCACTTTTATTGTAGAGCCAATGTTAAGGTTTTAGAATATTCAACCTTTCCCAAGAAGCAATGTTAAAATGGCTGTATGCAACCACCATAAAACCAGAACAGCCTGCGAGAAACTCTCAGTCTGTGTAGGTTTTATGCTGTTTGCTGTTCATCAGTGTCAAAAGGGTTTCAAATGAAGCCTTTCAAACTTGCATATACATGTAATGAGCAAGGTCTTCAATTTAATTTGATTTTCTAAAGGACTTAAAACTCTTCAAAATGCATATTTGAGCAGAAGGGTTTTTAAGGTTAGTGATGTAAATGTATCTTGCTGATTTTTTAACATCCTTTCTACCTGTCAAAGTGAGATTGATCACACACCTATTTAAAATGGTGGCCACAGCACCACATATTATTTTAATTATATTTTTTTATGTTATTTATGACAGAAAATCTGTGATTTTCACTAGCATTGAACTGATTAGACCAACTTCACAAGTTTCACATACATATCATACCTGTATAATTATAATGCACCAAATACGAAATATAAAGGTCAGTAATATAAATGCATCATACTGATTAGAGACCATCCTCATGGTGGACCAGTCCTGGGGGAAGATATGTGGGTCAACCAGCACCTTGAACACCAAAAGCACCTTCATGAGGAAGCCGTGAAGTTTCGGGCCGCGGTGATTCACAAACATCAACGCCGAGAAGTGCTCATCCTCCATCAGACGTAGGTTCTCTAGTAGACACGCTATGAGGCCCTGAAGTAAAAATGTTTTAACTCCATACAAGACCCTTAATTAACCATTACCACTTGGATACGTATTTTGACGTGTTTGTTGTCCCTTAGAAAGTTACATTTAATAAAAGAGCTTTATTATTAGATTCAAGTTTTAAAGGCTTCATTTCCAACCCTTAGATACTTATGTGCAGCAAACAGCATAAAACCTAAACAGACTGCAAGCTACTCGCAGGCTGTTCTGGTTTAATGCTGTTTGCTCTCTTGAATAAAAGGGGAACTATGCAGTAAATAAAAAACTTGGTAAATAACTTAGAGAAGTAAAAGAGGGATACTTCATACTAGACCTTAAGATTAAAGAGGAACTTGATATATGCCCTGAAAGAAAAGATTTTTGTGATATAAAATCATTGAATGAAAACTTGATACATGACTTGATATTCGACTTGAAATAAATGTGTACTAGATAAATGGCCATAATTAAAAGGGGGACACTTGATATGTGTTAGATGGGATTAATTTGATGTGAGACTTTAAAGTAAAAAAGGCAACTTTGATATAAGACTCCTTACTTAATTGAAGAAACTTGATAATGAGACCCTGAAGTTAAAGGAGAACTTGAATTGCGATCATGACGTTAGATGGGAACTAATTATTAGTATTTGAAGTAAAAAGGGGAATTGGGAGAAAGGGAGAAACTTAATAGAGACTCTAGCAAGGTAATATGGGAATACTTCATATAAGACGCTTGATAAAGTGAGTACACCTGAAATAAAAGTGTAATGTGATACAATACCCAAAATTAAGCTTGAAACTTGATATGCAACCTGAAGTAAATGGGGAACTTGAAAAATGGCCATAATTTAAAGTAGGACAAATGATATAACACTCTGAATGTTGAAGAGGTAAACTTGAAAAGTGACTGCAAAGTAAAACTAGGAACTTTGATGTAAGATTCTGAAACTAAATGGGGGAAATTTGATAATGAGATGCTACAGTAAAAGGTAAAACTTGATATGAAACTCTGAAGTTAAATAAGTAAAGGTGAAATCATACTGTGAAGTAAAGGGCTAAACTTGATATGAGACTGTAAAGTCTGTGGTGGAAACTTGATATGAGACAGTGAAGTTAGATTGTGGAACTTGATATGAGACTGTGAAGTTAAATGGGGGAAATTTATATGAGACTGTGAAGTTATATTGTGGAACTTGATATGAGACAGCAAAGTCATTGGAGAAACTTGATATGAGACTGTGAAGTTAGATTGTGGAAACTTGATAAGAGACAGTGAAGTTAGGTTGTGGAACTTGATATGAGATTTTGAAGTTAATAGGGGAAACTTGAAATGAGACAGTGAAGTTAAATTGCGAGAACTTGATATGAGACAGTAAAGTTAGATAGTAAAACTTGATATGAGACAGTGAAGTTATATTGTGGAACTTGATATGAAGGTAATGGGAGAAACTTGATTTGAGACAGTGAAGTTCGATTGTGGAATTTGTTATCAGATTATGAAGTTAATAGGGGAAACTTGATATGAGACAGTGAAGAAAGATTGTGTAACTTGATATGAGACAGTGAAGTAAGATTGTGGAACTCAATATGAGACTGTGAAGTTAGTTTGGGGAACTTGAAATGAGACAGTGAAGTTAATGGGTGAAACTTGATATGAGACAGAGAAGTTAATGGGTGAAACTTGATATGAGACAGTGAAGTTATATTGTGGAACTTGATATGAGACAGTGAAGTTAATGGGGGAAGCTTGATATGAGACAGTGAAGTTAATGGGGGAAGCTTGATATGAGACAGTGAAGTTAGCTTGTGGAACTTGATATGAGACTGTGAAGTTACGATTGTGGAACTTGATATGAGACTGTGAAGTTAGATTGTGGAACTTGATATGAGACTGTGAAGTTAGATTGTGGAACTTGATATGAGACTGTGAAGTTACGATTGTGGAACTTGATATGAGACTGTGAAGTTACGATTGTGGAACTCGATATGAGACTGTGAAGTGAAAAGGGGGATACTTAAGTTCTCTCTTTGTGTCTCCTTAAGTGCATGGCTGATTATATTAAACACCAAACTTGCATTAAAAATTTTATATGATAAAAACTTCAAATAGTTAAATGAGCATAAACATCATAATAATAAATAGGTATGTTATAAACCCATGGCCAGTGCAAATAATAATACAAAGCTAAAATAACACATGTACAAATGGCAAATAACAACAACATCAATTCCAGAGAAAACTACTTTGTTTATAAGAAATACATTAATTATTTAATGTTGGAAAGCTGTTGGTGCAAATGAAATGTATACTTTATGAATGCTTCTATATTTACTTTGTTGACTCAAGATGCACCACATGCTCTCGCAGGTATAGAAATTATGCAATGAATACATGTACTCTCCAAATCTTCATAATTCCCCTATTTCAATGCATTTTTTTGTTACTAGACTGGACAGATCTTCTTCAGAATCAATTTATGCAAAGTTTTTTTTTCATAAAAGTTTGTGAACTGGAGTTTTAAGGAAAATATGAAAATAATGATACTAGAGAGAAAAACTGTACAAAAAGTACAAAACAAACAATAAAACTGGAAAATAATATTAGAATCCTGTTGGAAACATGTCATGCCCATTGTCAATAATACCTGTAATCATTTAACAAGCTTAACCAAGCACATGTTAGACTTTGAATCTATAGTTTGACCTTGACCTTTGCCAAGGGGCATGAAAATTACTAGCTGAACCAAGCACATGTTTGACTTTTGATCTTAAGTGACCTTGACCTTTGCCCAAGGGGCAACAACATTACAAGCTGAACCAAGCACATGTTTGACTTTTTATCTAAAGTGTGGACTTGACCTTTGCCCAAAGGGCAACACAATTATTTGTGACACATATATGCTAAATTATTTGTAAAATTGCACGGTGAATGATGCAGTTCAATTGCAGACAAACTGTATTAAGCCAAGATTGGACATACAACCTATAAATGTGACCTCGACATTTGAGGTAGGGAGAAAGGCATTACACACAGCACATAGTCATATGATAGTGGTCATTTGTGATATGTTATTTTAAAATTGCAGAACGAATGACAAAGTTACAGTTCAGACAAGCACCGACACATGCAGCTATGCATGCACACACTCTCGACCGTTGTGAATGCTGTATTCAGCATTCCATAACAGGCACAACAAAAATCAAAATAAATCAGAGCCTTTTGAATAAATGCATGCTTAATGATAGATATGCACATAATGCACAACATTGTGAACATTGTTTTCTTGTTTTAATGAAAAAACAAATTAAGAATAGTCTCACTAAAAAACATGGAAATGTATGTTTGTTTAAGTCACCATCCCCTTTTTCACGAAAGTCTTTAAAATGTAAATTTAAGTTTACTATGAACATAAATGTTTAAATTCGCATGGTCATCATTTCCAAAAGACTCAAATTAAGGCAAATTAATGTAAACAGGAAGAACCAACAAAAAGTTTAAAAATTCAATCCAGCTAAAAAAATCCCTGACCACAATTTAGATTTAACCTGGACCCTCCCAATTCCTGGAAGGAAGCCACTCTACCATGTCACTGTAAAAGCCAGCTCATAACGCAAGGCAGTATAAAAGCTGCTTATATCTACCTAATACAGGAATTAAATTGTTTGATTGCGTTATTTCAGCTTCAAGTACTATCTCAGAGGGGGTAATCATGTGACAAAAAAGATGGCAACGTCCATGCCGTGACAGGTACTTTTTACCCTTTTACACCCTTAATTACTTGTATTGATTGTAAAAACGCCGCTCAATTTCAAGCCATATCAGCAAGAAAGTGAAGAGCGTTTATTTGGTATTAATATTTGCTATTTATCGCGAATTTACTCGCTGCAAATTTTCTAGCTGGAGCTTTTATTTTGTGACCCGCTAAGAAAGTTTGCAACGAGTAAAGTCGAGATACAGAGCGAATATTAATATGATATAAATGCTTATCACTTTTTTGCTTTGACACATTTGACTGATATTTCATAACTATGTGGAATATATAGAACACTATTCTTAGAATCAATGGCACTAAACAAAATAAATCAACAACCCTTTATGATTGTTTTTAAGGTGACTGTTCTGATAATACAGTGTCTACATCACTATTCTTTGAATATAATTGACAAATGCAAGAATGGAGCTTTAAAAGAATAAAGATGGATGTTTTAATTATAATCAATCTTCTAGACTAAATCATGCTTTCATGATTGTCATACAAAATATACAGAGGTCCTTAACAAATAATTAAGGGCTGTGCATAACAAAAAGAATGATAGCATGCATTTCAGTTAAAACAAAGTTGATAGGAATATTATATACTTATACAAACCCTTTATATATATATTAACTTAACTTTAATTTCCAGAAGACTTTCTTTTCTTTTCTTTTTTTTAGTCAGGTATTTTATTTTTAAGAAGTAATTAATTAGATATTCTACATATAATTTTATGAACATTCAGAAGACAGAATCTCTATCATATACATGTATTCCTAGCATAATTATATGATCTGCATTTTGGGAAAACCAGGCGTAATGCAAGTGAAGTCCGTACAGGATAATCTGGGACTATGATTTCCGCCTACACTAGATTTTTGTTTAATAGAGACTTCTTTTAAAACAAAAAATCTGTAAAAGCTGAAAGAAGACTAAACAGGCTAATCTGGGATGACACTTAACGCACATTCATTAATCCCAGTTTTCCCAGAGTATCACCAATATACAAAAGTATGGCATTTCCCCAGGATTTTGACCAGGCACAGTGGCAAGGCAGCGCGGAAGGGAATTGATGCCGGTGGGGGGTACCATTTCGCATATAGATTTTTTATTTGCATCCTGTTCTAAATGAAAGTCTACAATACTTTAGAGCTATTAAAAGAAATATTTGTTAACTCTTTGTTTTTACTCAATTTATTTCATTAAAGTCATGTAATATTAACAAACAAACATAAAGACATGATTGGAAAAACAAGCACCACTGCAAAATTAATTTTTAAGTCCAGGCACTGCGGGCCAGCTGTGCTAAAACCGCCTGGGGGAAAAGTCTGATTAGTATGGCTATAGATCTAAAAATTCTAACCATTGACCTTCTACTACTAAGATAGCGCAGCTCATAAAGTCACTATGCTTGTCATGCTCAAACTACAGCATGCTAATACAACAGGTAGGGTTATCCTCCAGTAAATACCAAAACAACTAGAATTTCCTTGTTAATAACATGAAAATAACGTTAAAATAATGTTTTTTTAATTATGTTTTCACTAAAATAATTATCGCATTAAAATAAGAATAAATATGGTTTAATCCAATGATTTCTGACTAATGAATCAAATTTTATATTAACTTTCAACATGGGCTGTTTGTAAAACATGCATGCCCCCCATATGGGCTGTCAGTTGTAGTGGCAGCCATTGTGTGAATACGTTTTTTGTCACTGTGACCTTGACCTTTGACCTAGTGACCTGAAAATCAATAGGGGTCATCTGCCAGTCATGATCAATGTACCTACGAAGTTTCATGATCCTAGGCATAAGCTTTCTTGAGTTATCATCTGGAAACCATTTTACTGTGTCAAGTCACCGTGACCTTGACCTTTGACCTAGTGACCTGAAAATCAATAGGAGTCATCTGCGAGTCATGATCAATGTACCTATGAAGTTTCATGATTCTAGGGGTAAGCTTTCTTGAGCTATCATCCGGAAACCATTTTACTGTATCGAGTCACCATGACCTTGACCTTTGACCTAGTGACCTGAAAACCAATAAGGGTCATCTGCGAGTCATGATCAATGTACCTTTTTAGTTTCATGATCCTAGGCGTAAGCTTTCTTGAGTTATCATCCGGAAACCATTTTACTGGTTCGAGTCACCGTGACCTTTACCTTTGACCTAGTGACCTGAAAATCAATAGGGGTCATCTGAGAGTCATGATCAATTTATCTTTGAAGTTTCATGATCTTAGGCGTAAGCGTTCTTGAGTAATCATCCGGAAACCATTTTACTGGTTCGAGTCACTGTGACCTTGACCTTTGACCTAGTGACCTGAAAATCAATAGAGGTCATCTGCGAGTAATGATCAATGTACCTATGAAGTTTCATGATCCTAGGCGTAAGCGTTTTTGAGTTATCATCCGGAAACCATTTTACTTGTTCGAGTCACCGTGACCTTGACCTTTGACCTAGTGACCTGAAAATCAATAGGGGTCATCTGCGAGTCATGATCAATGGACTTATGAAGTTTCATGACCCTAAGCATAAGCTTTCTTGAGTTATCATCCGGAAACCATTTTTCTGTGTCGAGACACCGTGACCTTGACCTTTGACCTAGTGACCTAAAAATCAATAGGGGTCATCTGCAAGTCATGATCAATGTACCTATGAAGTTTCATGATCCTAGGCATAAGCGTTCTTGAGTTATCATCCAGAAACCATTTTACTGGTTCTAGTCACTGTGACCTTGACCTTTGACCTAGTGACCTGAAAATCAATAGGGGTCATCTGCGAGTCATGATCAATGTACCTATGAAGTTTCATGATCCTAGGTGTAAGCGTTCTTGAGTTATCATCCGGAAACCATTCGGTGGACGGACGGACATACGGACGGACTGACATGAGCAAAACAATATACCCCCTCTTCTTCAAAGAGGGGCATAAAAATTGTTTTCCCAACTTATGAATGAATATTAATTCTGTTTCAAAGCCTCCAAATTCTGATCACAAATAATTAACAAGAGCACCGCATAACGGGTGCCACGCTCGGCTGCGAAAGCTTGTCAGAATTTTTTTTTTTTTTTTTTTAGAGGTCACAGTGACCTTGACCTTTGACCTAATGACCCAAAATGGGTGTGGCGTGTAGAACTCATCAAGGTGCATCTACATATGAAGTTTCAAAGTTGTAGGTGGAAGCAATTTGATTTTAGAGGCAATGTTAAGGTTTTTGTTAAAGTTTTATTTTAGAGGTCACAGTGACCTTGACCTTTGACCTAGTGACCCAAAAATGGGTGTGGCATGTAGAACTTATCAAGGTGCATCTACGTATGAAGTTTCAAAGTTGTAGGTGGAAACACTTTGATTTTAGAGCCAATTTTAAGGTTTTAGCACGACGCCTACGGCAGACGTCGGACGAGCTGGCTATGAAAATAGCTCGGGTTTTCTCAAAAATCAGCCTCGCTAAAAATCAAATTTAAATGGACATAAATACAGAAAACTTGAGGATAACTACAGTACAGCCATTGCGGAACAAACATAATCCTCGGATACGCCACTTTCAGAATATTAGAACGCTGCGGCCGCGTTGTGTGTTCACGAGGCGTATTGCCAAGATAATATAATTGAGAATGTTTGTGTGTCTTGAGCACTTTTATCGTAAATATTTACAGGAATTTGCTTTAAAACTGGAATATACGGGATTATCAGGTAATGATTAGCGTTATCAACTGTATAATATAAACAAAATGAAACGACTTTATATACGCATAGTCAAACAATAGTTATAATAAGCTGAAAAATAATATAAAGACAATAATCATACTACGCGAAAAACGCACACAAAGTAACTTAAAGTACATTAGCCGATTCTAAAAATGACAATGGTAAATGATAATTGCAATATTATTTATATATGCCTGTGATAATCATGTTTTGTTTTTATAAATTTGATTTTTTTATTAATTTGCATTCCTTTAAAATAATAATTATTTCTATCCAGATAACAGCAATTACTCTAGAAACGGGAATGCAATCACTAAAAACAAAACAACAGCATGTTTTTTTATTAACTATTTTATCTATTATGAATCCGCGCACATTAAATTTATTATGATTTTAAATATTATTATATTTTTTGTTTAATTTTTTTTTTACAAACTAATCATTCTAAAAAGATTTTGATTTGAAGATGCGCATCGACTTGGCGTCATGTCGAGGATCGCGGCTTGCCTCGGCATGTCTCGGCAGACATTTGCGAAGCTTTGCGGCAAAATACACTTGCCGCCGCATACTGACGCGGCTTCAACGGCCGACTCGGCATCGACTCATTGCGCCTTGCCGCCGCAGATCGCGAAATACGTTTGTTCCGCGTCGGCTGTACTGTACTTCTGCACTATAAACAGAAACCCAACAAGATGGGGGAATACAAGACTTCATCCAAGTTCATACAAGGCTACAGCCAAGGCCAAGGTCAGTTAAGGTTTACAACATACACAATGCTGGGATTCAAGATGGCGGGTGGATACTGTCTCTTCACAACCTGATTCTGACCCGTTGTCCCCGGGTTCGGTCTCAAGGAAAGTCTTAAATGCCTTGGAAAATACAACATCCTCTGATGCCCGTGGTAACTTCAATCGACTATTGGGAAAGGCAACATCCTCTGACGCCCGTGGTAACTTCAATCGACTAAACTTTGTCTCGTGCTTCATGGTATATGCACTATGTGTGTGGCTTTTTCTTATCTTCACTCTCGGCAAAACCTTTCGCCTCGGCTATTGTTATATTAAGACAGACTTTATGATAACTTTTTTTTCAGGGAAAATTTTGTTTCTTTAAGTACTCTCTATGAACTGCAGCTTCACTACATTACACCATTTTAACCATTTACCACTTAGATACCGTAAATACACGAATATAATATGCACTTTTTTACCTGCCAAGTTTTTCATCAAGTAGGGAGTGCGTATTATATACGAATGTAGGACAGAACAAAAATTTTCATGTGAAATTTTTAAACTTAATTGTTGTTATTCGTGGCGTGTCAGCCATTTTGAATTACACCATTACATCAAAGGGGGGAAGGGCAACTGAGCTTACGGTAATTGTCATGGCTGCACCGTATATTACCATACATGCTAAATAAACCAACCATTGGTATTATAGATATATTATAATAATACTTATTATTTTATTATTATAATTATTATCGTTCTGAATATTGTCAAATGGAATTAAATGTTATAAAAAAATAGCGTCTCTGTTTCTTTCTTTTGCACATTGCAAAATTGTCACATTGGAATCAACCATATGTTTGTGTAAATAAAACAATCAATCGTAAAATAAACAAAAGACAGAGATATTTATTTTGCAACTGTCATGACAACAGCTCGATAACACATCGCGATCAATATTACTGTGAAACAGATGGTTGATAACGCCAAATTGATTTGGTATTTTCACAACACAAAAATATATTGACACATTTTTTCGGAAATGACAGCGTCATGGCCGATTTCGGACACTGAATTTTTTAATGCGCATTATACTCAGATTTTCAATTTTTACCGATAAATTTAGACCAAACTCAGGGGTTTGTATTATACACGAGTGCATATTATATTCGTGTTTTTACGGTATGTATTTTTACGCATTTGTTGTCCCTTAGAAAGTTATATTTAACGTAAGACCTTTCTTATTCAATTCAAGTTTTAATCCCTTCATTCCCAACCATTAGAGACTAATGAGCAGCAAACAGCCTAAAACCGGAACAGACTGCGAGTTACTCGAAGGCTGTTCTGGTTTTATGCTGTTTGCACATAGACATTTTCACTTTGCCTCTGAGTGGAAAAGGGTTAAACTATCTAGACATACAGCTTGTTTTTATGACAATATTTGCTATGCAGTTTCACCTTTTTGCATTTATGAATGTTCACAAATAATCAGTAAAATAAACACTAGCATATATATTGGCATCATATAAAAAGATTTTTCAACAACACTGGATTTTTTATTGGCTTTTATTTCAGATTATAAAATGAAACTGTGTTCATTATATAACTGTTAATAAAAAAGTCATGAAAAAGTGCTTTTTCTACTAACAGTATTGACAGAAAATAACACAACTATATGCAGAGCATTAAATGAACAGTTTTGTTTGAGAAAAACATGAAATTGATCTTATTCCAAATTTACATTATAAAATGTAAAAATTAATTATCACTTATGTAAGAGGAAGTATTATTTAACAATTTAAAAGGCAAGGATATATCAAATATAGCTATTATTAATTAATATTATAATCTAACTACTTCCTTTCTACTTTATGCCCACATGCAATTTTGCTACAGAAAAAAATGCTTCTGTTTCAATTTCAATTACACCAAAACTACAAACGATTTTCTTTGATAATAAAAACGATAGATAAATCAAGTGATCATAAACTATATAAGGCCTTTAATCATAACCAAATTGTATCGATAGAGCAATCAAAATGTCAGTACTCAACAAGTTTCTAAGAATATACATTTGAACTATGCTCTAGGAAAAGGGGGCTTAATGCATGTGCGTAAAGCATTGTCCAAGATTAGCCTGTGCATAGCAGCTCAGGCTAATCTGGCTTGTCGAATTCCATCTAGACTGGATTTTCTTTCAGAAGAGACTTCCTGTAAACAAAACATTCCAAAAGTGTTGCCCCTGATAAGCCTGTGCTGATTGCACAGGCTTGTCCCGGAAGACACTATAAGCACAGGCATTAAGCCCAGTTTTGCCATAGCCCGACTCACATATATAAATATGGCTATGTCATATAGTCGTAAAAATGCTCACCAATATTAAACTTCTCAATGGGGAATATATTTTAGCATGAATAACATCATGGAATTGTTTTAATTATTCATATTTGCTTTTAAATGTGTACCTGTACAGCAAGTCAAATGATAGCATAACAGTATTTGTGAGGGATACTTCTTAATCTTTCGAAACTTATTCCAATTGGAAAACCTTATATATATTAACTGAAAATGTATTTTGTTATGGGAACTCATAAAGATGTAATTGAGGATAATGTGGGCGAGCTATAAAATGTACATCACTAAAATACTGCATATATGACCAGTAAAATCACCCAGTTAATAAATATGGCCACATTCCTAATGACAAAGAGTATAGATTTTTCACAAATGACAGCCTAAAATTCTCAATTGAAAGTTTAAAAAAATTTAAGAGAGAATTTTTTTTCACTTTAAAATTCAATCAAAATTGTTCATCTCCCTATCCAGCTATATAAGTTGAACCTTAGTTAGCATACATTTAAAACAGAATTTTCAATTTAAAGTACTTGTAACACAAAATACCAATGTCCTGTTGTGATATTTCCATTACAAAGCTAGGGCCCCCCCGCCCCCCCCCCCCCCCCAAAAAAATGCACACAAGCAAAAAGGTATAGATAATCTTACCACAGAGGCAGGGTTAGTGCTGAGCTCAATAATCTGCTCCAGGGTGGCATCGAACAGCGTCTCCATGATGTTCTTGATGTTCTCGCGTACACTGTCCGTCTAAAACACATACACCAAGACATTTATGGCATCTAGGGTTGTTTTAAGATTTTAAAGTCCCATAAACACTCAAAATCAACGAGGTTTACGAAATTTTCGTTGATTTTGAGTATTAATGGGGCTTTAAATTCCCCTTTTTTGCATTTCCTCTTGAAAATATTGACCATGTCCTGTGAGCTTGAATCAGCCATCTTCCTTGCCCAGTTTGCCCTACAGTATGAACAGACAAACATGTAACTATTAATATGGCAGAACAATTTAATTCTTATGTACAAGAAATTATTGCTGAACTATTTTACTTTTTTGTATTGGGAAGTGAAATATTGATAAATTATTTAATTATTATATGGACTAGTGAAATATTGCAGTACCATTTAATTACCATATGGATGAACTATTGTGGAACTGTGGAACTTTATTATGTAAGGCAAATTGAAATATTTCTATCAAAAATTGCCCAATTATTTAATTTTGGTTAGGCACAGTATTCCAGAAAAAAGAAGTAAACATTTGCCAAACTATTTAATTATTAAATGTACAAATGAAATATTCTAGAATTATTTTATAATTCTACCGACAATTGAAATATTTTAGAATTTCAGAATGCTACTGACAAAATGAAATATTGCAGAACTGAATAATAATAACTGTAAGGAAAAACAGCAAATATTGTTTGTCAGAAATGAACCATATACACAATATGAGAATTAGCATTTCAGAGAGAAAAAAATGTATTAATTAATATCTATTTTTTGCTTTTTGGAGGTTTATTGAGAAATATCAGTGAAATAAAACTGATAGTTCACTGTTTCAAATAGTAAAAAATAAAAAAAAATCAATATTTTTCACTGCTTTACTGTGGAATGACGTCATTTTTTTACGAATTGACGTCATTATACCAGCAAAATTCTCTGGTTAAACTCTTTAACAATATAAATAAACGGTGAAAACAAGCATACAATAAAACAAAAATTTGTTGGATTAGGTGGAATGTCGATGTAAATTCACTCGTGATCATAGAAAAAATATATTTTCTATGATCACTTGTGAAATTTAAACAATATTCCACCAAATCCAACAAACATCCTCTATTTATACTAAGATACTGTTCATAGGAATTTCTTTTCTTTCCAATTAATAAATGCATGGTATGAAACACAGCAATTTATATTGACACATAAAATAGTCAATATAAAGAAGTTAATTTGCATAAGAACAGTTAACCAGTGTAATAAATAATAAATATTTTTATTGTATTAAAAATGTATATTAAATACTTGCTGAGTAATACATTATTAGCTTATTTAACATCAAAGTGTAATAAAAGATGATATATTTGGACAAGTTCACAGCTAAAATACCATATTGGACAAGCCAATGTCCAATTTGACTTTCCATATGCCAGCCGTGTAGGAGCATTCATGTCTTTATATGACGTTGTGTGACTTAAGCTATAAACATAATTCTTCTTAAGAAATATGAATTATAATTTTTTTATTTTAAGTCAAATTTATATCGAAAGCCTGAGGCTTATAGAAACGCTCATCTATGTTCAAGAGAAGATAACTCCAGTACATGTGCATCATGGGGGATGGACAAAGTGTCTTGCAAATATACACTTCATGTTGATAAAAAAGTTTCAATTAAATGCTTGAGATATGTAAAAGTAGTTCACTTGAAAATCTTACCACTTTATAAGAGGACTACTGAATACAATTTTGTTCAAAAGTGTGTAATTAAAGGAGAAACAATATTGGGCTGTTGGCATACATGGGAACTACTACCATAAACACACTCCAAATAAGATAAAAAATTTAACACAATATGGTTTCTATGATACTACATGAGAAATTTAATAAACAAACGAGTTTTTTTTGTTGGATACTAAAACTTCACATAAAATTAGATTACCTCCCTTGTATATTATTACAGAGATGTCCCAGTTCAGTTCGAATTTCCTGATCTGTTATATTTTTTAAAGGGAGAACACCTAGATCTGGAAAAGGATTTACGTTTAAAACTGCAGTACATGTTCATGCAACACAATCTATATTCATATAACATAATGATACTTGTACTATACATAAATGATTACACAGAAACATACATGTATACAGGCATAATATCTTAACCCATTTATGCCAAGCGTCTAGAAAAAAGGCCTTTGCAAACAGCGTAGACCCTGATGAGACGCCGCATGATGTGGTGCCTCATAAGGGTCTGAGCTGTTGACTTAAAGGAATTTCTGTAAGAAATATTCTAAATATAGAAATAAATATACTAGACATCCCTAATTTTGGAAATAAATTGATCCAATTTAGGATGGGAGAGTCCACTAGGCATAACTGGGTTAAAGAAAATTCACATGTTCCTCAGACTATTCAACAGTAAGACACCTTACTCATCTCAAGCAATCTCTAAATCTTACATAAAACAAGACTATTGCCTAGCATTATAAGTCCCCTACCATTTCCAGGATTTTTTAATTTAAAAACAAAATATATTTGTTGCCATAACAACCAGAATTCTTTACGTAGGAACAAAATTAAATGACGTGCATAATCTCCATATAGCCATCTGTCCATGTTTCAAGTTTCATGATAAAATATGAGGAACTTTAAAAGTTATTGCAGGATCCAGAAAAGTGTGACAGACTGATTGACAGACTGACAGACAGAGCGCAAACCATAAGTCCCCTCCGGTTTCACAGGTAGGCGACAAAAAACAATTTAAAAGGCCAATTAGTTTCTTCCTAGACCATTACTTGCAAATTGATGAGCGATTTAGTTGCTTATTAAACTTCACCACATTATTTTTCCAAAAGATGTTTTCATAACATTTGGTTAAGATAAAACCTGTGATTTGTAATAATTAGGGAAGTCTTTACAACGACAGAATCCATGACCAACATTTACTACCACCATACTGCAAACAATTACAACAAATTCATAAAGGACACACCAAATTTAATCATCATGTTAGTCTGATTTTCCGCACCTAAATATCGTAAAATGAAGTCAAACTGTTTTTCCTGCACAGTGCTTTTTTCCCCGGGCTTCTTCATATTTTTTAAAAGAAGAGTTTTTATTATTCTAAGCCTATGTATTTGAAAGCATAAACTTCTTTACTTCTCATAACACAGTAAATAGTACATAACATCAGCAATAAGCTATCTAGTCCTTTCTTTAACAAAAATTTAATTTTCCAATTATATATGTACATAGTTGTTCTCAAACAGCTTGTAACAATAATATGTTTGCAGAAATCTTTCGCTCAGTGACCAATTCTTCTGAATGTGAAGAGATGCCCATATTAAAATGGTTCAAATTAAAAACATGAGGGCCTAAAGGCTGTATGTCCCTCATCTGAAACATGTAGAAACTAACCTGCTATGTGTAGTTTTTGTGATGTTGTGTAATATCTGTGGTTTTATCTATGCTTTTATTCTATATGTCACAGACTTAATGCGGTCTGAGACAGTATTAGAACAATACAAGTTTTTTCTATACACCTATTAAAACAAGAGATGTGTTTGTCAGAAACACAATGCCCGCTGCTTTGAAGCCATATATTTGACCTTTGACCTTGAAGGATGACCTTGACCTTGCACCACGCAAAATGTGCAGCTCAATCAGATACACATGCATGGCAAATATCAAGTTGCTATCTTCAATAATGCAAAAGTTATTGCAAAACTTTAACCTAGGTTAAAGTTTTGGGACACACACAATGAATGAATGACAGACAGACAGACAGGCCAAAAACAATATGCCCCCGATCTTTCGATCCATGGGCATAAAAAACATGACAAGGGTAGTTTTGCCCTAAAAACATGGGCATGCAAACATTGGATCCTAATGACAATAATACTTATGCTAATTTTGACACTTGAAAACATTGGTTCAACTGTTTTGTTGAGAATGCGCTTTAATAAATAAATCTAGTTAAAACAGGGTCTTAGTCGCCATAAAAAAAAAAGGTGTAATAATAATACTTGATTGTTTTGTCACCAACAAGTTAGGTCATAAAATCAAAAACAACAGTTGGTAAAAAATATGTCTACTTTATTAATGTCTACATTCCTTTGGAACTTTTATAAGCACATAATATCATATTTGACTATTTAAAAACAGGGGTTCCCCTAATTTGGAAATTCAGGGAAACCTCTACTCTTAAAGACCTTGAGGAAAGGCCTGATATGTACTTTAATGGTTGACTGCTAAACCTCTATTCATAGACCAGCCCGCTATTATGACCACTTCATGAAGTCAATTGAGTGATCTTATTAGAAGGGTTTAACTTTGTGTACACAATATTTTGTCATATTCTGCGCTATTTGCTGACCTCCAATTTCATTGGACATCAAATAAAATATTGTATTTTTATTTAAATTACACTCACTGCCTCAAGTTTTTAAAAGTTAAAGTCTGTCAAACAACTTATCAATTGTTGTGGCTTAAGAGACATGAACATGAGATGTGTTTGTCAGAAACACAATGCGCCCCTTTGATTTATTTATCTTTGTTTTTGATTATATCCCTTTAAAAAAATATTACTTCGCTTGTAAAAATGATCTGTACCTGCCAAATGATAAATAAAAATTATCTCCCTTTAAAGTATATTACTTCCCTTGTATTTTTGTTTACCTTTACCTTGAAGGATGACCATGACCTTGACCTTTCAACTATCAAAATGTGCAGCTCCATGACATGCATGCCTAATATCAAGTTGCTATCTTTAATATTGAAAAATTTATGGCCAATGTTAAAGTTTTCGGACGGACGGAAGAGGGGTGGACGGACAGACAGTTCAAATGCTATATGCCACCCTACTGGGGGCATAAAAAGTTGAAGTACAGTATGTTTATGTAAAATAAACGGCCAGTGAAACCAAGCAAAACAAGAAACCGTCTGAGACGGGTGATGCTCCCCAAAGTTTTTTTTGTCACAATATTGCACTATATATTCAGATAAAAGGAAACGTCTTGAGGGCACAGTAGTTGGGGGGGACAATAATTTTTTATAGAAAATTTCAAAGGGCCATAACTCTGTGAAAAATCATCTGACCAGAATCTGCTGATAATATGCATATCTCTGTTTGGTAGTGAAGCTTCCAATAAAGTTTCATTGAATTCCGGTCATTAGTTGCTGAGAAATAGCCCAGACAAGAATTGCACTATATGTACAGTTAATGGAAAATTTCAAAAATTTCAAAGGGCCATAACTCTGTAAACAATCATCCGACCAGAACCCGCTGATAATATGCACATCTCCTCTTGGTAGTTAAGCTTCCCATAAAGTTTCATTGAATTCCAGTCATTAGTTGCTGAGAAATAGCCCGGACAAAAATTGTGCATGGACGGACAGACAGACAGATGCACACACGGACAGACGAAGAGGCGACTATATGCTCCCCCAAAGATAAATTTTGGGGGAGCATAAAAATTATCTGTGTGCTTCACAATCAAACAAACCCCAAGGCAGTGGCCCTTATTTCATTTCTTGATCAAATATATAGGGCAAGGTCAAGGTTAGGTGGATTGAGGATGGTCATATGTGACAACAGTGTAAGTCTCAAAGAAAACAAGAAGTGCTGCTGATAATAAATAAAACTGTAAGATAACTTGAAACTATCACAATGGAGTGGTTTTAATTATCATGAATAAGTCAAAGACCAGGTAAAAGTGATGTTAAATGATATGCATGATATAATTATGGTGATAAACAGGAGCAAAATCCAGGTGTTCATTTATAAATGGTTTTGTTGATGTTATTGTGAAATCATTAAAATTGTGTTATATGAAAATCAGGTCAAGGTCAAATTGCAATAGGTGATTTGGAATAGTCATCAGCAACAGCTTCTTTACACTTTCCCACTCAGAAAAGAAAATGGCTATGTGCAAACAGCATATAACTAAAACAGCCTGCGAGTAACTCACAGTCTGTTCAGGTTGTATGATGTTTGCTGCTCATCAGTATCAAAGTGTTGGAAATGTAGCCTTTAAAACTTGAATCTAGTAAGAGAGGTCTTTAATTAAATTTAACTTTCTATGGGACTTCATATGTGTCAAAATACGTTTCTAAGTGGTAAAGGGTTAAGTATCAAAGTTGGAGATGGTGCTGGACCAAAGAGAAAAATCTACTTATCCTGTCTGGGACAGAAGGACGGAAGAAAGGGAGGACAGACTTAAAGATGATGGGACAAACAGGACAATAACATGAGGCACAACAATTCAATCACTACACACTGCTAGTTTCAACAACATTGCTTCCACCACCAGCAAAAAACATGAACTTAAAACTGGGATATCCTTACAGTCACAACAGACATTATAGTGTTTTTGATACACAATATCATGTTGCACAACCATGCTAATGATCAAAAAACAATGAAGCAACATTTCATTTGAGAAATATACTGATCTACAATGTCACTCCCAACCAGCGTGCAGTTTTTTTCAGTTTGAAAATGTCGTTCTTTTCTTTTACAAATAGCAACAATCTAAAACAGACTTTGAGAAATTATTATTTATGCTATCTGGCCCTAAGCTGAAAGTTGAAAATACAAAAATATTTCTGGCACTTTAGACTTAGAAGCGCAGCAGAAACTATGGTCTAAAATGCATGAACTGCCTTTAAACTGACATAAGGACAAAAATATGCCCAAAAGATCAAATAAACCTGTGCACGCAAACTAAGGGTGAAAAGGGATAAAGATGGAACATACCCCAAAGTCAATTAGACGGTGTGTTTCTGAAGTCTAAAAAAGTAACAGCAAACATACACTGAAAATAGTGTTCATTCAACATTTACATTAGTAATAACATATAAATTCAATGAAATTTTAAGAAAATTACAATTTGATTAAAATTTGCAATTCTGCAAAGCACATATAAAAAGCAAAGTAAGTACTCAAGAAACATGAACATTTCGCTAAAACATAATGTTCAAATGCTGGACTTATTTCTCATTATAAAGCAGATACCAAATACTGTAAAAATCATTTATGATTGTTAGAAAATGACTTTTGTGGACACACAGACAATTCTAGTTTTTTCTGATTTTGGAATAAAAAGAAATAACAAAAAGTTAATTCTCCCATGGATATACATGATTTTACAGTATATCTATTTCCAGAAATGGTGACCTTCAGGTTGAACTCATCACCAAATATTTAATCACCAGCAAGGTTTTCATTTTTAGATTCTATTTATATGAAATTCATTACAATAGCTCACTACATTATAATAGCCCAATGCTGTTTTAAGTAACAGTGACCTTGAATCTAACCATCATTATAGGGATAATACACGTTTTCGAGGGCATGATCATCTGCGGGCGCTCTCAAAATCCATTCCTGCCCGAGTGTGTTTTACATATGCCTCACTCGGTCATCATCCGAAATGACGAGCTTGACCTTTGGATAGGCAGTTTTCTATTTAAAATGTGTTTAAACAGGGGATTAATGCAAAGTTGAAATACAGCCGCGCAAAGTTAGAAATGAGGAATTATTTTGGAATTTACAGCAGAAACGTTGATGGTACATAAACACTTACATTTACAGCATAGTCTTTTGAAAGTGTTGACTGTTGAGTAAATAACCTTAACTTCATTGACGTTGCCAATATAGCTGTTGTCAAGAGAGTGCAGATGGTATAACTTGAAAAGTGGATTGAAATAGTCATTATCCCTGCATGCATGAGGAAACTGGTGCTTATTCAGTTCCCCATTTATGCTTGGAAAGTCGTTGAAGGCTGGAGAAGGGAAGTAACTGCGCGTGGACCAGATTATGGATATGAAAAACACATAACAGGGCTTGAACGGCACGTGAATCGCATTGTTAATACACCATTTCTCCTGTTCAAGCCCTCCTTTCACCAAGTTTCTGCACCCCGCCAGAGGGCATTATAGATAGAGTTTATGCAATAATATGAAATCAAAAGCAAATACGTGGTAGTTTATGTATGAAGTTTCATGGCAATTATTGGTTTGATAACAGTTTTAGACAAGAAACTTATGGTCTACAGTTATTTTCTGCACTCAAAAATAAGCAAAAGGGTATTAACTCCGAAAATACTGGAGCAAGAGTTATGATACTTGAACTCTGACTGAGAGAGCTTACAAAAGCTACCCACCTTATTCTGTGAGAGAGCTTACAAGAGTTACCCACCTTATTCTGTGAGAGAGCTTACAAGAGTTACCCACCTTATTCTGTGAGAGAGCTTACGAGAGTTACCCACCTTCTGTGAGAGAGCTTTCAAGAGTTACCCACCTTATTCTGTGAGAGAGCTTACAAGAGTTACCCACCTTCTGTGAGAGAGCTTTCAAGAGTTACCCACCTTCTGGAGCTGGAATATCTGATCCATGACGTTCATGTACACGAGTTATGTTACTTGAACTCTGATTGAGAGAGCTTACAAGAGTTACCCACTTCTGGAGCTGAAATATCTGATCCATGATGTCCATGTACAAGAGTTATGTAACTTGAACTCTGACTGAGAGAACTCACAAGAGTTACCCACATTCTGTGAGAGAGCTTACAAGAGTTACCCACCTTCTGGAGCTGAAATATCTGATCCATGACGCCCATGTACAAGAGTTATGTAACTTGAACTCTGACTGAGAGAACTCACAAGAGTTACCCACCTTGTGTGCGAGAGCTTACAAGAGTTACCCACCTTTTGGAGCTGAAATATCTGATCCATGATGTCCATGTACAGCTCTATGGCCAGCTTGGTCTGGTGTTTCTGCTCCAGGCAGCTCTTCACCTCCTTCATACACAAGTCCAGCAGAACGTGACGTGATACTGAAACATCCCGGATATCAGAATGAAACATATGGGAGAACAGGGTGAGAATGATGGTTAGTTTCATTTAAACATATGGACCGTGCTCTCTGAAAAGGGGGTTTATTGCATGTGCGCAAAGTGTCGTCTTAAATCAGGGACGACACTTTCCGTCTCAACTGGATTTTTGTCAAAAAGAGTCTTCCTTTCAACGAAAAATATAATAAGAGCAGAAAGTGTCCTCCCTGATGTGCATATGCAGACCAATTACACTGTACACACATGCATTAAACCCCCTTTTCACATAGCGCAGCAGATATTCATTTAAGTTTGACTGCATTCAAAGCTATAGGGATATTGAAATGCTCTTGAGTCCGTTTCCTGGAAGAACCAATACTTGAAGTCTTTTGAGGTGATCTACAGAACGTTCTTAAAGAGTGGTTCAAACCCGTGAACTCTCAGTCACTTGGCAGACACCATATCCACTTCACTATGGCGACCTCTAGCGTGATTAATAGTGACCTAACAAATTGACCTGGTCATAAAAGCCAAGAAGTCAGGAATTTTGTATCAGAAACCCATGACAGAGAGAACAAACATGCGGCTTCTGATCATTGATAACCAGGAAATTTTAATGGGCCAGAATTATTAAAATGTAAGCTGTTTAAACAAGTTGTTATGGCCAGATAAATAGACCAGCCTTGTAAGATTGTGCTAACAAAAAATATTGAATCCTAGTAAAAGTAAGATAATACTTAATAAAAACATTAACAACAAGCAATGTGTTTGTGAAACACTATGTCCCCATATATTTGGCCTTTGACCTTGAAGGATGACCTTGACCTTTCACCACTCACAATGTGCAGCTCCATGAGATACACATGCATACCAAATATCAAGTTGCTATCTTCAATATTGCAAAAGTGTACATTAAATTAGCGATTTTGACCCATATATTTGACCTTTGACCTTGAAGAATGACCTTGACCTTGACCTTTCACCACTCAAAATGTGCAGCTCTATGAGATACACATGCATGTCAAATATGAAGTTGCTATCTTCAATATTGCTTAAGTTATTGCAAATGTTAAAGTTTGCACAAACAAACACACAAACCAATCAACAAACCAACCAACAGACAGGGCAAAAACAGTATGTCCCCCACTATAGTGGTGGGGGACATAAAAACTCCATACCATCACATTTGAAGAGCCTTGTACTGACAGTCCTCCTTAGCAACTCGAGTTTCACCTTGGTGATGTCATCAGGAAGGGAGGTAACTGGGGGCATCCTCTGGAGAGCCTCATTTACCAGCTGGCTTACCTCCCTTTCCTTGAGCACCTCCAACAAGGGAGTGTACACGGCATGCAGGTAGGTCAGGATACAGGACTGCAATCAACATAAATGTTACACTGAATAAGCTGAAATGTATAAGGGTCAGTAGAGTTCAAGTCTGGGCATATAAGTGTGTAATTTATATAATTGTGAGGCAGAATATAGAATTGCAATCGATAAATAAAGTTTAAGACTACAAGGTCATAACATGAACGTTATGTTAAACCATGCATTGCAGGTAACATCTGAAGCCACATGTAATGCACTATGGTATTTGTATTACTCATCTTCTTCTGTATTTTCAACAGTTTTGTATTTGTTCTTGTAATAGTCTAACTAAAATTTTGTGCAACGAGTAAATACATGTATAATAACTGCAGATAATGATTGATTGATATTATTTATGTATGTACTATGTATAAAGTTCAACAACATCGCTTACTCATAACTTAAGTACTCATAATAAATATGTTGATAGTATTATTAATGTTGTTATCAATTGCATGTACTTAAATGTGTTCACATTGGTCATCAGCCTTTTGGAAATATTGTAAATAAAATCTTGAAATCTTGAATCTTGTAACAAGTTGTGACAATGAAAAATTGGAACCTGGGGCAAGAGAGTTTCGACTCCAGAGGCATCATGTAAAAATATTATAAAGAACCATTCATTGTTACATGCCAAATATTAAACCTTTCGACCTCTCAGTTTCAGAGCAAAAGAGTTTTGTTTGACCTCTCAGTTTCAGAGCAAAAGAGTTTTGGGTCAAAACCAGTAAACAATTTACCATACCAAATATGACACATGGACTTCACACTTTCAGAGATGAATATTTATACTAATAAGGTCTTTAATAACAATAATATTGTTTCAAAAATTTAAAGTGGAAAAAAGGGAACAACTTTTGTCATTTTTAACTTAAGCCAATCAATTCAAACATGCACATCTTCATATCAAAAGGAACAATCCTAGAAAGTTTGAAAGTTGTACATTCTAAAATATTAACAAACTTTTCTGTAATTGTGTTTACGGACAGACAGATGGAAAGACTGTAAGATGTCTATGGAGATTCCAGTAAATCACCCTTTACTTGATAGCAGGGAAGTAAAACTATCGTATAAGGCTCTTTCTGGGAAAACTGTGCTAAATGCATGTGGGAAAAGTGTCATCTCAGATAAGCCTGTGCAGTCCGCACAGGCTAATCAGGGAAGACACTTTCTGCATACAACGGATTTTTATTTCCATGCAATCTCCTTTAAACTAAAACTTCCATATAAACGAAACATGTTGTCCCTGATTAGCCTGCGCAGACGGCACATAAAATCCAGTTTCCCAGAGCGAGGCTCATATGATGCATTTGAAATGCGACAAATTGTCTTATATATGTAGTATTCATTATATATATCTCACAAAGCCAATAAGCTTAGAATAATGTAATACTTGTTGAAATTATTAAACAACGTTTTTACATTATGTGGTCACTAAGTATTGACCTCTTCCATGTGACATTCTCACTAAACCATGTTCTATTGCATTCCTTTTTAAATCGATCTTTCTTCGAAATGATTTATGTTTTGTATTTAATTGAAATGCATGCTATTATTGCATATGTTAAAGTCAAAATAAACTATTCTGTTCTGTTCTGTTGTTGCATCGACAGCTCACCTGATTGGACTGTAACTTCCTATCAGTGGATGACAGCATGGTACCGATGGATCGGAACAAACCCTGCAAGTTGTCCTGGAATTCTTGGGCATCGCTTGCCCTCTGATTAAACAGGCTGAAAAACAGGAAAACATTCATGGCACACTGGAAACAGTTAGGCAATATTTGCCAATATGTTATGTCTAATCAATCATGACACACTGGAAACAGTTAGGCAATATTTGCCAATATGTTATGTCTAATCAATCATGACACACTGGAAAAAGTTACGCAATATTGGCAAATAACTTAAGCATACATGCCATAAATTTTCAGACCGATTCCGGGACATTGTGCTAAATTTTCCGGGACATTTGCCGATTTTCCGGGACATGTATACAAATACCTATATATGAAGTCATACATGTATTTTTGGTACGCATTTTTTCGCGATATCCAATTAGTTAAATTACTTATGTAACTTACTTGGGATAAACAAATTTAACATCCATTTAAGATCAATGCACAAATAAACGTTATTTAAACAAGAAGAATAAATTATAATTAACATCGTAATTTGCTTAAACAATTGACAAATTAAACATTTCTACATCCGTTACTAGATACAAGCCACATGTTTTGCGTGTTTGAAAAGAGCACATGTATATAAACATGAGATAGTTCAGTGCTGATTTAATTTTCAGTCACTGCATACACTTAAAACGTGGACTGCGTGTAACACTGGTGATAAATTTAGACATTGTCATGGGTGGCGCGCGCGGTGTAAGCTATGACGTCAAACTGTTACAACTTACATTGTTTGCGCTGAGCGTAAAGGCGTGTTGTTTGTCGCAATATGAGTGTGAATGAAAACTGACACCGCGAAAATCCGGGTGAAACTGGATTTATTCATGAATGTGCATCGCGTAATCCATTAAAACTACACAGCCATCAAATTTGAGCAAGCCAATTCACAACGAATTAACCCCTTTTGTTTGACTGTGATTACTAGACAATCGACAAGATAATAGGACCCCCCCTTAATTGATCGATATTGACACGTAGCGTTTTTGCCTAATCGGACAGGCATTGCTTTGGAGATGACGCAATATCAGTGGCAAGTACAGATTTGCATGCTAAGATAAGGAACATACAGGTTTTACTGAAATCCGGGACATTTGACAAATTTCCGGGACTGCGGGACAGGGTATGCATTTCCGGGACTGTCCCGGATGATCCGGGACGTATGGTATGTATGATTTATGAATAATCAATCATGACACACTGGAAAAAGTTAGGCAATATTGGCCAATAACTTATGTCTAATCAATCATGACACACTGGAAAAAGTTAGGCAATATTGGCCAATAACTTATGTCTAATCAATCATGACACACTGGAAAAAGTTATGCAATATTGGCCAATAACTTATGACTAATCAATCATGACACACTGGAAAAAGTTACGCAATATTGGCCAATAACTTATGTCTAATCAATCATGACACACTGGAAAAAGTTATGCAATATTGGCAAATAACTTATGTCTAATCAATCATGACACACTGGAAAAAGTTATGCAATATTGGCCAATAACTTATGACTAATCAATCATGACACACTGGAAAAAGTTACGCAATATTGGCCAATAACTTATGTCTAATCAATCATGACACACTGGAAAAAGTTACGCAATATTGGCCAATAACTTATGTCTAATCAATCATGACACACTGGAAAAAGTTACGCAATATTGGCCAATAACTTATGTCTAATCAATCATGACACACTGGAAAAAGTTACGCAATATTGGCCAATAACTTATGTCTAATCAATCATGACACACTGGAAAAAGTTACGCAATATTGGCAAATAACTTATGTCTAATCAATTTGTATGCTTGTTCAATTTCAAATGTACTAAATAAGTTCATATGTCATAAAAAATATGAGTACCTTTTGACAAACAAGACAAACGCAATGGCTTCAGGGCAAGAAATCATTTGAACAAATCTTGGAAGTATGTTTGTAAAGATTTGATAAAATGTGCGACTCCTCAGTTATTAAAATGTTTGATTAAAGCCTTAAATTGAAACTACACTACACTGGCAAGTCTTTTTCATTCAAATAAATGTTTGTGTTTCATAAAGGTTAATAAAAGTTGGAAAAAAGGTTTTACTTTTACAGATATCATTTGAAAAAAATATCAGAGAAATGTTAATGATGATTGGGCAGAAATGTCACTTCCTGATTATTAACCCATTACCACTTAGATATATATTTTTCATGCATGTGTAAGTCAAATTTAATTAAAGGCCTTTCTTACTAGATTCAAGTTTGAAAGGCTTCACTTCAAACCCTTAGATACTGATGTTCAGTAAACAGCATTAAACCTTGCAGGGTGTTCTGGTTTGATACTGTTTGCACATAGCCATTTTCACGTTGCTTCTGAGTGGGAAAGGGTTAACAAGGTTTCACTATTGCCATAAAAGGAAAACTGCCCCATCCCACAGGTAGCCATGTTGTTAAAAAAAAACGGGACTGTTTCAAAATTGTCAAAAATATCATTAGAACAAAATGTTCTGAGTAAGTTTCATGAAGATTGGACAAAATATGTTAGAATAGAATGTTGAAAAGTTGTGATAGAAATAAGTGGAGAACTGCCCCATCATGACAGCCATGTTTAACATTTAACTGGAATCATTTTTAGATGGTCGCTTTAGCGACCGTCTAAAGTGCTTAGTGTAAAATTCAGGTCGGTACGGCCTAGGTATGATTAGCCCAATTCCCGCTTACTACGCGTATCCGAAAGAGTTGTATAATTTATGCAAGAGGTTTGAGTTCTCAAATTATGTTTATTCACAAATGGAAACATTATATTAGTATCGTGTTAAATGCAATAGTTTCGAATGGTGTTTTATAGAAAAGAATAAAAAAACAATGATCGTATTGTACGTGTCGCGGAGGAGATTGTTTATGAATGATTAAAATAGTCCACTTTCTGCTGCGTCTGCGTTACGTAGTATTTTCGCTCATCTCATTCATAAATCTGAGGCTGGCAATAAACAAAGGGGAGTCCGGGTGAGAATAACGCACTAGTATAAGGTTACGCTTGTTTATATTCACAGGTCTCAATTAATAATACGTTGACCACGAGTTCAACAATTATTACAGGGATACGATCAGGGATCATATTTTCCCGCAACATCAATCGGTCCGGATATAAATGGGGAAAAGTATCCGAAAATGTGCATCCGAAATCATGACAAATTACGTTAAAAAATATACCATTGATTTTGCTATTCATGAAGGTGGTATAAAACATGTACAAGTTCTCAACTGGTTTTATCATTTGGTATTTCATTGTTGTTTCATGTGCTGTTTTATCAGAATTGTTTCATCGTTGTCAATATTATTAATCTGTGTAAGTCTATACCGATGTTTTAAATTGTTGTCGACTCGATAATATCTTACAAACATGCACTGATCCAAACAAATGTCTGTGCGTAGGTAGGCTACTGACAACAACAAACCAAATAATTAAGAATTAATTTGTTGTCAAATACCCACGACCACGTCCGATAGTTTAGATGCGTAGGGATTAAATCACGAGAGCGAAGCATTTGAAACCACGCATCTAATTTTCCGGTCGTGAGATATTCAACAACAAAGTATAAAGTACACGAATTATTTCGATTCTAACACGGTTTTACGAAAGATTTATTCAATGTTTATCATTTTTCTTGTGTACTATTTTATGTGAAGTTCCTCCCATAAAAATAACTTTCGGCTGTTCTGTCGATCAGATCTGCGACTTTCATTCATAATTATATTACCGGATTATTACTCTGGTGGAAAATGTATTGGCATGTTTTGTTTAGTTACAGCGCGTGCATTAAGACGCGTCTTTTCGGATGCGTCTTTAATACGCTGTTCACAAGTTTTTGATTCTTGGTCAGACGTGCAATAAACCGGTCCTGACCGGTTTAGAGACTGCAGCGAATGGTTTATCACACCTAATCGAGATAAGAATGTCATTAGGGTGTGTTAGTATGTACACTGTGTAAGCAATTTCATGACATGGGAATTTTAATAGCAAACAGAATCGGACCGACTGTTTGGGATTTTCAATCGGTCTTTCATGACCCCAATCGGTCTAGGACCGACAAAACCGAAAAAAATATGATCCCTGGATACGATAGATAACATAAAAAATGTTTCATTATCGCTGAAACTGTTAAAAAACATTTAAATATAACAAGAATATTCTCTAAAAAATGTAGTCTTGCTGTTTTGAAATAAGGTTTGGAATTTTGGTTTCTAAATAACTTAATTCAAAACAAAAGTTTAATTATAGTGTTTTTTACTTGTTAGTCGCATATTTACCGCATTATAATGTGTGTTATAATAGGCAAACCATACATTAGTAAAATTCAATCTGCCTTCGCACATAGAAGGAATGGGTCAATTAGGTGCTGCGTTTCCTTTGCTTCTTTCAGTTAGAGGTCAATTCTTTACGTAATAGCAATCACAAGGCCCCGGCTTCAAAGGAATTGCGGAGCGTTCTTACATAATAAAAGTCGTAGTCGCATGGTATTTGCTTTTAGTGTCCTATTTGGTCACGTGGTTCTTTTTCGCGGGTGTTTTGGCATTCATGATATGAGGCTATTAATAGATGCGCCTGTCGATAAACAAAGGAAAGTTTCAGGCGATAACAACGCAATAGGTTACGCTCTCACATACAACTCAATGACGTAGTACAGGTCGTAAATTGAGAGATTCGGGAAAAAGTTGACGCTTATTTATATTCTCAATTTATAAAACATTGAACATAAGTTCAACAATAACTTCAGCGATACGATAGACAAAAACAAAAAAATGTTTCATAATTGCTAAACCCGAATATAACAAACAATTTATAATAATAATACAAATGACCTGTTTCATAACCTCGTTCATGCTACTACAGCGGGTATTTCTGAAAAACGTTCTTTGGTTCTCAACAGATAGCGGCGATCTTTTGTATTTACGGGTGCTAGCAACGCAATAGTAGAAGGTTAGTAGAAGGTTTAGCTTGTTTATATTCACAGTTCTCAATACATAGACAGTTGGATATGAGTTCATCAATTACTACAGGCATACTATAGGCAACCTCGAAAATGCTTTATAATCGCTTAAACCAAAAACAACTAAATATATTATATTAAATATATTTATAACAATAAATGTCTTTTAAAAATGTAGTCGGCGTATACGCTGACTTTGAAACAAAGTTAGCAATTTACTTTTCTAAATAATTAAATACAATTAAACAAAAGTTAAACTATTGTGTTGTGTTTTTCACTTGTAAGCTGCATATTCACCGCATTAAATGTGTGTTAGTATTGTCAAACCACACATAAGTGTGAGTAAATAAAAAATATACTACGGGAGAGCACTTCATGTGTCCTCATGTGCCTTGTTATGAGTATCTTTCTTCACTATCGAAATATATCGTATGTTTATATTTGATTTAAAAGCAGTTTTCTTTCGACACATTTAAATCACACGTCAATAGCGTCGTCATGCGAAAATGGGTCTTATGCGTTTCGGAAAGCGTTTGTTAAACCCAACATGTGCTTTTGCACAGTCAGGCCATAGGCGATGCTGTTCGCTTTAAAATCACTCAATATGTTATGTTTCTCCTTACCAGAAGGAGGGATATATAGCTGAGTGGGCTATTTATATGATGGGCGCATATGGAATAAGACCCATTTACGCATGACGAGGGTCATTACAAATCTCATTGCCAATTGAAAATGCCACATTTAAGAACAATGCTTTTTGATACAAAATTGAATTCAAAATAGCAAACTTGTTAATAATGGCAGCCTATCCACACATTAAGGAATGATTTCCAGACGTGCTGACCAAGTACGGCAAACATTGTGGTATGATAATTAAACGATTTTCTCTTATCGTGACACTATACTATTTCGCTAATGATTGTTTTCTCATCTTGGAGGCGAAAGTGAAATTCTGCAAGATGGATTGTAACGCGTAATTGTAACAGGGCCACAATTTGTGTCGTTTGAGCATACAGAGAGTAGTCCGGAATTCCTTACACTAAACAGTGCTACATCCTTTGAATTGAGCACATACGCACTGATGTAGCAAAAATTCAGAGGTTGTATCTCGAATCAGCTTATTAAATATTCGAAAATATGCATGCGTGTCTGTTGGCGCTATGTAAAAGTCACTAAGATGAAAACTGAAACAGCTACGCCTAAAAGCGCATTAGTGCTCTATACCTATGTTTATGTTAGCGTTGTTGACACCGTGTGAACTGCTCGGGTAACAAGTAAAGCATAAACAGCAATGTTTATATAATTTTATTCCTCCATATACAAGATACGAAGATTATTGTATATTTTGAATTTGTATATGGTGTCAAAAATCTAAAGTTTTGTACACGGAACTTTCATTATGAATTTATATTCTTGGTGAGATAGTCATTTGATATTAGAAAAAATATTCCTTTAATATGATGGTGACTTCAAATTTTCTTTATATTAAGTTCACATTAACATTTTCATCTTACTTTCTATGCTTTCAGAACTTCCAAAAAGTATGTTGTTTTTATTTTGTCTTAGTTATTTCTATGAAATCATAAGGATGATAAAAAGTGCACACAAAACTCGACCCGTGCGCTATAACACACACTTTATAAAGTTGAATGGCGTGTGTTCATTTCAAACTTGCGATTGATTTTGAAAAATGAATTGAGTGTTAAATTATGCAATAGCGAACATCTTCAGTGCCTTCAGCGCTTTGCTTGAACTTGGCTGACATACAATAACAACAAGAAAATCAGAGTAAGTTTAATGATTCTGCTTAAAATGTGACTTTTAGTGTTCACAAGTTTTTTACTCAACTTGACCTAATTTTTAAACCCACATGACCCAGTTTTGATTGTCGCATAGATATCATTATGACCAATATTTTGACCCAGTAATTTCATGAAGACTGGGCAATACAAGCGGCCTCTAGTGTATGTTTGTTTGTATTTCCAAGTCTATGAAGTCATTTCCAACCCTCAGGCACTCTTAAATAATTTACTCATGAAAGTTGGGATGAATTTTGAATTTTAGCTGCAATTTCCAGCTATTTAGTTATTACTTAAAGACTTAGATTTTTTGGTTTGGTGTTGTTTCGTGGGGAGAATCTGATGTACCCGGAGTTAACCCCACCTTTCCAGAATGGTGACCATTAACCCATTTATGCCTAGTGGACTCTCCCATCCTTCTAAATTGGATCAATTTGATTCCAAAATTAGGGATGTCTAGTATATTTATTTCTATATTTAGAATATTTCATACAGAAATTCCTTTAAGCAAACAGCACAGATCCTGATGAGACGCCGCATCATGCAGCGTCTTATCTGGGTCTTCTCTGTTTGCCAAGGCCTTTTTTCTAGACGCTAGGCATAAATGGGTTAACCAAACTCACATGCTTCCAGGAACAGCTATATAGGGATTGAAGCCGTGTTGCCTTGGTGAGTAGTGCGTTTACCAACCACTGCGCTAACCAAACAGCCATAAGTGGCCCGTAGAGTATTCATGTGGTTAGTGTTGAAGATGGATAACACAAAATGAACGACAAATATGATACAGAAGGCATTCACAAAAGATCACCATGAGCACTTAGTGAAGAGTTGAAAAGTTACAGTGCTAGTGAGAAAGTTCTTACTCTTTTTGTTGCAGAAGCCTTGATTGCACTATGAACCGAAAGATGAAATCTATCACCTGCAACAAAAAATCAATATTTCGTCTTATTTAGTTTTGTTGTTAGAACAACATACAAGGTCTGGAAAAAGTATGTATTGTTAAATGGTGAGAAAGTTGTTAATAAAAGATAAAAAATCTTCATAAACAAAAGTTATCAACATATGAAATAAGCAAACCAGATATGAAATACATTTTAATTTGACTACAAAAAATCTTCATAAACAAAGAGCTACCTAAATATAAAATTAACAAACCAATTATGTAATAAATTTAAGTTTGTCTACAAGAAAGCTTCATAAACGAAAATCTATCTACATATGAAATAATTTAACAAATATGAAATACATTTTAATTTGACTACAAGAAATCTTCATAAACAAACAGCTACCTACATATATAATTAACAAACCAATTATGTAATAAATTTAAGTTTGTCTACAAGAGAGCTTCATAAACACAAATCTTCACATTAAATAAGCAAACCCATGGCAATATGTAATAAATTTAAGTTTGACTACAAGAAAGTTTCTTAAAACAAATCTATCTACATATGAATTTGACTACAAGAAATCGTCATAAACAAACAGCTACCTACATATTAAATTAACAAACCAATTATGTAATAAATTTAAGTTTGTCTACAAGAGAGCTTCATAAACACAAATCTTCACATTAAATAAGCAAACCCATGGCAATATGTAATAAATTTAAGTTTGGCTACAAGAAAGTTTCTTAAAACAAATCTATCTACATATGAAATTAACAAACCAACTATACAACAAGGGACAATTGTCACAAAACCAGGTTTTCAATTTGAAAAAAAAAAGTCTGATAAAGGGAGACAATTCAAAATGTGATTGTTACTGATTGTTCCTAGTTAACCCCCTTGTGTACAATTCAATATATTTTTAGTCGTGGCGACCTTGATTTAAAAGTCTGATAAAGGGAGACAATTCAAAATGTGCATTATTACTGATAGTTCCTAGTTACTCCCTTTGTGTCAAATTCAATCTATTTCTTCAAAGTGTGACCTTGACCTTGGAGATATCGACGTAATTATTTCGCATGACACACTGTCCAATGATTGTGAACAAATGTACAGAGTAATTTTAAAATCTCACAATGAATGACATAGTAATGGCCCGGACAAGATCATTTAAGGCCATTTTTGACCTTTGAACTCAAAGTGTGACCTTGACGTTGCAGATATCGACGTAATTCTTTCGCATGACACACCGTCCAATGATGGTGAACAAATGTTCCAAATGATTTTAAAATCTCACGATGAACGAGTTATGACCCGGAAGCTTGTTCTGCCCGCCGACATTCACCAATCTAATAACCAGTTTTTTCCTTCCAAAAAAACCTGGTTAATAAATTTATGTTTGTGTACAAGAAAGCTTAACATAAACGAAAATCTATCTACATATGAAATTAACAAACCAATTATGTAATTAATTAAAGTGGACTACAAGAAATCCCTAAACAAAAATATATCTTCTTATGAAATGAGCAAACCAAATATAAAATCAATTTATGTTTTTCTACAAAATAGGTTTATAAACGAAAATCTGCATACATAGAAAATAAGCAAACAAAATAGGTACTTTAAGTTTGTATAATAGTTGTTTCTTACAACACACACCATGCCATTCTTTTAGTTTCTGTTCATCAAACATCTGCAAGAGAGCCTAATGGAAACTAAATATTTAACAAGGGCTGTTTGTAAAACATGCATGCCCCCCATATGGGCTGTCCGTTGTAGTGGCAGCCATTGTGTGAATACGTTTTTTGTCACTGTGACCTTGACCTTTGATATAGTGACCTGAAAATCAATAGGGGTCATCTGCGAGTCACGATCAATGTACCTATGAAGTGTCATGATCCTAGGCAAAAGCGTTCTTGAGTTATCATCCGAAAATCATTTTACTATTTCGGGTCACCGTGACCTTGACCTTTGACCTTGTGACCTCAAAATCAATAGGGGTCATCTGCGAGTCATGATCAATCTACCTATGAAGTTTCATGATCCTAGGCATATGCGTTCTTGAGTTATCATCCGAAAACCATTTTACTATTTCGGGTCACCGTGACCTTGACCTTTGACCTAGTGACCTCAAAATCAATAGGGGTCATCAGCGAGTCTTGATCAATCTACCCATGAAGTTTCATGATCCTAGGCGTATGCATTCTTGAGTTATCATCCGGAAACCATTTTACTATTTCGGGTCACCGTGACCTTGACCTTTGACCTAGTGACCTCAAAATCAATAGGGGTCATCTGCGAGTCATGATCAATCTACCTATGAAGTTTCATGATCCTAGGCGTATGCGTTCTTGAGTTATCATCCGGAAACCACCTGGTGGACGGACCGACCGACCGACCTACCGACCGACCGACCGACATGAGCAAAGCAATATACCCCCTCTTCTTCGAAGGGGGGCATAAAAAGAATAGGAAAACTCATTATTTATCACTCTAATATAGGGTATTTATAAATATATATAAATTTATTTATTTATAAATTTGTACAATTGTTCTTTTACTTGGCACTTTTATTTTGAATTTAATACAAAAAATGGGGAAAAAATAATGACAGAGCAATAAGATTTATTAAAAAAGATTGTGTATCTACATATGAAAAACTGTAAGTAAAATAAAAGTTACCCACATTAAAATTCAAGAGATTTTCGTAATAACTCTCAGTTTTCAGACACTGTAAGTTTTTGGACACCCTCTTTTTTTTAGCAAAAGTAATTATTTTTCGTGACTCTTTATTTTCAGACATACGGGTATTCAACCATAATTAATGTCTCTTAATTTTCAGATAGTATATTTTACAGCACTATTCTACATACTTTGGCCCTGTTTTCGCTTTTCTTGTGACACTTCGAGCATGGATTTTTAAAACCCGATTAAAGTCATAAAACCTGGCAGATGCTTGCCTGAGGGCAATTGACCATTACATTCGCTTTAGTGGGTAAATAACCACGTACACCGGTAGAAAACAATAGCATTTGAACCAGTTTCGTCCTGGGGGAGATCTAAAGAACGCTACCAGAGTGGGGATAAAACCCGTGACCTCCGGTGACTAGGTGCCGTAGGAGGACACCATATCCACTATGCCATGGCAACCTTGTATTTTGTGTCTCCTATTTTGTATATGGCTTTTTTTCTTGTTTCTTTTGCAATACAGCCATCATGAATATTCTTATATAAATGATGTTTAAAAAAACCTGTTAAGCATTATCATTGACTTCCTTTCATTGACTGACCTATTGAATGACGTTTTTTGTAAGATTACATTAAACTGACATAATCATCAAATCTAATGACACCATTAAACAATTTTAACATGATTCATACCTTATACTATTTTTCCAAAAAATTTGTTAGTCAAAGCACATTTAAAATACAAATCAGCACTTAAAATAGTGTTTTAAATGAAAACACCTTGTCAGACCCTTTATTTCTACATTCTTCATGCTTTGTATCGCATACAGAAGACAGTCTATCTGATAATGGGGCTTAATGCACGTGCACAAAGTTTTTTCCGAGATTAGCCTTTGCAGTCCACACAGATTAATCGGGAACGAAACTTTCCGCTTTTGTGGTATTTTTCACTAAAGTAAGTCACTTCCAAACAAAAATCCAGTTAAGGCGGAAAGTGCTGTCTCTCATAAGCCTGTGCGGAATGCAGAGGATAATGTTGGGCGACACTTTACACATGTGCATTAAGCCCTGTTTTCCCAGAGCAGAGCTCATATTTTACGACACCTGAAAGCTCTGTATAAGTTGAAGATTCTGTTTCTCATGATGAACATAGGCATCGTCCACCATTCGCTGGAAACACGAGCAAAGGGGTCTGAAAAACAGAAAAGTCTTAACTGAGGAATAAATGAGCTCAAACTATGCTTGATATGCAATCCATACCATTACATGTGGCTACACCATTTCAAAACATTGCAATATGAAAGCAAAATAATATAATTCTCATGAAGGCCCCTACAGTGACTACCTCTTTCATGTGAGAAAAAGTTTACAAATATTTTAATTAAATATACACTGATCGCAACTGGTGGCAAAATGATCATTTTTTTTTTCATTTAAGATTTCTTTATGATAGCCCAGTTTACCACTTTCAACATGCCATTTTATTAATTTGTAAACAAAAACTTGTTGCTTTTAAACATATGAAAGTAATAGGAATTATGCATTTAAGAATTAGATTGCAGTTTAAACCTTTTTTAGACATAAATAAGTATCTTCAAATAAAGCAATGATCCAATGATTCTCATAATTAAGTAAATAACTGCAAATGCATGGTTTGGTTTATATGTCACTTACTTATGCACCAGAGTGGCGGAGAATGTGTCTGTGATGTAGGACTCCAACACTGGCTTGAACATTTCATACCGCACATGGTGAATCAGAGTGAAAATGTGCACCTTGAAATCAAGAGAAAATATTGATACATGGGAAAACATGGGTTTAATGCATGTGTGTTAAGTGTCTACCCAGATTACCCTGTGCAGTCTGAACAGGCTAATCAAGGACGACACATTCTGCCTAAATTCGATTTTAGTATAGAAGAGACTTCCTTTAAACAAAAATGCCATACAAGCGGTAAGTGTTGTCCCTGATTAGCCTGAGCGGCCTGCACATACAAATCTGGGATGATGCTTTACACACATGCATTAAGCCCGGTTTTCCCAGATAAAGGCTCACATGATTAAAACAATACTTAATTTCTTCATTTTGTTTTACAAAGCATGTCAATGTCAGCAGGTAACATTTGTATCTGTCCATGGCAATGTCATTGGCTTTGAAATCATATCTATCAATATAATTATTGATCAAACTTAACAGAGGCTTATGAAACTGTGAGAACAAAATCTGTGTTACAAAGGCCTTTCCTTCTGCATAAGAAAATTGCATTTTTTTAGAGCAATAGTAAGAGCAAATTATGTGGCTCATGAAACGGTGAGTAAAAGGAAATTGAAAGCTAATATCCAACAATTATTGTTATAATTGGTCAATTAAAGGTTAAGACAAAATAGTTTTATATACTCTTTTTCAACATTTAGTGTTTCCTTTAATATTTAAAATTAATTATGTTTTTATGTCATCAATTTGTAAGAATCATTTATATCTGAATTGTTTCTTTTAAATAATGTATGCTTGATTTGGAGAATATCAATTACCAGGGTTTTGAATATTTTTGGAGCACACGTTTCTATGGCAACCCTATCTGTCATCATGTCAAACAGGGAGTTGAGAATGTCATGAAGGAACTGAAAATATACAAGGACACAGCTTATAGGTTTCTGGGCTCGTATTCACAAAACCATTCTTAAATTAAACAAGAAGGCCATGATGGCCCTGAATCGTTCACCTGACTAACCTTACCACATCAACTTAAATCAGCCCATATACAATCCCAAGCCAGATGTCATTAATTAATACATTCTGACAAAATTTCATTAAGACGTGATGAAAACTGTGACCTCTTTCACTTACACAAGGTTTTACTAGCATTGGCCCGGTGACCTAATTTTTGACCCCAGATGACCCATATACGATCCCCTGGCACAAAAATTTCTATAGCCAACATTTTAGCCAAATGTAATTTTTTGTAGTAAAATTTTAGAAACTGTAGCCAAGGTTTTAGCAAAGCATTAGGAACCACCTGTTGTAAGTCTAGGCTAAGGGGTGTAAAAGAAGAAACTACAAAACAAAGCTTTAATATGTTTATTACTATCATCATCATGTGTGCATAACAAAAATAAACAGTTTACAACAAACCATTTATAGAAGTACATACATCATAACTCAAGCACATGTTCATAAAATAAGCATATGATAAATTTACATTACATGAGCACATGATATCCTGAACATACATTTTAGCAGAAGGCCATAATCCACATCATGTGTGCATAACAAAAAACAACAACAGTACAACAAAACATTTATAGATATACACACATCATAACTCAAGCACATGTTCATAAAATAAGCATATGATAAATTTACATTACATGAGCACATGATATCCTGAACATACATTTTAGCAGAAGGCCATAATCCACATCATGTGTGCATAACAAAAAACAACAACAGTACAACAAAACATTTATAGATATACACACATCATAACTCAAGCACATGTTCATAAAATAAGCACATGATCAATTTACATTACATGAGCACATGATATCCTGAACATACATTTTAGCAGAAGGCTATAACCCGCCTCAACTTCAATCCAGCCAAAATATTGAAAGCACGTTTGAAATCAAACTTTTCCATTGGTGGGCTTCTATGGACAAAATCAACAAGTTCTCCAAGTTTTCAATTTTAATAGAATTTCTGAGAGATGTTGAATGTCAATTCCTGTTCTACCAAGCAAATTAACTACATTCTCATATATGCTCTCTGCATTTGCTCTTTGAAGTTCAGCCATTTCAAACTCATCAGTTTCCAAAAGTCTAACATAGGTCACTAAATTTTGCTTCACTAAAATGTCTGTACTCTCATCGCTCATGATACTGTACTTGCATGATGTCTGTATCTTATGGAGAAGATCACTCCTCAGAACGTCTGCCATACAGTTTTGAAATTCCGACACACTGGAGCTGTGTTCATATGACGTGTGGCTGTCAACTCGAAGGTCATTGAGCTGGGTTGCACCCTGAAATTATATTAATACAAATTTGCATCCTGAAAATATAATTTATGATTTCAAGTATATTTTGCTCAATATTTGTAGCAAACTTAAACAAAATAAAATTTTATCAATCAATTTAAAACAGATCAAATTTGTTTTAAAGAAGTTTTATTTATTTTTTTATCTGCAAGACACACAATCTGTTCAGGTCTGGAACCAGCGATGATGCGAGAGTATGTTGTGCAGCAAAGTACACATTAGTCATAGCCGACACTACAGCCGCTTCACTTTTGGATATTGCTGCAGCCTGCGCATTTGTCATTGATGTTTTCAGATTTCAAGCTTGTGAGGCCTCTTTGTGATCTGAAATAAACAAAATTAAATACAAAATTTCAAAACAAAAAGCTCATTTGGAAACGTGTCAATATATATTTATTATGAACATATCAAAATATTATTGTTATTTTTAATATATTATTAATAATATAAAAATTGTTCATGTATATTCATTTTTATATTGATTGTCATTCTTTTTATTACCTTTTGATTACCTTTTGATTTTTCGTGTTTTGAAATGTTGTCTTTTTTCAACATACTTTACCCAAAGTGAATGAATTTGATTTTTGAAACTGTATGCATATTTTGCAATACATCGTTTTTTATTTTGCATTATAGTCTAACCACTTGAATTCCGAAAGCCAAACATCTTTGAATGATCTATTATCAGATTTGATTGTTTTTTAAACCGTGTCATTAGATTTGTCAGAGTCCAAAGGACGCTTATTGCCTATGGTCGCCATAATGGCAGTCGCAATTTCCGACACACTTCGCCAAAAATGTCAAGGGTTTTATACCCGTTCATCTATCGTCTTTCACAATTGTAACACATTTAGCCTTAAATCATTACAAACATTACGAACTTCTTGAAATTAAAATCAATTATCAACTTCTTTACTTACGTTCATTGTGTGACTAAGTTGATAATTCACTAACGGCTTTTACTCAAATTGATTGCAATTGGCAGCAATCTTTAATCTTTAATCAGTTATTGTTTATTTAAGCCGATAAGATGTACACCATTGTTTTGTTTTCACACCAGTCATTTTCCTTTGTCTCGATGACCGGTTCTGACCGGTGTTTATGCCGACTGCGTATCAATTTTTCGGGTCAATAACACGGCGGTGTATTGAAGCACAGTCTACAGCTGAAAGAGTTTATTATCTGGAACGGCATTTGTTAGGAAAAAAAATTGTTCGCCGAACGTTTATTTTATTCGCTGAATTTGCTAAATGTTTGCCATTGGCCAATCTAGCAAACGGCAGCGTGAGCCCTGTAACGATTCAAAATCAGTTATTATCAGGATAAACATTCTGACCATATTTCATTAAGATCAGATGAAAGCTATGACCTCTATTGTCTACACAAGGTTTTTCTATTATTTGACCTAATGACCAAGTTTTTGACCCCAGATGACCCAAATACAATCCCAACTCAGATTTCATCAAGATAAACATTCTGACCAAATTTCATTAAGATTGGATGAAAACTGTGACCTCTATTGTCTACACAAGGCTTTTACAAGGTTTTTCTATTATTTGACCTAGTGACCTAGTTTTTGACCCCAGATGACCAAAATACAATCCCAACCCAGATTTTATCAAGATAAACATTCTGACCAAATTTCATAACGAGTGGATGAAAACTGTGACCTCTATTGTCTACACAAGGTTTTTCTATTATTTGACCTAGTGACCTAGTTTTTGACCCCAGATGACCCAAATACAATCCCAACCCAGATTTCATCAAGATAAACATTCTTACCAAATTTCATAAAGATTGGATGAAAACTTTGACCTCTACTGTCTACACAAACAAATTGTTGACGGACACACGCACACACGCATGCACGCACAACGGACGCCGGACATCACACGGTCACATAAGCTCACCATGTCACTTCGTGACAGGTGAGCTAAAAATGAATAGACTAAGAGCCAAGAAAAAAAAAACACTCTGACTTTGAATATGTACAGACTACAAATTATTGGCGACAATAAGCTGTCGTAAATAAAGAATTACATAATTAAATGTGCTTAATGTCAGGTTTGGCTCAATGTTATATAAATTCTTGAATCAATTTAAAGAAAAGCATTTTTTGCTCAGTCTTAAGAATTGTTTGGTGAATACAGACCCTGGAAGACATGCAACGTTTTGGTGGCACAAAAATGAGATGTATCATTATTGTACTGGAATATTACTTTTCTCATGTTAAGGCAATACCAAATTGAAGTCAATGGCATACTACAAACATAAACTGGTACATGACTATGATCATTATTGGATATTGGTCACCATTTGTGTGCAGTTGTGAACCCCGCATTTTTCTCAAATTTTCTTTCGTCAGTTTATAAAGGATTAGTTAAGTTTCCCCTTTTTTTTGTTTGCAATTAAGTGTTCCAAAAATATAATTTCAAAAATACTACAAGTAATAGTACAAGATTTTATGGAAAATGATACATAAACTTACAAACATAATTACTTTTGTGTATACCATCAATAACTTTAAAATAGTAGTTAAAATCAAGGAACAAAGGGACTTTTCTTTTTTTAATAACTGTCTTATAGGATATTTTGACAAACATGTTACCGATTAGGTCATAAAATAACATCACTGTACTAGGTCATCAAAATATGCAATATAAATAGGTAACCTTCTAAATCAACAACCTGTTTTACAGCACAGTCATCAAACAAGGTCATTTAACTAGGTCATTAATCTGGGTCATTGAACAAGGCAATTTAAGTTAGTTATCAATCTGGGTCATTTAAGAAGGTGACTTTAATGGGTCATGAGATCATGGGTTACCTTGACAGTTTCATCACACTAATTTATTTAACTAGGTCTTCAATCTGGGTCATTTAGAAAGTGTTTAACTAGGTAATCAAACTAGGCCATTTAACTAGGTCATTTAACTAGGTCATCAATCTGGGTAATTTGACAAGGTGATTTAACTAGGTCATCCAATGAGGTCAATGGTTATCTTGAAAATCTCATCAAACTATGACATTTAAATAGGTCGTCAATCTGGCTCACTTTACAATGTGATTTAATTAGGTCATCAAACGAGGTTACCTTGACAATCTCATCCTCCTTCATCTTGCACAGGGTATCCAGACTCTGGTCCAGTTTACCCTTGAACTCCTCCCCTCGCCAGTTAAGAATGCATGGCAAATCACCTGCAAACGAACAACAGAATACATGGCAAATCATCTGCAAAGGGACAACAGAATACATGGCAAATCACCTGCAAAGAGACAACAGAATACATGGCAAATCACCTGCAAAGGGACAAAAGAATGGATTGCAATAACCTGCAAAGGGACTACAGAATGCATGGCAAATCACCTGCAAAGAGACAAAAAAATAAGTGGCAAATCACCTGCAAAGTGAAAACAGAGTACCTGGCAAATCACCTTCAAAGCGACAACAGAACAGATGGCAAATCACCTGTAAAGGGGCATAATGCATTGCAAATCACCTGCAAAGGCGGAACAGGTGTGATTTAGTACATGGCAATCACCTACAGTTGGCAAAATGCGTGATTGAGTACATGGCAAAACACCTGCAAAGGGACAACAGGCGTGATAAAGTAATGAAACATCCTAGCCCAGTTTAGAATGCATAGCAAATCACCTACAAAGGGACAACAGGCATGATATAGTAATGCAACATCCCAGCCCAGTTTAGAATGCATGGCAAATCACCTGGAAAGGGGCAACAGGCAAGATTGAATGCATGGCAAATCACCTGCAAAGGGGCAACAGGCAAGATTGAATGCATGGCAAATCACCTGCAAATGGGCAACAGGCAAGATTGAATGCATGGCAAATCACCTGCAAAGGGGCAACAGGTGTTATTTAGTGCATGTCAAAACACCTGCAAAGGGATAACAGGCGTGATAAAGTAATGAAATCACCTGCAAAGGGGCAACAGGTGTTATTAAATAATGAAGCGCAATGCTTCATCCCCACTGAGACCATTTTCGAAATCAAAACTTTTTCCATCTTTATATTTAGTCTCAGGTTAAGTCTTAAGGACCTTGACATGATGGCAATTAATACACGTGTCCCTTATCTTAGACAACACATATGAATTAATTTCATGCACTACCTATATCTTGTATTATAAATGTATAGAAGTTTATGAAAAAATGCTTTTTGGGCTATTTCCTTACTCCCAATTTCAATCCATGTGTCACTACTAATAATAGATCAGTTTATTTATGATTTCATATTGAGAACAATTTGCACAACTATGTAAATTACCGGTAGCTAATTTGGTAGAACTTTGAATATTCAGTAGTTAGGCAATATAAAGACAATCTCAATCAAAGACTAATAACAGCACACATTTCTCATTTGTGTTTTATAATAGTGTAGAAGACTAGAGCTGCAACGATTTGATCTGATGCATCGAAAACCGGTTTTAAATGCGTCGATTCGATTACGATACCAACCCTACCAAATTCGATTCGATTCTTTAACATATATAGACATAGATACATAAAGCGCGCTGTACTCTTATTATTTGATATGGGAAGTTATAGGTTTTATCTTTACCTGTAATTACGACGTGCGCGATTGGTTACTTATTACTTTAATCATCCAATCAATAAGCCTGTTCCGGTCTACTGGCGGAAAAAGCGTCAAAATGTCTGAAAAAGTTGTGGCCGACAATTGAAATTATCAGATGCGCATAAAAAGCTAAAATCAAAAGTGTGGCAGTATTTTGGGTTTTGGGATGGTAGCCCTTCCGATAAAGCTATGTGTAAACTGTGCTTCACTGATGTGGCGTACCATAAGTCCGGCTCAACCACTAATCTAATGCAACATGTCAAACGCAAACATAACGTTGATTTAGCAGGAGGTAGCACCAGTGCCAATTCTAAATTTGCTAGTCTTTTTAATGTGTTTTATTGAAATATTGACATAGTTTGTCAGATAATTGGCAGTTCTTGCTAACTATTTCTTACAAATGTTAATATAACCCACTTTCAACAGTTTTTAAAACACTGTTGAACCAACCAAATTATATCACACAAACACACAAATGCCAAAAACACTGTATTATGTGAATTGGGAAAAAGACATCAATTTGGGAATAAATTGTGTTTTTTTTAAAGTGCATAATATGCAGTTTTATATGTTGCATTTATCTAGTTTTACAAATTATAATTAAAACATATACTTGCATATATAATAGCATCATTTAAATTGATTTTACTTCAAAACTGGATTTTTTATTAATTTAAAAAACAAATCCTCATGAAATGAAACTGTGTCCATGCCGTGCATGGACACCGTTTAAAAATACACTTTAAATGATACAAATTCAATCACTGTTAATGAAAAAGTCATCGAAAATTTCTTATTAAGCTTAAATTATAGATAATATATTACAAAAATATATGTAGATCATGAAATGAATAGTTTTGTTTGAGAAAATCACCAAAATGATGTCCATTCCCAGTTTGATGTCTTATTCCCAATTCACATAATACAGTGTTCTAAGATATCTAGGTATGCAACACATTTGAACAGAAATGTTTATTTTGAGGCAGAAGAGTGAATACATGATAAAACTACGTTGAAAGATAAATCGAATCAAAACAATCGGTATCCGACTGTCTGAAATCGAAATCAAATCGAGCTTTTGGTGAATCGTTGCAGCTCTATAGAAGACGTTAAGTTCTTTAATATGTTTAGAATGATACTTCTTGTGATACTAAAAAAATTCCAATACTTATTCATAAAACTATTTTTTTTGTTCCTATGAAAAAGCATAAACAATTCTTTCCCAATTATTTCTTACCATTCTGTGTGAATTTTCCAGAACACAAAAGCGTAGCTATGGTGAGGGATTCCCGTTCGTTGGCCTTGGAGAACATGTGTTTTGGAATGTTGTTGATCTGCTGGGGATCGTTGAAATCATCCAGGAGGAACGGCAGACGGAAAAACTGCTTGGGATGATGGTTGTCTGAGACCTAGTTACAGTAGTGCAGGTTGGTGAGTACGAGTCTGACGGGAAATATTGAGCTTTCTGGGAAAAGTGGGCTTAACCCTTTGCATGCTGGGAAATTTGTCGTCTGCTAAAATGTCGTCTGCAGAATTTCTAAAATTAGCATTTTCTTCGATTTTTTTCAAAGAATACTATCAGAATAGCAAACAGTTTGGATCCAGATGAGACGCCACGTTCTGTGGCGTCTCATCTGGATCCAAACTGTTTGCAAAGGCCTTTAAAATTCGGTTCCCGCACTGAAAGGGTTAATGCATGAGCGTAGAGTCATCCCCGATAAGACTGTGCAGTCAGAGAAGCTAAGCAGGGATGACGCTGTATGCTTTTATGGTATTTTTTTCATACAAAAGAATGCTCTTCTACATGAAAATCCAGTGTAGGTGGAAGGTGTTGTTTTTGATTACTCTGTTCAGACTGCACAGTCTAATCTGGGATGACACTTGCCGCACATGCATTAACCCCCGTGTTCCCACTACAAGACTCAATGGTATTTTCCTGATGTTCAGATCTCTTGGAATTGGTGACTGCCAGTTGTACAGTAATATCTATCCTCATGAAATGGTACAACGACTAAGCTTAAAACATGCAGCTGCCATTTGAAAAAAAAGTCATTTTAGTTGAGGGTAGCTAATCTAGGTATTTAATGACTAAATTTTAATCTATAACAAAGAATAAATGCGCAAATGCGAAATAAAATCCCGAGCTGAAGCACAGACAGTGGCTATGACATAACTTTGCATCTGCTATCATCAGTAATCATACACCAGATATGTGTGCCTACACAAAGTAGATATTAGAATTTAACATGCACAAAAAAAAAACACACAAAAGAAACCAGTAGACACTTAACAGCAAAACTTTGGATATTAAAAATTGTCTAGTCAATATCCTTCGATATCATGTTTGAATGTTATACCCAGGTCACGAAAAAATTGTTTAAAAAAAGATTCTTATTTGCATAATTCAATTGACTGGTTTACCAATGAGTAGACTGGTTTTCAAACTACCAGATTGGTTTATAATAAAGTAGAATCATTACCTTGTAGACACACAGTTCATGCAACCCGTCCCGTATAACGATGTTAGACTTGTTTGTGACGCGAAAGAACGCAAAGCCAAACATCTTTCGACCTGAATCCTTCTTTTGAGAAACTGTAACGCAAATGTTAAGTTGTAAATAATTTCTATTGCTCTTAATTTTGACAAATGAAGCATCAAACTGGGGTAAAGATTTGTTTTTGTTTTATACCGCCAATATTTATTGACCAATAAAGGATAAAAACTTCTTAATACATGCATTATATGGAAAAAACTTTGTTCAATGAATGTAACACATTGCACACATCCCTCAAAACCTAATTTATATGATAAGTAATTTTTAAAATGCAGAAACAATATAGCTACCTGAACAGTGGAAGAGCTCAAAGCAAACATGGCAGCCTGGGAACGTATCTATGGGAACTGACAACTGAAAAGAAATGACAACAAAGTGTCCAAGCAGAACTGAACAAGAGCTTGTAACATAAGTCACTTATAATATGTTTACCCACATCTTGTTCCTTTTGTATTCAAGGCATACAGTCCAAATATTATTTTAATTCTTGTTTTTCTAAAGGCTTATTAGAAGTTGAATTACTGTCTAATTACTGCATCAAGCACAAGCATCCTTACAAAAATGTCTTACTCTTATGGTTTCATCCCACTCAGCATGGTTGCTATGGTAATACACAGACGACTGGTAGCTATTCAGGGCTTTCTCCCCACAGCCATACACAATGCAACCCTGGAAGCAGACATGGTACAATGCATGTACGATAGTACACAACATAGAGTAATGATGATAAGAGATACAGTACAGACAAGGAATATTGTATGTACAATGGTGCACACCGTCGTACAATGATGGTAGATATATAAAGTATTAGGATAAACTTAGAAATAAACAATGCAAAGTTTGAACTCAAACTATATAAGCAAAAATTTCTCTCATAGCTACAAAGATACATAGCTATATAGGGATAAAGACCACATCAAAAACATTTATTAGCATACAAGCAAGATATTTACAAGAAACCGTCAGAGACGGGTGATTCTCCCCAAAGGTTTTTTTTGTCACAATATTGCACTATATATTCAGATAAAAGGAAACGTCTTGAGGGGCATAACTTTGGACAAAATAATACGATGGATGGTTTAGCAACTTAAACATTTCAAAGGGCCATAACTCTCTAAATAAATCATCTAACCAGAACCCACAAATAACATGCGCATCTTCTCAAGGTAGTTAAGCTTCCCATAAAGCTTCATTGAATTCCAGTCAGTAGTTGGGGGGACAAGAATTGCACTATATGTACAGTTTATAGAAAATTTCAAAGGGCCATTACTCTGTGAAAAATCATCCGACCATAACCGGCTGATAATATGCACATCTACTGTTGGTAGTGAAGCTTCCCATAAAGTTTCATTGAATTCCGGTCATTAACTGCTGAGAAATAGCCCGGACAAAAATTGTGCACGGACGGACGGACACACGGAGACAGACGAAGCGGCGACTATATGCTCCTCCCAAAAATTTTGGGGGAGCATAAAAACATATTACCACAAGATGTACATTTATAATATGAACATCATGTACTCTTTATTCATTGTATTTGAGTCCTGGAGATGTTTTTGTAGTTTTTGTGCATTTATGTCTGGTTAAAAATTGTCTAAATTGAAAATGATTTAAACTTCAACGTTTTTTAACGGAAACCATCCTTATTTTTTGCAGAAACAGAAAGAATTAAATTTGTTCTCTGTACAGGTTGATTTTTTTTACACGTTGTATATAAGACTATGTTCCATATAAGTTAAATAGTTTAATACAATTTTCTTTTCGAATTTAATTAAAATCTTGACATAGGTATAGCTGTTGAGTTTTTCGGAAACAAAACTAACGGGTAGTGTCAAGGTGACAATTGTTCCAAAATATATATCTATGCTGGGGATCAAAACAGTTCAATTATTGGTCTTTCATACAATTCACTGAAGGCTAATGCTTACATCTCAATATTCCCTTAAATTACTAACATAAATCTTACAATGCATCAGCCATGCTATGGGAACATGGGGCTTAATACATGTGCATAAAGTGCCGTACAGATTAGCCTTTCCAGTTTTGTATTTTTTGTTTAAAGGATGTCTCTTCTAAGTGAAAATCCAGTTTAGGCGGAAAAGTCCCATCCCTGAGTAGCCTGTGGGGACTGCAAACGCATAAAAAAAAAGCAAAATCAGGTCCCTAGTTCAAATGCAAGTGTCGGCATGTCTGTGGTGATTAAAATAAGAAGGCCAGCCAACATTAAACTGAAAATATGAGCCTTTTATTTACCAAGGCTGCTGCAGCGTGTACAGGCTGGTGCTTATTTCCAGCACTGTGTCCCCAACAAATGAGCCAATTAAGCCATGGAAAAATGGAGCTTAATGCATGTGCATAAAGCGCAGTACGCACAGGCTAATCAGTAAGGACTATTTCCATTTGAATGGAATTGTTCATTTAAAGGAAGTCTCTTTTAAACAAAAATCTCGTCTAGACGAAAGGTGTCCTCCCTAATAAGCCTGTGCGGAATGCACAGGCTAAAACTGGAACAGCTCTTCACCAACATGCATTAAGTACCATTTTTCCAGTGAGAGGCTCTAGTGTTTCATGATGTAACACCTACCTTGACCTCCTGACCTGATTCGTTGTACACTGTGACCTTGACCTCTACATTTTTGCCGGAGGTCTTGTTCCCTCGCTCAAGGGCCGCTTTTTTTAAGGTAACATAGAAGTCGTTGCGTATTTCTCCTAGAAGACGGGCAACATAAATTGATGATATAAAACTATTAGACATCCATATTATATTTCTGCTTATTTAAAGCAACAAACTACCAAGTTGGGTATTTGCGTTAATCCAACAAATAAATGTGTAAAAAAAACACACAAGCAAGAAACCCAACAAAAATCACTGACTGATCATGACTCCCAGATCTTTTTAGAAAAATATCACAAACCGTATTGAAATGTAAAATATAAATTTGAAAGTACCATGCCATGCTAAAAATATGTTTTACAACACAGCACTTTCAGTTTCAAACAAAGAACTTGATGAAATGGAGAAAATACTAACCAAAATATGCATAAGTGCCATGAATAATTGGATTACATATACATTGTAGTTTGAAATAGCGTGCAAACAGAATTATATTGGCATTGTTATGAAATATGCTGACATTTCGAAATTATTATTATGTATAAGTATTATTTATATTTATTAAAGCAACTAACACTGTTTACACTGAATACATTTAACAATTGTTTTCACCTGACAACAACAATATTTAGCCTTGTGAAAACTGTCTAAAAAATTTCCTTCTACAAACTAAATTAATCTTTTTTACAACTTGTATCATAAGAGCTTTTATAGACAGAACAGCAGTCTTGTACATGGTTATTTTTTTCCAAGCAGGATGTCAATCAGTTTTAATAACCTAGCTTAAGTAAAAAGTTTATTATTATTTCTGTAACAATAGCAGCAACAATTTTGGTGTGGCAAAATTAATGAAATAACATGCATATTTGTCATTTTGCCCTCTGTCCTCATACCTCAAGAACTTTTTGAATATTGCAAGTTCCAGATTAAAAAAAAATATGACACCATATAGCAACCACAAAGCAACCACAATTTTTTTTTCTAAACAAAATAAAACAAGATGTGTTTGTGAAACACAATGTCTCCCTATATGATGTTTGACATTGTAGGATGACCTTGACCTTGTGAAGGATGACCTTGACCTTTCACCACTCAAAATGTGCAGCTCCATGAGATACACATGCATGCCAAATATCAAGTTGCTATCTTCAATATTGCAAAAGTATTCATAAAATAAGCGATTTGGGCCACATATATTTGACCTCTGACCTTGAAGGATGACCTTGACCTTGACCTTTCACCACTCAAAATGAGCAGCTCCATGAGATGCACATGCATGCCAAATATCAAGTTGCTATCTTCAATATTGCAAAAGTATTCATAAAATGAGCGATTTTGGCCACATATAATTGACCTCTGACCTTGAAGGATGACCTTGACCTTGACCTTTCACCACTCAAAATGTGCAGCTCCATGAGATACACATGCATGCCAAATATCAAGTTGCTATCTTCAATATTGCAAAAGTATTCATAAAATGAGCGATTTTGGCCACATATATTTGACCTCTGACCTTGAAGGATGACCTTGACCTTGACCTTTCACCACTCAAAATGTGCAGCTTCATGAGATACACATGCATGCCAAATATGAAGTTGCTATCTTCAATATAGCAAAAGTTATTGCAAAATGTTAAAGTTGGCGCAAACAGACAGACAGACCAACAGACCAACAGACAGGGCAAAAACAATATGTCCCCCACTACTATAGTGGGGGACATAAAAATAACATAGCATTCATATTCCCCATATGGCCCTCTGTTCATATCTCAAGTTTAATTAACCTAGCTTGCATACTCTATGAGTTATTACAGAATCCACATTTGGACAGCATGAGCACATGGATGGACAAGGCATTTTTATAATAGTCCCTTTCGTAACACATACATACAGTTAGAGAACAAATCAAGCAAAAATCTGTCTTGCATTCAAAACAAGAGCATATTTCTATGTACACTGCAATCACACATGTAAAAACATTACATGAAAACAGATGGATCAATAGCATGAACAACCCAATGATGCAAGAGACAAATCTCCAGAATATTACAGCAAGTACATAAGCTAACAAGATCAGCATGATACACAGGTGCAATACTTAAAACTGTGTGCTAATTAATATACTCAGATGTTTTTATTTTAATCAGATAATTTGAAGCAATGTCCTTTCAAATGTGTTTTGAATATTGGAACAAGTTAGCTGCTAGCTTCTCACCTATGTGTCCTGGGCTTGCAAAAGTCACTGCAGAATTTCCAATACAGATTGAGTCTAAATTAGAGTAACTAGATAACTGTGCGAATGTCATTTACAGAAAATATACTTGAATAAGTATACTATACTTCCGTAAAAAAAGACATTTACACAAACTTAAACAGAACTGCTAAGTTAAATTTTGTAATCATTGTTTAAACAAGAGATGTTTTTGTCAGAAACACAATGCCCCCTATTGCGCCGCTTTGAAATAAAATTTCAATATATATCGTTTGGCAGGTTTAGAAATAATCTCCCTTTTAAAGCTTATTACTTCCCTTGGATTGTATTTTTTGACTTTTGACCTTGAAGGATGACCTTGACCTTTCACCACTCAAAATGTGCAGCTTCATGAGATACACATGCATGCGAAATATTAAGTTGCTATCTTCAATATTCAAAAAGTTATGACCAAACTTTAATGAAGGGTAAAGTTTAAGGAAAGAAAAATACTATGATATTTGACCTTTGACCTTGAAGGATGACCTTGACTTTTCACCACTCAAAATTTGCAGCTCCATGAGATACACATGCATGCCAAATATGAAGTTGCTATCTTCAATATTGCAAAAGTTATCAAACTTTAATCAAGGTTAAAGTTTTGGGACAGAATGACAAACAGACAGGCCAAAAACAATATACATAAAAAGGGGACATGATCTGTTCGTTTTTTGGTTTGTTAAGATTTTTTTGCATTTTAACAGTATTAAAGTCATTTCATGGTTGCATTTAAACTACTCACACTTTTCTTGGGTGAGCTTGTTTACCAGTTCTAGGTGCACATACTTATGCCAGTAAATGACAAATGCCCTACTTGAATCAACGGTACTGTGAAATTGGCCACATAAATTGAGTCCCGTTCAATGAAAACTGGGCATAATGCATTTGTGTAAAGTGTCGTCTCAGATTAGCATGTGCAATCCGCACAGGCTAATCAGGGACGACGCTTCCCGCTTTTTATGACATTTTTCGTTAAAATGAAGTCTCTTCTTAGCAAAACTCCAATTTAGGCGGAAAGTGTTGTCCCTGATTAGCCTGTGCGGACTGCACTGGCTAATCTGGGATGACACTTTACGCACATGCATTATGCCCAGTTTTCTCAGAACGCGATTCAATTATTTCATGGCCATAGATATGACTCAATGGCAAATCCTCACACACGTTATATGACCGTTAGGTAGCCTGTTATAGTACTTCGACTTTGTAACTTATTTATGACTATTCAAGGTGACACACTAGATTCAAAACACTCTGGTAAGAGAAATTATGGACAAATTGAAGGAAAACAACAATCACTGACATTTTCATCAAATTTATGCGTACAAAAATACCTGGTGAAATGATATCTGCAAAGCCAATCTTTTGTATCAGTGCCACTCCTTTTGAAAACATGACTGGATTCTCTTTTTTCACTGTCGTTAGATCACCATGGAATACTTGGACAGACACAGTCAACACTGAAACAATAATTACCAGGCATTTCATTAGCATTTGAATAACCAATTTCACTTACTGTTCTTTATTTTAAATGATTTAACAGTATCAATAAACAAACATTATTCATACGCATGTAGTTACATGCAGTCTACAGAAATAACAGTACACACGAGAGATATAGTTATGCTGCAGTTATAAAGGTCTTTGCAAAATTCAACATGAAATCTTATGAATTAAAAAAAAAGTTGCTACATTAAACTTAAACAAGAGCACTGCATAGCGGGTGCCTACGCTCGACTGTGGGTGCAGTTTTGAATAAATGAAAGATTGACAGAGGTGACCTTGACCTTTGACCTAGTGACCCAAAAATGGGTGTGACGTGTAGAACTAATCAAAGTGCATCTACATATAAAGTTTCAAAGTTGTATGTGGAAGCACTTTGATTTTAGAGCCTATGTTGAGGTTTTAGCATGACACGGACGGCAGACGCGGAGGCCGAGCTGGCTGTGACAATACTTCGGGTTTTCTCCGAAAAAAGCCGAGCTAAATATGGTTCCAGTTATAAGCATTGGCCTGTGACCACATATTATAACCGGGTGCTGAAGTTTCACATTTATATTTGTAGTAGATATGGACAACTTAAACTGAATTTTTTAAAGAAAACCTTAGACTGAATTTATAAGTGCAAAACCTTAGCCTGAATTTTGTAAGTGCAATACATTGAACTGAATTTTGTAAAAAAAAAACTTAACCTGAATTTTTTTAAGTGCAAAACCTAAACCTGAATTTCCTAAATGTGAAAAGGTGCTTATTGAGCCCATTAACTAGTTATGGGCCTTAAACAACAACAACAAAAACAAATTGAAAGTTTTAATTGAACACTTGAAGTATAGCTACAGAGATATATAGAGTTGCTACTATTTCATATATCTTATAGCTTATCGCAAGTAAAAACGTACCTAGACCAAGTTTTCCGATTTGCTGCGCCGGAAGTGATTCCAGACTTTTGTCCTTGTTCTCCTGCTTAAGTCTGTTAATGTGTTCTTCATGGAGACCAGCAAAATGTGGTTCTGTTTTGTCCGTAACGCTGCAAGCATTAGATACATGTAATTGTGAAGGTGTATTTTCTTTTGATTCATATAGCTGTCAATTTTTTTATGTGCAAATTTCATTTGTTTAGTGGCGTGCATAATCAAGAAACTTGAATAAGGTTTGAAATGTGTGAAAAAACAACAACGAATAATAAAAAGTTATAAAAGTTATGTGATGTATGCGTTGCACAAAAAGTTGTAACTTGAAAATGTAACTTAGAAATACAAGTATAAATAATGCTTGCAATAAATATTTGAACATTGGAAACTGCTGTGGTGTTTGAATACATTATCCTATTCCCTATTGCCAATAACTTTTACAAAACCTGATTTTGCTCCATGTATATGAACTGCATTCGGAGAAAACTGGGCAAATACATGCATGAAAAATGTTGTTCCTGATTATTAGTCTGCACAGGCTTATCAGATATGATATTTTCTGTTTTTATGGTATTTTTCGTTAAAAGGAAGTCTCTTTTTAAGGAAAATCCAGTTTAGATGGAAACTACGCACATGCATTAAGCCAAGTTTCCTCAGAAGAAGGCTCATAAATATGAAGCATACTCAAGTTTCTTAAACTTTTACAACTTAGACATGTATTTTGACGCAATTGTAGTCCCTTAGAAAGTTACTTTTAATTAAAAACCTGTCTTACTAGATTCAAGTTTTAAAGGCTTCATTTTCAACCCTTAGATACTGATGAGCAGCAAACAGTAACTCGCAGTCTGTTCAGGTTTAATGCTGTTTGCACATAACCATTTTACTTTGCTTCTGAGTGGGAAAGGGTTAAGCATACTCAGGTTTCTTACTGGTTATTGGCAAAAGGGAATAGGATTATGTAGTTTTAACATCAAACAAAGGGGCTGTATTCTTTTACAACAAAAGTTTATGGTACGGAGAATTACTTTCCAATTTTAGATGACTCATTTATATAAATAATAATACGCACTTTTGGATTTTTATAGTAAAATTCCACATTTTGACTGCAGATGACATCTTAGCTACTGTAAAGTTCACCACTGAAAGAAGGACACATTCACTTGTTAATGTCATGAACAGAACAAAAGGGGACATTTACTTCAGGAGGAAAATTTCACTAAGACAACATGAAGTTGCTCACTTTCAAGTCAAAGAACATCTCTCAAATTGTTTGGTTGTAAGTACTACGTTACCAAAAATTTCAGAATGTTTTCTTTGTATTTATTCATATTACAAAGAATGGTTTTATTAAGTAACTATCACACACAGCAACAACAACATTGTATTGCTTAAAATGAAGACATCACGTAGATAGAGGATTCTGACACAGAGTCAAGAAAAAATTAATTACAAAAAGAAAGCAACATCAAAAATCGTGTGACACTTTCAAAATTTACCAGGGCCTCTTGAATGTGAGAATGTCAACTCCCCATCCCTGAATATTTCAGACAGACAATAGTATTATTTTCCCAAGAAATATGCCTAGACATACCACATCAGCCTCCCTACTATCCTGTTAAAAACAACAATATGGTGAGCAATGTTGCACATTATAGTTATTTAAGACCTTGCTGACGTTCATAGCTCTGACGCCCCAGGTTACTCAACACTAACGTACATACATCTGACAACCCAGGTTACTCAACACTAACGTACATGCATTTGACGCCCAAGGTTACTCAACACTAACAAACATACATCCAAAACCCAGGTTACTCAACACTAACGTACATACATCTGACAACCAAGGTAAATCAACACTAACGTACATACGTCTGACAACCCAGGTTACTCAACACCAACGTACATACATCTGACAACCCAGGTTACTCAACACTAACGTACATGCATCTGACACCCAAGGTTACTCAACATTAACATACATACATCTGACACCTTATGTTACTCAACACTAAAATACATACATCCCACACCCCAGGTTACTTAACACTAACATACATACATCCGACATCCCAGGTTACTCAACACTAACATACATACATCTGACACCTCTGGTTACTCTACACTTACATACATACATCCGACACCCTAGGTTACTCAACACTAAAATACATACATATGACACCTAAGGTTACTCAACACTTACATAAATACATCCGACACCCCAGGTTACTCAACACTTAACATACATACATACGACAACCAGGTTGCTCAACACTAAAATAAAAACATCCAACAACCTAGGTTACGCAACACTAACATACATACCTCCAACCCCCCAGGGCCTCTTGAACGTGGCTCTATTGTTCTTCTTCTGGTTCTCAGGCTTCATGCTGCCTTTGCGGTAGATCTGCGCCACCAGGTACAGCTCCTTCTCTAGCTCATCACTCGTCAGATCCTGCACGAGAAATACAGATATACTTGTGAAAAACTGGGTGAAATCCCCATGTGCCAAGGTGTCAAGTGATCAACATTTATTTTGGTAACCCTTTACCACTTAGATAGGTATTTTCACGCATTTGTAGTCCCTAAGAAAGTTCTATTTTATTAAAGACCTTTCTTTCTAGATTCAAGTGTTTAAGGTTTCATCTCCAACCCTTAGGTACTAATGAGCAGCAAACAGCATAAAACCTGAACAGACTATGAGTTGCTCGCAGACTGTTCTGGTTTTATGCTGTTTGCACATAGCCATTAACACTTTGCTTCTAAGTGGGAGAGGGTTCAAGTTAAATTCCAACTAGATTCTCAGTTTTTATAGAGGAATTTCCTTGTTCAACTTCTAATTCATCACCAATCAGCCTTTTATCTCTAGAAATCCAAAAAAGTTTGAGAAGACCCAACACTGTACATACTGTAAAGAGGCCATAGTAATCGCCCAGCTTGGACTGGTCTTCCGGACCTCCTTCCTTGGTGTAACATACCATGAACTGCTCCCTACAATGTAACATACCATGAACTGCTCCCTTCAATGTAATATACCATGAACTGCTCCCTACAATGTAACATACCATGAACTGCTCCTTACAATGTAACAGACTTATCAGGGACAACGCTCTCCGCTTTTGTGATATTTCTTCTCTTCTTAGAGAAGATAAAATAAAGGCGGAAAGTTTTGTCCCTGATTAGCATGTGTGATCTTTTTGTAATATATCAGGCAAGGCTTAGAATAATGTAACGGCGAGGTTTGCCGAGCCGTTATTTTATTCGTGATACGTGATACGATACATACGTGATGCAGGACAGATTTACAACATACGTGATGCAGGACAGATTTACAACATACGTGATGCAGGACAGATTTACAACATACGTGATGCAGGACAGATTTACAACATACCTGATGCAGGACAGATTTACAACATACGTGATGCAGGACAGATTTACAACATACGTGATGCAGGACAGATGCCCGTCCTTGACCTGATACAGGGATAGCATGGTCTCCGAGGGATCGCCCACATTACAACCAAAGTTGTTGAAAGAGATCAGCAGGTGATGGGTGATTATCCCCAATTCCGCTATTACTTCCCCTTTGGAGGACTTCTGCCGCTTGGTGGCCTGCCGTTTCGGCTAAATGACATGAAAACAAAAAATTACGGCATGACATTTGGTCTAAATGGCATAAAAAAAATGAACTTAAATAAAAGACATTTTAATTTTAAAATTTGTTTTCTCCAAATGATAACCAGGTTCCTAAAAGCCATCTGAAGATTAATTAAAAATGCGGCTGGTTCAAATTCAAGCAAGTATGTATCATATTTTTTGGCTTCAGGTAGCATAACAAAAATTTGGTATTACCTGGAAAAACTGCTTTTTAAATTTTACTTTTACAATACATGAATGTGTAAACTTCAAAACAGTTCATTGACAGATTTGTATTCATTGTATTTATAGTTGTGAAGTAAAGAGATAGTACAAATTAAATTAATCACAGACAAGAAGTTTACATTATTTCCATTTGTACTCAAACTAAAATATTTTATTGATATACAAGATATATAATTGCAAGAACCCCCCCCCTCCCCCCAAAAAAAAATAATTTTAGATCAATATGTGGTTGCCATATAAATTTTGAGAAACCTAGTAACAGGGCAAATCTTACACAGCAAAAAAGTGTCTTTTGTTTAGAATTTTTTTCTTTTTTTAAATAAATAAATAAATAAGCAAATAAGCACAGTTCTTGAGAAACATTAATCATCGGTAAATGATGTGATTCCTGATTCTGATGTCATTTAGGGTATATGATTTAAACAAACGAGCCTCTATCTGGGAAAACAGAGCTTTATGCATATGCAAAAAGTGCCAACCCACAGGCTTATCTGGGACTACACTTTCCACTTTTATGGAATGTTTTGTTTGAAGGAAATCTCTTCAAAATGAAAAATCCAGACTAGCGGAAAGTGTCTACCCTGATTAGCCTGTGCGGACTGCACAAGCTTATCTTGTTCAAAGGAAGTTATAATACACAAGCTAGTCTGGGACGACACTTTACGCACATGCATTAAACCCCGTTTTCCCAGGGCGAGGCTCAAATGCATTAAATGGAGCTGGAAGTGCACCTTGTCATCCTGGGCTATCTCGGCACTGTTCATATGAATTCTGTACAGGTTACACACGCTGCAGCAGTCAACATCCACTTGTTCACCATCAATGCGTGGAACCAGATCGATACCCAATTTACTAAAATTAAAATAATACACACATGCATGATGTCCGCAGACACACCAATTATCATTTATTATCAAATAAATTATCAAATACTTTAATTTTTTATTTGTATTTTATGCACATTCAAATAAAAAAGCAAGGCTATTGTTAATGTCTCCAAAGCATCAAATTTATACTTAGCATGTTCAATACATAATTTTCCCTAATAAATCCTGATAACAATGAGATTAAATATAATAAAATTATATATAATCGTGCATAAATATATACTAAGCCTCACTCTATAACCGGAAAACCGCTTTGAAAATATCTTTCCTTTAATATATAAATGAAAAAGATCAGTACACTATGGCAAACAATTGGAACTTCTGAATCATTCACATACGCATTTCCCCAGTCAATTATGCTGACTATATCTCTACGTATATCTCGAGCGTCTGTGGAAGACAGGGTATCATTCATGAGCTGGCTCCGTAAGTTGATCAGTTCTTCAACGTTCTGTCTCACCTTCGCCAGTAGAACACTTTTCTCACCCTAAAATTTATTGTTTGATTAAATTTTTTGTAACAAAAGAGAGACAAATATAAGTAAATGGAATCAACTTAATATCTATATGGGACAGGTGAAACTTGCTCTGTGAATATGATGCGTATTGCATGTGTGTAAAGGGTTGACCTAGATAGGGTGGGACGACCTTTTACATGTCTGAAAAAAAAAACAACAGTTTCACAGAGCCAGGCTCTATTTTATTTCTCTATGGTTTATGTGAAATGACAGAATTTAATGATTCTGTGCTGAATGGGACTTATTCCTGTAGAAAAAAGATTGGAAAGAACCAGACTATTTGAAAAATAATTCTCTTTTAAAATGATTATCCTAAATACTGTAAAATCATTATTACAAGTATTCTGGGAAATTAATTTTCGTTGGTTTTGTGGGTTGGCTAATCCACAAATTTAACACAAAAACATTGGAAATAAATGACAGACACAAATTCCTCTTTTTTTCAAAAATCAGAATCCAAAAATGTATGTGTCCTTGAAAAGTCATTGTTTAACCACAGAATTTAATAAGTGATTTTGCAGTAATACTAGACCGTATGGCTTATACCCCATTCACAAATAAGTAACTGCCACCTTCCAGTTAGCAGTTTGCTTTTCATGCTGAAACAACTTAAATGAATACATTAATTAATTAATTAAGTGAATAACAAGAGCTGTCTCCATAGGATGACATATGCCCCCGATAAACACTTTGATAGAAGTTATGAGCATTTTTCGAAACCTTAACACATTTTTCGAAACCTAAACGCAGACCCTAAGTTCAAGGTCAAAGGGGTCAAAACTTGTGTGCGTATGAAAAGGCCTTGTCCATATATACATGCATACCAAATATGAATGTTACATCTGAAGTGACATAGAAGTTATGAGCATTTTTTAAAACCTAAACGCAAAGTGTGACAGACAGACTATATACTCTCCTTCCGGGGAATAAAAACTGGGCCATCTTTTCGTGGGATCAGAAAGATTAGAAACATGTTACCAGGATTCTGTCAAAGTGCCGGATGGCATTTTCTTGCAAATATTCAGTGGCTGAAATTTTGACAGAAACGCCAGAGGTGGTAATCATGTGACAAACATGATGGCAATGCCCAAGCCAAAACAGGTATCTTTCTCAGTTTTATATCCTTTATTACTTGTTTTAATTGTTTAAATGCAGCTCACTTTCCAGCCATATCAGCAAGAAAGTGATACTCTATATCTTGACTCACTACACATTTTCAAGCAGGAGCTGTAATTTTTTGACCCGCTAAGAAATTTTGCGGCGAGTCAAGTCAAGATATAGAATAAATATTATATACAATATAATCACTTGCTTGTCAATATGGCTGGAAAGTGAGCGGCATTTTAACAATTAATAAAAGTAATAAAGGGTATAAGCGGGGAAACAATTGCTGTCTCAGCATGGACGTCGCCATCTTGTTTGTCACGTGATTACCCCCTCTGAGTGGCATTACAAGAGAAAGCATGTTACCATGGGCAGTTATCATTTTAAATACAATTTCAATACAGGCGACAGGAAGCCCCAAATTTGTCGGGTGAAGGCCAGGCAAAATGTAAATAAATCATTTGCACCTGTCAGAGTCACAATTTCATTGCTGCCTTTCAATGCCTTTTAACTTGGATGGCGTAATTTTGTTTCTGTGACCTAGTGATTATCAGTGGTCAAAACATATGTAAACTAGAGCTTTGTCACAGACGTGACAAATACCACCACATACCGCATTGACACATAATATTTTGCATGTCGTCTTCACAAAAAACAGCGGACACCATGCTCAATTTTTAAAACGTACTAAGTGACCCCTTGACCTAGTTTTTGACCCAGAAAGGCCCATGTTCTAACTTTGCCTTAAGATCATCTCCATAAAACTTCTGAATAAGTTTGGTGAAGATTGGATGTAAACAACTTGAATTAGAGAGCGGACACCATGCTGAATGTTAAAAAACGCATTAAGTGACCCCGTGACCTAGACATCATATAGATACAACTTCTGACCAAGTTTGGTGAAGATTGGATGAAAACTACTTAAAATAAAAAAGCGGACAACATTGTGATGTTTAAAACGCTCTAAGTGACCCCGTGACCTTGTTTTTGACCCATCATGACCCATATTCAAACTTGTCCTAGACATTATCAAGATACAACTTCTGACCAATTTTGATGAAGATTGGATAAAAACTACTTGAATTAGAGAGCGGACAATATGGTGAGGTTTAAAACACACTTAGTGACCGCGTGGCCTAGTTTTTGACCCGGCATGGCCCAAGTTCGAACACATCATCTAGTTACAACTTCTGACCAAGTGTGGTGAAGATCGGATTTAAACTACTTGAAATAGAGAGCGGACACCATGCTCAATGTGTAAAACGTACTAAGTGACCCTAGTTTTGGATCTGGCATGGCCCATGTTCGAACTTGGCCTTCAAATCATCTAGATAACACTTCCAACCAAGTTTGGTGAAGATCGGATGAAAACTACTTGAATAAGAGAGAGGACACCATGCTGAATGTTAAAAAATGCACTAAGTGACCCCGTGACCTTGTTTTTGACCCGGCAAGGCCCATGTTCAAACTTGGCCTTAAGATTATCTAGATACAATTTCTGACCAAGTTTGGTGAAGATGGAATGAAAACTACTTGAATTAGAGAGTGGACAACATGCTAAATGTTTAAAACGCACGAAGTGACCCGGTGACTTAGTTTTTGACCCGGCAAGGCCCATGTTCAAACTTGGCCTAGACATCATGTAGATACAACTTCTGACCAAGTTTGGTAAAGATCGGATGAAAACTACTTGAATTAGAGAGCGGACAATATGCTGAATGTTTAAAACGCACTAAGAGACCCCGTGACCTAGTTTTTGACCCGGCAAGGCCCATGTTCAAACTTGGCCTAGACATCATGTAGATACAACTTCTGACCAAGTTTGGTGAAGATAGAATAGAACTTCGTTTGTGGGGGTATAAAAATATTCCAGGAGGAAAAGGCCTTATCTAAAAGACCCTATGAGGTTAACTACTTGTTTCTTCTAATAACTCGATCTACTCTCGAAGCATAATACCTACCGTAGCTAGCTGTTTCCACATGTGACTCCACTCCCACAATACGTATGACACTTCCCTTGCCATGTGATCTTCTACAGGCTTCACTGTTTCGTACAACCTAACACGGGAATCAAGACTAAATTAACAAGGGCTGTTTGTAAAACATGCATGCCCCCCTATATGGGCTATAAGTTGTAGTAGCAGCCTTTGTGTGAATATGTTTTTTGTCACTGTGAACGGTGGTGGTGGTGGTGGTGTTGGTGGTGGTGGTGGTGGTGGTTTTGGTGGTGGTGGTGGTGGTGTAGTAGTAGTAGTAGTAGTAGTAGTAGTAGTAGTAGTAGTAGTAGTAGTAGAAGTAGAGTAGTAGTAGTAGTAGTAGTAGTAGTAGTAGTAGAAGTAGTAGTAGTAGTAGTAGTAGTAGTAGTAGTAGTAGTAGTAGTAGTAGTAGTAGTAGTAGTAGTAGTAGTAGTAGTAGTAGTAGTAGTAGTAGTAGTAGTAGTAGTAGTAGTAGTAGAAGTAGTAGTAGTAGTAGTAGTAGTTGTAGTAATAGTAGTAGAAGTAGAAGTAGTAGTAGTAGTAGTAGTAGCAGTAGTAGTAGTAGTAGTAGTAGTAGTAGTAGTAGTAGTAGTAGTAGTAGTAGTAGTAGTAGTAGTAGTAGGAGTAGTAGCAGTAGCAGCAGCAGTAGCAGCAGCAGAAGCAGCATTACAATACCAATACTTAAGAATGATCAAATGGGAAAAGGTAACCTAGCACTGGCAGTAAATATGGGGCTCATTTACAGGTCAGATTTGGAATCTCTGCTGTAAAATGAGATTTTGAATGAATTAAAGGGAGGAAAATCTGTAATAAAAAGGACATGCATAAACCATAGTTGTTTCCCTTGTTTGAACCATGCTAAATCCTTATAATGCCTATTTTCAATAACTCTGACCTTCACATGTGACCTTGACCTTTGACCTAGTGACCTCAAAATCAATAGGGGTCATCTGCGCGTCATGATCAATGTACCTATGAAGTTTCATGATCCTAGCCCCAAGCGTTCTTGAGTTATCATCCGGAAACCACCTGGTGGACGGACCGACATACCGACCGACCGACCGACATGAGCAAAGCAATATACCCCCTCTTCTTCGAAGGGGGGCATAAATATCTAATCAAAAACAGATATTGTTTAGCATTGCCTATTATATTGCAAGCAAATGTGTAAAATTTTGATGAGAAAACTGGCAGTCTGTTAAGGCTAATAAGGGACTATAATTTCTGGCTAGACTAGATTTTTGTTGAAACAAATGTTTTCCTTAAAACAAAAAATTCCATTTAAATTGAATAAGTTTATCAAGAACACATGCATTAAACACTGTTAAATAAACAATGAACAAATAAAAAATGAACAGCTCTCTGGCAGAACGGGACTAAATGCATGTGCGTAAACTGTCGTCCCAGACTAGCATGTGCAGTAAGGCTAATCTGGGACAACACGTTCCGCCTTGACTTAAATTTCATTTAGAAGAGACATTAATTGTTTTTTTAAAAAGCCATTAAAGTGGAAAGTGTCAGTAACCTGTGTGGACTGCACAGGCTAATCTTGAATGACACTTTACCCACATGCATTATAAGACTTATTACCAAGAGTGAGGCTCGTACCATAAAGAAAACGAGCCTCACCAGAACCAAAGCCTGCGAATTTGTCTATCTGCACAATTTCAAACTTCTCTCAAACTCTTTGGTGCAAATCAGTACTTTTGTATCAGGAGAAAAGTGATACATGAAATGAGGTTCCCCTAACAGGCTTAGGTCTTGCAAATTTTAATACCTAATATAATTATTTATATAATTAAAGAGGCGTTTCTTATCTAAAAATTCTGTTTCTCTTACCCATTGTTTTCCACTGTACATTTCTTGATGTGTATTATTGATGCTGGAAATATACCCTTCAAAAGAAAACATAAGTTCAAGTCGAACAATAAAACAAAAGCAATGCCAAGGTCATTTTAGAGTGTCTGACTTTGCCATGCAGACCATATTTATAATATGCATCTAGGATGTCTTTTTATATAAAAGAGAAGTGAAGACTTCTAAATGTATTTGAGCAAACACATATTGAAGGATGAATTATTTTCATAAAAAGCAATTTTGAAACTTCATGTATAATTAGTCTTTCTTAATACCTTATTTTAAGTATTTCATTTTTTAAATATCAAACATTCTAGTTTGAGTAATAATATCAAACACTGTACATGCTGAGCATCATGGAAAAAATGGGTCTCGTGCCGTATGAGGCCAGGGTAGGTCGAGCTCTGGCTGGTCAAGAGTAACCTTGTCCGCCAATGATACCACTAAGCCATGCATGACTTTATAGCAGACAGGGTATGTGGGAATGCGCAGTCCAGTATTGAGCTACGCTGCCTGCATATAGCACAAGACCAATTTTAGCTCATTGAATTCAACATGAATTCAGATTGTGCTTAAGTTTGTAGCTATATGTATACTTGACACATTTTTATTAAAATTAAAGCAATTGTGAGTGTATCATATAAATATCAATCATAATCCCTTTAAACATGGATAAAGAATAAAAGACCTTTTGTCTTACACAATTAAATACACCAATGCACCAAACACTATAAAAGGACACAAGATTATCAGTGAAAAAGGGGACCCCATGATGTCCTTTTCCATTTAATAATTATGGATAAATTGTTCATAAATTGGCAATTATTTCCCGAAAACCCCACGGAGTTGAACAACATGACAAACTGCATGGTCGCAGTGGTGTAATGGATATGGTGTCCGCCTAGCAACCAGAAGGTCACGGGTTTGATCCCTACAATGGGAGCACTCTTAAGATCTCCCACAAAGACACAAAGTACTGGTTCTAGGCCCAGGAAATGGACTCGATCGCGTTTCAATAAGCCTGAGGCTTTCAATGCAATGGAGCTAAAATAAATAGGTTTAAAATAAACTGCATGTCCACCCAGTAGGGCTAGTGCACATTAAGTTTCATCAATTTGGGTCGTTAGAGTCCCTGAGATCATACACAGAACTGTAAAATTAATAGAAAATGTCATTTCATTTATCAAAGGGCAAATAGTCCATGAAAAACTATTGGGATGTTGCATGTGAAGTGCCATTACATTCAGATAATTAGTGTCTGGTATCTGTCACAGAAAGCAATTTTTACTGAAAGTGTAACAACTTCCTATGGAAGCCTATAAATGTTCATCAAAGCCTGACCAAAGTCTGATATAAATTCCTGAGAAATCGCACTGAAACAAACATCCATTTTAAAATGTCATTAATAATCAAAGGGTAATAACTGTCTCAACAAGAGCACCGCATAACAGGTGCCACGCTCGGCTGCGAAAGCTTGTCAGGTTTTTTTTTTAGAGGTCACATTGACCTTGACCTTTGACCTAGTGACCCAACAAGAGATGTGTTTGTCAGAAACACAATGCCCCTTACTGTGCCACTTTAAAATAAAATTTCTATTTATCATTTGGCAAGTATAGACACCATCTCCCTTTAAAGCTTTATTACTTCCCTTGGATTTTGTCCAATCCAACAGGGTTGGGGGGGGGGGGGTCTGTATACAGTCAAAAATGACCAAGTCAGACATCACTGACAACCAAGGCCTGTGGTTTATCAAAGAGATCATAGCCAGAATTTTTTTTTTTTTTTTTCTTTTTCATAAAATCATAGCCAGAATTGATCATGTATCTATGGACATATGTCCACAGGTATGTAATGAACATCAAAGAAATTATAATTATGTCATTTAAAAAAAACTTTGACAAATCAATCATTTGAGTTATAAATAATCAAAATAATAAATCTGTACAGTAACTGTGAAAAGAACTTCAATTCTTGGTAAGAAAATATATAATATGAGATTTATAATCATATAAATTACTTCCCTTGAAAATAATTGTCTCTAACAAATCTCTATTTTTAGTAGCAAATAATTAAAAGCCACTACCGAGACTGTGATTGACCACTAAAATGTGCAGCTCCATGAGATACACATGCATGCCAAATATATAAAATGGCTATGTTCAATATTGAATAATTTTCTCCCTTTTTAAAGCTTATTACTTCCCTTAAATTTGTATTTTTTACCATAGACCGTAAAGGATGACTTTGACCTTTTACCACAATGTGTTTGCCAGAAACACAATGCCGCCTACTGTGCCGCTTGATTTCTTTAACAAAAATATATACGTGGGCAGGTCAGATAACTATGTCCATTTAAAGCTTATTACTTCCCTTGACTTTGTTTTTTTCGACCCTAGACCTTGAAGGATGATGTTCACCTTGAAATTTTAGCACTCAAAATGTGCAGCTCCATGAGATACACATGCATGCCAAATATCAAGGTGCTATCTTCAATATTTAAAAAGTTATGGCCAATGTTAAGGTTTTAGCACGACGCCTACGGCGGACGTCGGACGACGAGCTGGCTATGACAATAGCTCGGGTTTTCTCCGAAAACAGCCTCGCTAAAAATCATTTTACTGGAACGATCCAACAGGATGCCCTTGTCCACCATATAAGGATGCTGCATAGCAAGTTTAGATCACATTTGCATCATTTGAGTCTGAGATCTCACTGGGAGGGTTGAAGACTCAATCAGAAAATGACATTCATAATCAAGGGGCAAAAAATCCATGAAAAATCACTGGACTGAAACGACCTGCAATGATACGCATGTCAACCATATAGGGATGGTGCATATTGAGTTTCATCAAATTCGGATCTTAAATGCCTGAGATCTCAATGGGAATTGAAAAAAGAACATATTTATAATCCAAGGGCAATAACTAACTGAGCAATCATTGGACCATTGGATGTTGCAATGCAAGTTTCATCAACCAGAGAACATAAGTGTCTGACATCTCAGGAACTAAAAAGAGCGGAAAGGCCGACATCTAGAATGATCAAAATGAATATCACGATAGACCCAGACCAAAAATGCTTTAAAAATTAGAAATCAGACAGAGAGACGAAGCAGTGACATAATGCTCTGCCCTTTTGGGGCCCATAGTTTTACTATCACAAGTTATATCTCCATATTCAATGAAAAGTTGTTGGACATCAATGTATATTACTAAAGTTGTAAATACCACTTTTTCTTTGTTCTTCATGGTTGTACCTCGATACCATGCTGGAAAACAAGAAAACAACAGAATAACAAATGTTTATTTTAAGTTTGTTTTTTTTAGTTTACAGTAAGTTTAGTTAATATGTGAGTGGTATTGGGTCAATATGTTTGCCATCACATGAAAAAGTAACCAATGGCTAAATGTTTAAAGATGGCTACAGTTTTATTATCCACAGATAACTTACAACTGACCATTATTAGTGGAGAGTAAGCAATAATATCCAATAGATAAGCTATGTCTCTACTCTTAAAGTTGTGAATTTCGTTCCTTCAATTTCCTCAAAATGTGCCAAAGTTGTTCAATCTTGTGCAATATTTTAAAGGGATCTTTTCACGGTTTGGTAAATTGACAAAATTGAAAAAAGTTGTTTCAGATTCGCAAATTTTCGGTTAAGTTATGATATTTGTGAGGAAACAGTATTACTGAACATTTGTCATGGTCTAATATAGCCATTATATGCGTGTTTTGACGATTTAAAAACCTAAAAGTTATAAAGCGTTGCAACGCGAAACGATTGAATAATTTGGAGAGTTCTGTTGTTGTCATTTAAATTTGTGAAACTACGAAGATTGCTTATATAACATATAGAATACGCATCTTATGTATGATTGGCAGGATAGCTCAGTTGGCTAATGCATTTTTACTTCAGGATTCCGGGGTCACTGGTTAGAGCCCTGCTGCGGGCTACTTTTTTTTCCTTTTTTAAATTTTAGTTTGGATTTTTTACTGGAGCTTTTAAAATTTAATGTTTACATTTATCAATATTAAGCATTTAATGACAAACTTCAAAACATGCCAAAATCTGTGAAAAGGCCCCTTTAATTAGTTGATCATCAGGGCTTGAATCTAGGTATTAAGTTTGAAAGGCCTATTTTTCAAAAGTTGGATATTCGAAGTCTGAAGAAATTTTGGGGAAGTTTGTTCTATACTTCCATAAATGTTATTTGGAAGTACAAGGAAGACTATTTACTTTCTAGATTTGAACTTTCATGTTTTGCATGCCTATTTGAGTAGGTTCTATAAAAAGAATGACAGTCATGGCTTAACCAAACAAAAATGCACAGCTTAATTTTTTTTATTTGTATTGCCATGGTTTGTATCATATTGGAATACATCTATCATGTTAAAAAGAAATCTTCATAAATGTCATGATTTATGACTGATGTCTCAACATAAAAATACTTGTCCTTTATTTATTTTTGAAAAACTTTATATAAAGTGCGTCCTTCAGTTATTGTGTAATCTTTAAATGGGCCAACATACCCATATATGCCTGACATCACATAAATTTACTTTTGTTTTCAACTGATTTTCAGTAATAGTTTGTACATATTGCATCAATCTAAAAACAGTGCTCGATGCGCACACAATTAAAAACTTTAACCAACGTTATAGACCAATAAAATTTTGTCAGTTGGTATAAGGCATATTTATAGAAATGTTATAGTACAAATACTATTTAAGAATGATATTGTATCACATAACATCATATCAGTTTAATTTTAACAAAAAACGTTTCACTAAATTGTCATATCTGATATGTGAGCCAAACACTTCTGAGTTTGATGGAAGGGAAGACAGCACGTTTTTTATAAACACGTTTTTGAAATGCTGTTCATGGATAAATTTAAGACAATTAAATGACTATACATGTATTAGGCAGAAATACAGTAACGTTTTCCGTTATATAGGACAATAAAAAAATAGTGAAGGCTTTCCAAATTACCTAAGGGATTTCAATCCAAAATATAATAGACTAATATGAATTTAGGAATTACTTGAAAACCTGCAATAACGTTTTGAGATTCTTATAGGACAAAATGGATGTTTTTGTGTAAAACAGATGTTTGTTAAAAGAAATTTAACTGACCTATAAAAATGAAATGAAATACTGTTGAAAATGGGCCTTGGAAAAAATCCACACAAAAAATATTGTTCATGTTAATTTTGGCTTTGATTCTTACTGGTTGCTCCAGAAAACTGGGCTTAATGCAAGGGCATTAAGTTTTGCCCCATATAAGCCTATGTGATCTGCACAGGCTAATCAAGAATGACACTTTCCATCTAAACTGGATTTTCTTTTAGAAGAGACTTCCTGTATAGACAAAATTCGGAAAGTGTCATTCCTTATTAGCCTTTGCAGTCTGCACAGGCTAATCTGGAATGAAAATGTATGCACATGCATTAAGCCAATTTTTAACAAAACGTCGTTATATTCCTACCTGTGGGTCCGGATCCATACTTCTCCAGAATATGTACGGTGTCGCCCACCTGAATAGCCAAAGATTTGGACTGGTCTCCTGCATAGTTGCCCACCGCTGTAAGTAGAAACATACTAAATAGAAACATTCTGGTTTGAGCATTGATGTCCATGGCTGCAAATAGAAACATACTGATTTGAGCATAGTTGTCCATGGCTGCAAATAGAAACATACTGATTTGAGCATAGATGTCCATGGCTGCAAATAGAAACATACTGATTTGAGCATAGATGTCCATGGCTGCAAATAGAAACATACTGATTTGAGCATAGATGTCCATGGCTGCAAATAGAAACATACTGATTTGAGCATAGATGTCCATGGCTGCAAATAGAAACATACTGATTTGAGCATAGATGTCCATGGCTGCAAATAGAAACATACTGATTTGAGCATAGATGTCCATGGCTGCAAATAGAAACATACTGATTTGAGCATAGATGTCCATGGCTGCAAATAGAAACATTCTGATTTGAGCATAGATGTCCATGGCTACAACTAGAAACATACTGATTTGAGCATAGTTGCCCATGGATGCAAATAGAAACATACTGCAATGAGCATAGTAGTTCAGCACTGAAAATAGAAACATAGGTCTTTGAGGATTGTCTTTGCTCATGTTCTGAGCAAGTTTCATGAAAACCTCTAGAATGTCGACTAGGTTTTCTGGAAAACTTCCCAGCCCCCTTGCAGCATGTTTCTCAACCAACTGAACCATTTCTGTCACAGTCTAGATATCATTTGGCAAAATGTTCTCAGCAAGTTTCATGGTGTGACTTGTAGAGTTCACAAGTTTTTTTAATGTAATTTTACATAGAAACCTAGTTTTTTACTTCAGTTTTAAACTGGACCAAGGTATATAATCACTGGAACAAATGTAATGACCAATTGTTATGAAAAATGGGCAATAAATGATGCCTCTAGCGTGTACACACAGTTTGTATGCATGACAGACTACGGACAATTTTTTTTTTGTAAAAAGGGCAAAATGGACATGTTGTTCTCAGATACAAATACTGCTTAAGGCATTGCGTTGAAGCTGACAAAAATAAGATGACCAGATTTTAATACATGTGTGTGTTTCATTGTGATTTCTACCAAATTGACCATTAAGCAAGTCCCATATAGCCTGAAACCTTTTTGACAAGAGGTCAACAACAATAACTTCATGTATCCAGTGAAAGAAAACAGAGTGCTTCTCTAGTATTCAAATAATGTCAACACCAATATTACTATTAAATTAACATAAATAAGCAGTGTTATTCACCAACCTCAATGAATATATACATTCATATAAATTTAAAATATTTAATGACATTCTTCTAAGAATGTGCATGTTCATTTGCTAACACTTATTATTTGCTTTGTAGACTGACATTTACTGTGTAAATTGAGTGGTTAAATTCACATTTGTATGAAATGGTAACTATTAAAATAAGATATACTGTTGTAGCAATATTATTGCCGACAAATGTTTGATAATTTGATCTTCACTACAGAAATTTTTTACTTTCTGATAATCAACTATTTAGTACCATTATAATATGATATCCCATCAATCTAATATTTTCAGAATATTTGTTTTCAAAAGTTATAGATAAAAGCATAACAAAACATACATGGACGTAAAGACTTCATTATGACGTAAACATGTGACAAATCTGCAATCAACATGCATTAAGCATGTTAAAATTAAAGTGTAAGTTTAATTAATGTCCTTATCATGCAACTTCAGAGTATAATCATGACATGAAATTGTAATAAGTAGACAGCTAAGCACGCTCTTGATGCTTATAATCATAATGTAAACATGCCTGACAAGCAATTTATCCTCTATCGTCGGCTCCGTGCGAAAATGTCGTAACTAGGTTTTGGCGCTAAAACAGGTTTTGAAAATATCACGGTGATGATGAAAACCCGCTTTCCGTGCGAAAATGTCTAACCTCCTAGCCAACCAGGCGCTTAAGCAATAACCATGTGATTATTTGGGAATTTTTCATTGGATGCCGTACTTGTCCGTCAAAACCTCGTATCTCGATCTGTACACAGTGCGGATGATCGAGTTTGTGTAATCTCAATTCATTTTGGAAGAACAGCTAATGTTAGTATTCTTAATATGTGTTGTATGTATTTAATATCACTTATTCACCAAATGTTATTGTATTTGATGGAAAATTTGTTTAAAACATGAACATGTACATTGTAACATGTGTGCCCTGTATAAACAAAAATATCGAATACATTTTGCATGCTGTATCTTCTTTTTTACTCGTAAAATAATGAATTTATTTGATTCAACAGAGAGAATGTCTATAATTGAAGATCTGTAGTTTTGGGTGTTAAAGTGAATATAATAATGAAGTGAAAATCTCCTACTATCAACAAAATAAACGAGATACGACCTTTTCGCACAATGACTTTGTGTGACTTAATCGCTAACAGATTTGTTTGTCTTTTTGTTTTCTAACATGTGTATACATTTAAATTGTTAATTCTACATATGTATGCATCAGTCTGTTTGTAAGGTCTCGGACATCTTTTGATATTTGCTTAATATATCACATAACTATTACATGGTACATTACTGAAGTCTGAACACATTGTTGAAACAGAAACTTAAATCTTACTTCAGGACTTAATGTGTCGCCATAAAGTAGGCTCTCGTATTTCATAATCTTTTATTTTTTCAGGTACATGGCTGTTTCAGATGGCTGAACTCAGGTAACCTACCCGAATTCATTTTAGTTCAAATATTTCGCTCTCTCGATCCGCATGAACTACATCAAAGTATAGTATTTACAAACAGCAGATTTCATGAAATAGTACATACTATTTCAATTTTATGGAGGCACTTGTCTATGGAAAATCAGCTTGAGATATCTGGGATAGATTTACAAAACATTCTGAAACATTCGGTCGCATTTTTAGAATTTCTTATTCCGTGTGCTCAATTACGTTTTCATTCCGCAAATATAGACTGTTTGTTTGTCTCTGTAATGCCAGACGGTTGTATTGGTTGGACCTCACTGAGTGTACATTATCAACTTTGTGTTCCATTCCGTGTCTACCAAACATTGAAATACTAACTCAACATATTTATCTTAGAAATTACAGAATGGTATTCAGTGGAATGGACGCTGTCATTTTAAGAAGAACAAATCAACCCAACAGACGTTAGGCTAGACACAAGTGTAAAAATGAAGTGCAAATAAAGTAGTTATTACCGTACCTTAATACTTATATATATACATTTGTAAATGGTATAAATGTATAGAAAAGCACATTATTTAAACTGTGGTTTAAACGTTCCATGGGTTCTTATTATCAAATTGACAGCATGTAACCTTTATGTCAGAACTTCTTGCTTGAGAATCTGTATGCTTTAAGAGAACACTTACCTTTTGAACCTGAATAATAACAATTTATTCCTGTACAAAAAATCTGTTTCAAGGAAGAACATTAAGTACTATGACCCTGGTACATAGATTTATGGGGGGAAAATAAGATTAAAACATCATATACAATTGCATTTCGCTACAAGAATTTAGCCCAAAAACATTTTCAAGGGTACTTCTTTGAACAACTCAGGTAATCAGATTTAAGCAGAGATTTTGCTTTTCAAAAGGCAAGTATTTGCAAAACATAATACCAAAAGTGAAAACTATACTCTGTGGCGTTACACGTATCCTTACACAGGGTGTTTAGAATTCTGGAAGAAATACTTTTTGTCATATTTTGTCTCAGTATAAAAGTAGCATTTCAGAGGTCATTAGAACCCAGAAAATTGCTTGTTTATACATGTGTATGGAAATTGCTTTACCCCTTGAATGTCTATGTCGGATAATTCTCAGTCTTTGGGCACATAAGAGCCTGTCGGTACAAGCGGTACAAGCGGTGAACTCCTTGTCAGCAAGCATCAGTCTGCATTATATACTCTATTGCCTGTGATCTGAACAATTGTGAACAATTAAAGGTTTTCTATTCACATCTTAAATCAGTTTTAGGTCATTGAAAGTGTTATCAAACTTTTTTTTTCTAGATAAGTTATCAAGTGCTCAAATAGAGCTGAAAATCGTTAGTTAGTATTGTTAAAATATCATGAAACATTTTATCATAACATGTACTGACACTTTATTGGCCATGTAATATTACTGGTGACATACCCACCACATTGAAATCAGAGTATGCAAAATCACAGACGTTTCATATGTACCTAACCAAGCTGATAAAGTCAATCCCATATTGTAGCTACCGGTATCTTAGTTTGAAGTAAATGTTCAAAGTCAACAATCTGGCCTAAGATGTTTCAACAATAAATGATGTTGATAACCCAAAATGTCCTATTGATGTTCTAACATTTAACCTGTTTTTTCATGTCAAGTGATTTCATGCCATGATATCATTCATATAGGTTCTCAAAGGGAGGCCCATTTTTATTTTGCCTTGTTCCTAAATTAATTTTAAAAAAGTAAACAAAAAAGGGTCTCACTTCACTGGAATCAGGCTCAAAAATTGTGAAACAAAATCATGACCTTGACATTATGACAGGAATTAATGGGACTTGTTTTAAGTATACAAACCAAGACTTATTTTTTTAAATCTTTTCAAGTTTGTGACAAAATATTATATTAAACACGTAATTTTGAAAAACAACAACAATAGTATATGGTTGCATCAGACAATCCTTAAGTTCATGCCTATAAATGGTAATCTTTATTCCTCAAATACCCCTTCATTTACTTCTTATCTATACAAATCTCAAATTAAATACCATGTATTTTCTTACTTATTGCAAACAAATGAAAGAAGACTTATATAATTTTCAATACATTTTCTGTATTTGGCAAAGCATGAGGACAGGCTAGTGTCTGCATCAAACATCATAAACATCAAAATGATAAAATAATTCAACAAATGCATATTAAAACAAGAGCTTTCTCCATCGGAAGACATATGCCCCCAAAAAATGCTTTTTCGAAACCTAAACACAGATTTCGAAACCTAAACGCTGACCCTTAAAGTTCAAGGTCAAGGTAAAAGCGGTCATTTTTGTGCACATTGAAAGGCCTTGTCCATAATATACACATGCATACCAAATATGAAGATTACATATGAAGTGATATAGAAGTTATGAGCATTTTTCGAAAACCTAAACGCAAAAGTGTGACAGAGAGACGGGCGGACAAACAGAGGGATAGTGCAATCACTATATGCCCACCTTTGGGGGCATAAAAACATGTCATTCATACACATATACAATATCACGCCTATTTTGTTTTTCATCTCCAAGTTAACCAATACCTTAGTTATTAATAAAGTACAAAAAAGAAATCAAAGACAAACTTTGAACAATCTTTATAGTTCGATTGTGTCCAAAGCTGAATGACGGAAAACTGCCAAACACACTCTCTTTTTTTTTCATCGTGCACACTTTCAGTATGCCCAAGCGTTCTTATTCATAAACTCAAACGATGAACATTATATTACCCATTGACAAATACTGAAACAAGACAATTAAATAATCACTTGAGACATTTAAATGGCAGGAAATTCAGATTCATGTACTTTATGGGCAACTGTTTTTGGAATTAAGTTCCTCATGGTGATCATTTGTGCTCTATATATTAAAATGGGATTGATTCATGAAACTTCTAAGATTTTTTGTCTAATTTTTTATAAATCCTAAATCTGCATTATCTGAGGGCCTTTTTGTGCAGTCTATAGAAAACATACTAAAAGAAGGTTTGAGTACGAACATGTAACTAATCACTTGAAAAAAATCTTCCTTATATGATTGTTTTTTCAACAATACCTAACTAGAATAATTAATGGTAAATATACCAGTACTGGTACTAATAATGTTAACCAGGCACAGCAGAAACAGTTGCCATCCATCTGGGCGTGTTAATATGAACTGTAATTGTAATATGATCACCATGTACTATGAAATGCATACTATAAGTGGCCTCATTTACCTCACAGCACAAGACAAGACATAAAGTTTCAATATTGAATAACTAGAACAGCTTTTTAAGATACATTTTGACTAAAACTTGACACTTTGTGAAACATTTCCTTCATACAGAGTTAAAGGGGCCTTTTCACGTTTTGGTAAATTGACAAAATTAATAAAAGTTGTTTTAGATTCGCAATCTTTCGTTTTAGTTATGATATTTGTGAGGAAACACTTAAACTGAACATTTACCATGGTCTAATATAGCCATTATATGCATCTTTTGATGATTTAAAAACCTGAAAATTATAAAGCGTTGCAACGCAAAACGATTGAATAATTTGGAGAGTTCTGTTGTTGTCATTTAATTTTGTGAAACTACAAAGATCACTTATATAAACTATAAAATACGTCTCGTCTACATACTTGGCAGATCATGGCCGAGCGATCTAATTGGTTTTTACTTCAGGACTCCAGGGGTCACTGGTTCGAGCCCTGCTGTGGGCTACTTTTTTTTACCTTTTTTAAATTTTATTCTTGATGTTTTACTGGAGCTATTTAGGTCCAATGTTTACATTTATCAATATAAAGCATTAAATGAAAAACTTCAAAACATGTGAAAAATCTGTGAAAAAGACCCTTTAAAGTGATATTATGGGCAATTTTCACTGTTGAATTGAGCTGAAAAGAATTAACAGGTCAAAAGAGTTAGTTAAAATGTGGTTACTGACCAATTATCTGCAACTCATCTTGCTACGAGTTGTTTATATAAAATATAAATTGTATTCATTATTTTACATTACTGGTGAGTCCTCTAAGCCGAAATTATCCGTAAAATAAAATAGTGCCTTTGTGTCATATGCACAAATCTGCACTTAAACTAAATTAAGATGCACATCGTAAATCGAATCATTTCTGTTGTCAGTTGTCAAAACGAAAGTACAGTTGATATTCAAATGCATTATTTTTCTCTTTCCGGGATATTGTTTTAGTATGTTGATGCTGCATTAACAAATATACATGTATATGAAGTGAAAACACCAAAAATAAACAACGGTTGCAGTAGACACCTTTAAACTATAAGATGCCCATAATATCACTTTAAACAAATTAAAAAGTAATTTATTCTCTTTTAGCACAATTTTTCTAGTTTCTGAAAGAAGCAATCCATTTAAAATTAATAATATTTTGTAAACAAAATCAGTAATTGCAAGCTTTTCCTCTTTACAATCAAATTTAAGGAGCTTGCTTTAGCAAACAGCTTTCTTCTGTGTTGTTGGATTTAGTAATAGACGAATCCACAAATTTCATTTATGATCAAAGAAATGTGCAAATTATCTAACCACAGCATATTCTTGTCAGTTACCAGTACATTATTTAAAACAAAAGAGCTTATTGACAGTAAGTCCAATTTGGGAAAAAATATATACTTTTTCCATTTGGAATGGGCCCCACTACCGGACACATATTTGAATGGAAAAAAAACTCTGATCTGTTAACCCTTTCAGTGCGGGAACCGAGTTTTAAAGGCCTTTGCAAACAGTTTGGATCCAGATGAGACGCCACAGAATGTGGCGTCTCATCAGGATCCAAACTGTTTGCTATTCTGATAGTATTCTTTGAAAAAAATCGAAGAAAATGCTAATATTAGAAATTCTGCAGACGACATTTTTGCAGACGACAAATTTCCCAGCATGCAAAGGGTTAAGTAGTTCATCCCTTCACCTGTGTACACAATCCAGTTCAGTCTATTCTTTGACTTGATTATAAGGAATTTACTTATATTATAGACTCAAGAAATACAAGGTACTAATGCACAGCTAGGGTTTATAATACCTGATCAAATATACTGATTGGTACAGTGGACCTGCATTAAAATGAGCTTCTGTGCTATTTAAACTATTTATCACATTTTCAACAAAAATATAAATTTCTTGTAAACACATTATCCCTTATTCTCAAAGTATCGACCCTGCTCATTGTATAGTGTCTTTGAAAAAAAAAATCAACAAGCAAATCCGTTGAATTGATATCTCCCGCCAATCTGCTTCTGGACACAAAAGTATTATATTTGACACTCAAAAAAGCATTTTTTTCAAGATACAAATGGCCATTACTCCGTTATTAATAGATGGTGTACAATGCCATTTAGCTTGCATCATCACCTTATCCATATAATATACTCATACCAAGTTTCAATGAAATCCGCCAAAGCACTTCCAAGATATGGCTCTGGACGGACGGACAGAAAGAGGGACGGACGGACAACGCCAAAACAATATCCCTCCGCCTATGGCGGGGGATAAAAAGTGCTGAACAGTTAATGTTTTTCGTTTTTTAGAAGTTTTTATTTATTTGCTGTTTATTAATGACTGTCATGATAATCTTTCTCATGATTTCTGGTTTTGACATTTGAAAGTAGGTCATGTTTATTCCAGGTGGATTATGATTATACATAATTGTGTTAGTTTGTTTTTGGTTTATTAGTAGGTTTATCAAATGTTGAATAAGCTGTTTAATTGTGAAAAAATATAATAATTTAAGAAAAACAAGAAAGATGAACAATGGTTTTGTTTTTCCAATAAAAAAAAATATATAGACAAAGATCATGCGCATCAAAGTTACAAACCTTAGCAACCAATCAGAAGGGCCAATATTATGAGAAACGATGTTCATGATACTGATTACTTCATGGGGCTTAGTCTCGCAAGAATTTCAGCAAAATATTACCAATTTTAATGCAGTTTTGTTGTTATGTCTAGGAACACATAAAACTATAGATTGATGTATTAAACATGTATGTTTTTCAATCTTTTAACTTTACATATTTAGATGTTTTCATTAAGAGGGCCGATACTACGGATACACATGCTTAATGACATACAAAAAGAAAGAACAAATCCCTTTAAAGTATGTTTAAATCCCTTATTATAGATTATTTGTTTTTTCATTAAACATAAGACGTCTCAGTAGCTATTATCTATGAAATTGTTCAAGATAATCATCATTAACATCCCTAAAACAAACAACACTGTCACCAGCAGACGCTCTGCATGATAAAAAGGCTGGGTCAGGAAATAGGCAATAAAACCAAAAAAATATGTGAGTTTCATGTCTCCATTATTGCTGTTAAAACAAGCCCAAATGCTACAACATTTTATCAGATTTTGTCATATTTGTTCTTATTTTTATTTACTTATTTGTAATCAGCTGTTTTTGGCTATTTCCAGCTGAGGCCAAAAGTTTCAATATGTCTTGCATACACCCGTAGCTTCCTTATGTCACAATAGTTATGTGCCAATACATTTTTTCTGAGATCAAAAAATACAAAATTAAGAAAAACAATAGAGGGGGGAGAGTGGAATTTATCACAATTAAAGATATATTTCAAAAAAATAAAATAGACCCATACATATTGCATAATAATATTTTTATTAAAATGTATTTGATATAAGAATGTAGAATCCATAGAATCACCGTAAAACTGCCTGCTGGTTTCCCCCCAATTTACAGTATGCAAACTGTTAATTTTACCGCCATTTCGTAAACTGTTTCAAGGGTGCAAATACATTTTATAAACGCATGCTAAGCTCTTGTCATCATGTACATCATATATGTAAGTTTTAAAATCCTGAATTCTTATGCATATGATTTGATTAATAAACACTGATGATGATCTTAAATGCGTATGTTTCTATAATTATTCAGAAGTGAATGTAGAAATGACATTGCAATCCCAGTGCTTGCATTTCATTAAGCTGATATACCATTAAAAATATTTTGCTGAGTTTTTAAGTTTATATATAGTTAAATTTATCGATTTAAAAACATTTTGTTAAGAATGTGGTAAATTATTGTGCATACAATCTTTCATTCCTCTTCAGTTTTTATTGTAGTGCATGCACATTAAGCCAAATGTGGCAAACATTATTAAATCTATTAAGATGTCAGACTGACACAGTGACATCTAACCTTTATGAATATAATGTATGGGTACACCATTTTTGAGTTGTAAAACGATCATAAATAACAAAAAGGAAAATCACATAAAAGAACAGATAAATTTCAAGCCAACAAAATTGGTGCTCTTTTTTGAGGGAAATTGCAAAAAATAGGGAAGTTGGATCCAATAAACCAAATATTTACAAAAAAATGCCTTAAAGTTTAAGTGTAACAGGTTACCTTACTTATTGCACATTTTCTTTTTTTCCTGTATACAAAAGTGAAGCTTTAAAGTCATTTCATGTCCAATTAAAAAATTTGAATGAATTTGAAGTAAGCTTTTATATAAAAAAAACACTCTTCGATCATTACTATTTAGATTTATCCTTTAATGGTTCCATCTTTCTTTCACCAAAATGGACAAAAGCCGTATTTTTAAAGAGGTTAATGTATCATCAAATTGTCAAAGCAAATGACCTTAAAGAAAAGACGTTCAGCTGCAAATCAGAAAGAAAAGATGATTATTTGTTCAACAGCAACATTGTGAAACATTCACAAAAATATGCAAAAATGAATGTCAGAGGCAGGTTTCCATTATAATAATTAAACTTTGTAAACCAAATTTATACAGGCTTTTACAGCAGTGTTTTTTTCCCACCATTTTGGGAATGGAGCCCACTCCCTTTGGATTGGGAAAAATCGCGGCGTTTTGACCAAAGTTGGACAATTAGTGGTGTTATTTTAGTGCTAACAAATGCTTCAAAAAGGAGAATAAAAGTGTTTCAAATATTAAATAATTTAATAAAGTGTTACTTGTAGAGCTGGATGGGAAATTAACTAAATGTTGATCTAAAAACAAAGGTTTTTTAAACCTTGAATTGTGAATTTTTAGCTCCCATTTGGGAAAAAAATATACTTTTTTCCATTGGGAATATGGCCAATTACTGTACCCAATTTTGAAAAAAACAACACTGTACAGACATTGTGTTGACTGAAGGCTGCATTCTCAACACAACCTCCATACGTCAATTAAGGTGTTTACCACAATCTCAAATATAGTACTATGTTAGTGCTCCATAAGAACCAGATGTTAAAAAACCCAAGAAGTATGTTTGAACAGTGCCAATCTAAAGTTATCTGAAGTATTACTTCTTGATTGATATAATAATTTATTAATTAATAATAACTATATTAAAAAGAATAATATATTTTTGGATCTATGTTTAAAATGCTCTAATGATCTAAAAATGATCATCTTAGAAGTACCTCTTATGTGTAGTTTTCAGGTTCAGCCAGGGGATAGCCTCAGACTGCACATGATTTAAAGTGAGCAAGGCCACTTATGAGAAAACCAAGTCTTGCAGACTTTACAGTGGACAGGGTAGCTCCTGACCTTGCAGGACTTTACAGTGGACAGGGTAGCTCCTGATCTTGCAGGACTTTACAGTGGACAGGGTAGCTCCTGACCTTGCAGGACTTACAGCGGACAGGGTAGCTCCTGATCTTGCAGGACTTTACAGTGGACAGGGAAGCTCCTGATCTTGCAGGACTTTACAGTGGCCGGTATCTCCTGATCTTGCAGGACTTTACAGCGGACAGAGTAGCTTCTGATCTTGCAGGACTTTACAGTGGACAGGGTAGCTCCTGATCTTGCAGGACTTAACAGTGGACAGGGCTGTTCCTGATCTTGCAGGACTTTACAGTGGAAAGGGTAGCTCCTGATTTTGCAGGACTTTACAGTGGACAGGGTAGCTCCTGATCTTGCAGGACTTAACAGTGGACAGGGTAGCTCCTGATCTTGCAGAACTTTACAGTGGAGAGGTAGCTCCTGACCTTGAAGGACTTTACAGTGGACAGGGTAGCTCCTGATCTTGCAGGACTTTACAGCGGACAGGGTAGCTCCTGACCTTGCAGGACTTTACAGCAGACAGGGTAGCTCCTGACCTTGCAGGACTTTACAGTGGACAGGTAGCTCCTGACCTTGAAGGACTTTACAGTGTAGAGGGTAGCTCCTGACCTTGAAAGACTTTACAGCGGAAAGGTAGCACCTGATCTTGCAGGACTTTATAGTGGACAGGTAGCTCCTGACCTTGCAGGACTTTACAGTGGACAGGTAGCTCCTGACCTTGCAGGACTTTACAGTGGACAGGGTAGCTCCTGACCTTGAAGGACTTTACAGTGGACAGGTAGCTCCTGACCATGAAGAACTTTACAGTGGAAAGGTAGCTCCTGATCTTGCAGGCCTTTATAGTGGACATTGTAGCTCCTGACCTTGAAGGACTTTACAGTGGACAGGGTAGCTCCTGACCTTGAAGGACTTTACAGTGTACATGGTCGCTCCTGACCTTGAAGGACTTTACAGTGGACAGGGTTGTTCCTGATCTTGCAGGACTTTACAGTGGACAGGTACCTCCTGACCATGAAGGACTTTAAATTGGACAGGGTAGCTCCTGATCTTGCAGGACTTTACAGTGGACAGGTAGCTTCTGACATTGAAGGACTTTACAGTGTACAGGGTAGCTCCTGACCTTGAAGGACTTTACAGCGGACAGGTAGTTCGTGATCTGTCAGGACTTTACAGTGTACAGGTAGCTCCTGATTTGCAGGACTTAACAGTGGACAGGTAGCTCGTGATCTTGCAGGACTTTACAGCGGACAGGTAGCTCGTGATCTTGCAGGACTTTACAGTGGACAGGGTAGCTCCTTATCTTGCAGGACTTTACAGCCGACAGGTAGCTCCTGTTATTATAGGACTTTACAGCGGACAGGTAGCTCCTGACCTTGCAGGACTTTACAGCGGACAGGTAGCTTGTGATCTTGTAGGACTTTACAGGGGACAGGTAGCTTGTGATCTTGCAGGACTTTACAGTGGACAGGGTAGCTCCTGACCTTGCAGGACTTCACAGTGGACAGGGTAGCTCCTGATCTTGAAGGACTTTACAGTGGACAGGGTAGCTCCTGACCTTGCAGGCCTTAACAGTGCACAGGGTAGCTCCTGACCTTGAAGGACTTTACAGCAGAAAGGTAGCTTGTGATCTTGCAGGACTTTACAGTGGACGGGTAGTTCCTGACCTTGCAGGACTTTACAGTGGACAGAGTAGCTCCTGACCTTGCAGGACTTTACAGTGGACAGGGTCGCTCCTGATCTTGCAGGACTTTACAGTGGACAGGGAAGCTCCTGATCTTGCAGGACTTTACAGTGGACAGGGTAGCTCCTGACCTTGCAGGACTTTACAGTGAACAGGGTAGCTCCGGACCTTGCAGGACTTTACAGTGTACAGGATAGCTCCTGACCTTGAAGGACTTTACAGTGGACAGGGTAGCTCCTGATCTTGCAGGACTTTACAGCGGACAGGTAGCATGTGATCTTGCAGGACTTTACAGTGGGCAAAGTAGCTCCTGACCTTGCAGGACTTAACAGTGGACATGGTAGCTCCTGACCTTGCAGGACTTTAGTGGACAGGTAGCTCCTGACCTTGAAGGACTTTACAGTGGACAGGGTAGCTCCTGATCTTGCAGGACCTTACAGTGGACAGGGTAGCTCCTGATCTTGCAGGACTTTACAGTGTACAGGGTAGCTCCTGATCTTACAGGACTTTACAGTGGACAGGGTAACTCCTGACCTTGAAGGACTTTTCAGTGTACAGGGTAGTTTCTGATCTTGCAGGACTTTACAATGTACATGGTAGCTCCTGATCTTGCAGGAATTTACAGTCGACAGGGTAGCTCCTGACCTTGCAGGACTTTACAGTGGACAGGTAGCCCCTGACTTTGCAGGACTTTACAGTGGACAGGTAGCTCCTGACCTTGCAGGACCTTGCAGGACTTTACAGTGGACAGGGTAGCCCCTGACCTTGAAGGACTTCACAGTGGACAGGGTAGCTCCTGACCTTGAAGGACATTTCAGCGGACATGGTAGCTCCTGACCTTGAAGGACTTTAGAGTGGACAGGTAGCTCCTGACTTTGCAGGACTTTACAGCAGACAGGTAGCTCCTGATCTTGCAGGATTTAACAGTGGACAGGATAGCTCTTTACCTTGCAGGACTTTACAGTGGACAGGTAGCTCCTGACCTTGAAGGACTTTACAGTGGACAGGGTAGCTCCTGATCTTGCAGGACTTTACAGTGGACAGGGTAGCTCCTGATCTTGCAGGACTTTACAGCAGACAGGATAGCTCCTGACCTTGCAGGACTTTACAGTGTACAGGTAGCTCCTGATCTTGCAGGTTTTTACAGTGGACAGGTAGCCTCTGACCTTGAAGGACTTTACAGTGGACAGGGTAGCTCCTGATCTTGCAGGACTCTACAGTGGACAGGGTAGCTCCTGATCTTGCAGGACTTAACAGTGGACAGGTAGCTACTGATCCTGCAGAACTTTACAGTGGACAGAGTTGCTCCTGACCTTGTAGGACTTTACAGTGTCCAGGGTAGATCCTTACCTTGAAGGACTTTATAGTGGACAGGGTAGCTCCTGACCTTACAGGACTTTACAGTGGACAGGGTAACTCCTGACCTTGAAGGACCTTACAGTGTACAGGGTAGCTCCTGACCTTGCAGGACTTTACAGTGTACATGGTAGCTTCTGATCTTGCAGGACTTTACAGTGGACAGGTAGCTCCTGACCTTGAAGGACTTTACAGTGGACAGGGTAGCTCCTGATCTTGCAGGACTTTACAGTGGACAGGGTAGCTCCTGATCTTGCAGGACTTTACAGTGGACAGGTAACACCTGATCATGCAGAACTTTACAGTGGACAGGTAAGCTCCTGATCTTGCAGGCCTTAACAGTGGACAGGGTTGGTCCTGATCTTGCAGGACTTTACAGTGGACAGGGTAGCTCCTGATCTTGCAGGACTTTACAGTGGACAGGGTAGCTCCTGATCTTGCAGGACTTAACAGTGGACAGGGTTGTTCCTGATCTTGCAGGACTTTACAATGTACATGGTAGCTCCTGATCTTGCAGGAATTATCAGTGGACAGGGTAGCTCCTGATCTTGCAGGACTTTACAGTAGACAGGCTAGCTCCTGATCTTGCAGGACTTTACAGTGGACAGGGTTGTTCCTGATCTTGCAGGACTTTACAGTGGACAGGGTAGCTCCTGATCTTGCAGGACTTTACAGTGGACAGGGTAGCTCCTGATCTTGCAGGACTTTACAGTGGACAGGGTAGCTCCTGATCTTGCAGGACTTTACAGCAGACAGGTAGCTCCTGATATTGCAGGACTTTACAGTGGACAGGGTTGTTCCTGATCTTGCAGGACTTTACAGTGGACAAGGTAGCTCCTGATCTTGCAGGACTTTACAGTGGACAGGGAAGCTCCTGATCCTGCAGAACTTTACAGTGGACAGAGTTGCTCCTGACCTTGTAGGACTTTACAGTGTCCAGGGTAGATCATTACCTTGAAGGACTTTATAGTGGACAGGGTAGCTCCTGACCTTACAGGACTTTACAGTGGACAGGGTAACTCCTGACCTTGAAGGACCTTACAGTGTACAGGGTAGCTCCTGACCTTGCAGGACTTTACAGTGTACATGGTAGCTCCTGATCTTGGAGGACTTTACAGTGGACAGGTAGCTCCTGACCGTGAAGGACTTTACAGTGGACAGGTTAGCTCCTGATCTTGCAGGACTTTACAGTGGACAGGGTAGCTCCTGATCTTGCAGGACTTTACAGTGGACAGGTAACACCTGATCCTGCAGAACTTTACAGTGGACAGGTAAGCTCCTGATCTTGCAGGCCTTAACAGTGGACAGGGTTGGTCCTGATCTTGCAGGACTTTACAGTGGACAGGGTAGCTCCTGATCTTGCAGGACTTTACAGTGGACAGGGTAGCTCCTGATCTTGCAGGACTTTACAGTGGACAGGGTTGTTCCTGATCTTGCAGGACTTTACAATGTACATGGTAGCTCCTGATCTTGCAGGAATTTACAGTGGACAGGGTAGCTCCTGATCTTGCAGGACTTTACAGTAGACAGGCTAGCTCCTGATCTTGCAGGACTTTACAGTGGACAGGGTTGTTCCTGATCTTGCAGGACTTTACAGTGGACAGGGTAGCTCCTGATCTTGCAGGACTTTACAGTGGACAGGGTAGCTCCTGATCTTGCAGGACTTTACAGTGGACAGGGTAGCTCCTGATCTTGCAGGACTTTACAGTGGACAGGGTAGCTCCTGATCTTGCAGGACTTTACAGTGGACAGGGCAGCTCCTGATCTTGCAGGACTTTACAGTGGACAGGGCTGTTCCTGATCTTGCAGGACTTTACAGTGGACAGGGTAGCTCCTGATCTTGCAGGACTTCACAGTGGACAGGGTAGCTCCTGATCTTGCAGGACTTTACAGTGGACAGGGTTGTTCCTGACCTTGCAGGACTTTACAGTGGACACGGTAGCGCCTAATCTTGCAGGACTTTACAGTGGACAGGGTAGCTCCTGATCTTGCAGTACTTAACAGTGGACAAGGTAGCTCCTGGCCTAAAAGGACTTTACAGCGAACAGAGTTACTCCTGACCATACTGCGCAGATGTGCATTCTGGTCTGTAGCTACGATGGCAATGTATTGCATAAGACCCATGCTTGACATTTGTTTAATATGAGTTTTTTTATGACAGGTTTATCAAAAAAACATTTTCAAGGACACAATCCAGTATGGTAAACAATAATCAGAGCTTGACGTAGTGATTTAAGTATGCATACAAGATGTGTATATATTTGTACAGAAAGTTTAACTTCCTGATTTAATCACTGCAATGTATATTTTCAATATCCATTCAAAACCAAACAAAGTATTTATCTCTTCATTCCAATCATTTGAAATCTCTTAGCTTCCGTGTTTACATCTGTACAGGGTATATTTTCTAGCCAGCAAGAAATTGAAATCATGATTAAAACTTAATAACATTTGGGAGTTAATACACCTTAAAAGCTTATATGTGAACATTTGTAGGAATAGAATACTTTCATAGACAAAAAGCCAAATCATTCTTCACATTTACCAGACTGTATAGTTTCATTCAGTTGTTAACCCTTTGCATGCTGGGAAAATTGTCGTCTGCAAAAATGTCGTCTGCTGAATTTCTAAAATTAGCATTTTCTTATATTTTTTTCAAAGAATACTATCAGAATAGCAAACAGTTTGGATCCTGATGAGACGCCACGTTCTGTGGCGTCTCATCTGGATCCAAACTGTTTGAAAAGGCTTTCAAAATTCGGTTCCAGCACTGGAAGAGTTAACAATACAGGAAAAAAAAAAAAACATATTGCCAAATAATTTGAAAATCTTAAATGCTGTTACTTTATCAAACTCCAACATATAATGTTGAGGTTCTAACCTGCTTACTAAAAATTCTGCTTAATTTACTTCCTATAGTTATTTCATTAATATGAGCCAGTTTACGTCAACGTTCACACAATCAATAGAGAAAAGTTCATGAAGATATCATTCCATTATTTAAGTTAATGCTGTCTGCTTTGCATGCACTATTTAGTGAAAGAAGGATCTAAACTAATGACAAAATAAGTTACCAGTATAAGACATCTACATGTTCAGACTTTTAAAACCAACATTTTGTAATATATCTCTTCTTCCCCCAGCTGATGTATGCAAATATTTTATATTTAATGTACAAACGCATGCAAAGATTAGTTATTCATAATTCAAACTGCATTGGGGCTACCAGTTATGTTTAAGGTGGAAAAATTCCTCTATAAATTTGCAAAAAGTTATTTATAGACACACACACATAAGTCTCAAAACCCCCTTTTAAATATAGTATGAGCAATCTGTTTACAAGAATAATAAAGATATTTAACAGAGACTTGTTGATAACACATTTGTTCTACATGTCCCATCCACACTTCCTTGATGCAGTTTAACTTATGCAAGAGCTTTGTCACTATTGTTATCATGTGACATCTGCAATCTTAAGAATTAAGTGTTTAAACTTCAAACAAATTAAAAGCTACTGTGGCTTCACTTTGGCATATGCAAACAGTTTGTTGTATGAAAATTTACTCACAAAAACAGATACTCTAATACATCCACATGTAGTTTAGGTATAAATATTATGATGTCTTTTTTTTTTACAATAAACACAACTCTTGGATGTATACCATACGAAAACAATGTTAACTAATTTAAATTTGATATGAATATTATGTTTTAAAAATACCCAAAAATGAAATCTCTGAGCTTTGTTTTATGAAGCCTTTTATGAATTTATTATCGTATAAAAGCGAAAAAAAAGAGTTCAGTAGCCAAGCATGGCAAATTTTGACCCCATGGGCATGATTGGAACATTTTTTGTATAGACGACAACTATACAAAAACAACAACAACATTAATGAGCTCTAAAGCATACAGTTGCTTTTTAGACATATTCAAATAACACATATATAATACATGGATTACAATTAAATACGAAATTCAGTGAAGATAGAAGTAAAATAAAAAATTAGCGATTAATAACACAAGTAGTACCAGTTTTAAAATTGATCTTGATTCTGACAAAAATATTTATACATTAATAAATTTAATTTGTTTCTTAATTCTTCTGTATACAGTCTGCATTTAATGTTTTAAATCTTAAAGATTTCTTTTTTATTTTAAGTTTGCATTAACAAATGAAATTTAACAGCCATATTTAAAAATGGGGTTTTACTACTGTATTTCTAATATCTATTTATATGGGACATAAAAAAAAAGAATATCGTAGTTACTCTAAGATTTCGGACACTATGTTTTCGGACACCCCCTATTTTGGCCAAAATAATTATTTTTCGTGATCTTTATTTTTGGACAATCGCGTTTTCCTCTATCATTAATGACTCAAAATTTTCAGACACCATACTTTACAGCACAATTTTACCAGATTTTGGCACTAATCTTGTGACACGTTGATCATGGGGTTTTACAGACGGATTAAGGTCATAAAACCTGGGAGATGCATGCCTGATGGCAATGGACCATAACATTTGCGTAATTGGGTAAATAACCATGTGTACCGGTAGAAAACAAACCCTTCACCCTACAGCATTTTAAATGATATCTTCCTATAAAGGAAGCAGTATGTTTAATGTTTTTAATTTTTTGTTCTGTATCATTTTAGGCAAGAGTAAGCAAAGCTGTGAAGTTGTTTTTATTTTAAAGTAGAAACGCTATTGTGCATTGCTTTATTGCTTTTATTTCAATATAATGTAATTTTTGGACATTTAATTTTTGTGTCTAAATTTTACGACACCTGTAATTTTTTAATATTTTCCGTATCTAAATTTTTGGACACAAATTTTTATCCCCCGCCATAGGCGGAGGGATATTGTTTTGGCGTTGTCTGTCTGTCCGTTTTTCTGTCTGGAGCCATATCTTGGAAGTGCTTTGGCGGATTTCATTGAAACTTGGTATGAGTATATATATGGATAAGAGGATGATGCAGGCCAAATGGCATTGTACACCATCTGTTAATAACAGGGTTATGGCCCTTGGTATCTTTAAAAAATGCTTTTTGAGCTGAGTGTCAAATATAAAACTTTTGTGTTCAGAAGCATATTGGCGGGGGATATCAATTCAATGAATTTGCTTGTTATTATTATTTTTAAGTGTCAGAAAACTTAAGAGTAATTAGGGTATTCACTGTCTGCAACATTTAGATTACAAACATTATATTTTCTGTCATTTCAAGCTTTATGGTTGTATGAACCATGTTTCATTTCTAATCAATGTGATGATAAACAAAATAGTTTTCCTTGAAATGGTATCTGCATTTAAGTTATCCTTGATGTAGTGAGTCTTTGGTAATAGTTTATCTCACTAGGCCTGTGATAATTGTAATGATAAAATAATCATTGATTGATAAGATTGTACATGCATGTTTGTTCAGACTATTCTGTTAGGGTCTCTTGTTAAGTCTAAATGTCAACAAACCTAGTATCTCAAGTATTTATGTTATTGTTTTATACAAATGTTATACCTCTGAGCCCTTTTTAGCATAGGTGCGTTTACGCACCTATGCTTATGGTATATACCACATTTCGAAAATCCACATCGTTTGGTTGCCCTTTATGAAGCCTTACCTGATCAAAAATCAGACGAAATATCTATTTAATTTAGTATATGGTCATTCTTATAATTTTTTTTTGAAAACGTTTTTCTAACGTTTTCTTCCAAGAATATTGCTGACACCGTTTTTAGGGAATTTTTCTAAGACCGTTTTATGTTAAAAAAACCTTATTATAACCTATAACAAATTTCGTTCGTAAAACAATTCTATCTGCACTATAAATCTCAATCTCCTACGCAGTGGCCTCCCTTATACTAGAAGTTACTGACCGGGCGAAGCAAGGGAAGTAACTGCTGTGAGGAGTTTCTATAAAAATATGCATTCAGAAATCTGAATTCATAACTCAATCTGTTGTGCACGTCTGCATCTAACGCTTACCACAAGTTTTACGACAAATTCTTGACGCAGACGAATAGGGTAGCGTCTATTTTCATTTGTGAAAAGAATAGTTCGATACAGATCTGTCCGTGCTTAAATTTTGAAAGGCTTGGGTAATTATTTTTCATAAGCGTTTCAAACACTGATGTAAATGGAAAGATTATCTATTTAAATAGTCGGTAATTGTTTGAAATTATTGATTTGAGAAATTCGCGGATGGCGATATCGAACTACATTATACCACGTGACGCCATTCTTCCCTGTATCTTGCACCTATGCTTTTAACGCCATCGGCGCTCTCGTTGTGTTAGGGAACTCCACTGTCACATACCAAATATCAGAGGTGTGTCACACACCGTGAGAGCCTTATGGTTTCAGAGAGAAATATATTTGTGTTCTGATGACCTATATAATATGCAGTGGACTTGAACAATTTGATAGAGGGCAACCAATGATCATTCTTGTTCAGTTTTGTTAATATATGCCCTGGAGATGTACACAATGACTTTGTAACCATAAATGTGTGCCAGTTTACATTTCCAGGAAGGTAGGTGTTCATTCAATTATTCAGTCATTCAAGTCTGCAGAATCAATCCAGCTCAGGCAACAAAACAATTGTTTATCAATCCCCTCATTTGTGATGAAAAAATCCAAAAAGACTGTTAAAAAAGATACACAAAATATAGGTAATCAATTTACACATCGCAAAGGTAATTTTTTAAAGTCGAATTGCTTGAAATTACTTCAATTAGTTATTTTAGGTATTGATCTCCCTTAGTTCTTAGTGAAAGTGTTAAGTCTGATTTGTGATTTTTTCAAATCTTGTAATAGTTTTTTTAAAACTTAACTTCATTTCTACACACCAAAAAGATAAAATGTCTTAGATTTTGCTATTGGAATTTTGTCCAAACTTAACAACCAAATGTTGAAAACAATAAAATTAAGATAAAATATACAGATTAGAATTCTCAGAGTATGCTCCTCTTGTAAATAAGCAAATATATCGATATTGGAATTCAAGAATGAACACTATTACTCTCTTTATATAATAAAACTCGTAATTGTAATACATATAGCAGGACGGTTGTGTAGTTGCATTAATTCAACTCTCAGCTTTATAACCCAAACGCTTGCTAAGAGTTGCAATGTGCCGTCTTTTGTCCAAAGGTGCAAAATTTGATCACCACTGAAAATGCTAAGGACCACTGCAAAAACTTATCAACATTTACCTGTCTAAAGCTGAAACTCATGCAAACGGTATCATTAAAACAAGAAATAATTGCTTTTTATCTACTATGTTATTCTTTCGTACGCTCTATCCACCATATTGGGAAACTGTCGTTATGTTGCCAACTTTAAGTTGTGTCGCTATGGGTTTGGTCACAGTACACCAATATTTTGCACATCGTGATATTTGTAGTAACCTAAGTCGATAACAATGTCGAACTGATGTCGAATATTTATGCTGTTCCAAAATGAAAATGTCAGCAAGAATAGTGTGTTAAAACATCATCATGCTTTTTAAGGTTGCATGCAAAGGATAATGTCTGTAGGCTGCAATTCAGGTAAATTTAATGTGTTTTTGAAGTTTATTAATCGCTTTCCTTAATTGGTAACGAACGACGTCTGTTTAGTGATGCGCACAAAATCTGTGCGCAGAACTGCGATTGTGTTTATGAAGAAGTGCATATGTACTCCCAGAGCCGCCATAGCAAAAGTTATCAAAGGCTTTAGGAGTAAATTTATATGGACTAGACGGTTGTGGTCCTTTCATGATATTATAAATATAAAATAATTATACATCTTTATGGCCAAACAAAAGATGTCTCCGGCTTTGAAATGTTGAAAAATTAAGTTACCCAATTGGCGATGAACAAGAAGAACTAAGCCGTGTAGTCCAAATTTTTGACGCTCTTAAATATTAAGCTACTTTTTATATGGGTAATATTTGGAGCGTACAAAGGGTGAAAGACCAATTATGTGGTGGGAATTTTTTGTTCTTTGTCTATATTGTTGCGCAAGGATTTTGTGCGCAACATTCAAGCCCCATTTGTGTGTTAAATGTTGTGTGATGCGTCTTGTGTGTTGGTGTTGCGTCTGTGTACTTGTTACCTTTCGCTCTCAGCCATCACCGCTAGCTAGCTGCTAGCGCAGCGAAAAGAGAGCCGAGTGCGTAAGTCTCTCCTGCTAGTATATAGCCTCTCCATAACAAATCCTATGTAGTGTCTCCGCGCGACAACACACGGAAACTGGGTACAGTGAGGCCCCAGGCTGAACTACAAGGGTGTGGGTAGATGGGGCTCTCTAGCCTTGGTTGGCAACCCATCTAGGAGAAGGAAAACTCCGAGTATAACACCCGGCCAGATGAAGGTCGATAGCCTTGTCAGGCAATTTGTCTAGAAGAGCAAAACTTCAATTCCAAAACCGGGTAGATACTGACTCGAAAGCCTTGGCTGGCAACATATCTAGAGGAAGGCAACCTTGATCAAAAATCCCCGGTCCAACAGGTTGGAGGTTGAGCGAGAGGTTAATCTCCTCTTCTTGTAAAAAACAATCGATTACGGAAACAGGGACTAGAAACATTTCAACTTTTCTCGTAACACCAGTATACAAGCAAAACCTTGCATTTATGAATGGGACCAGTGAAAGCCAACAGGAAGCTGGCCACATGAAAAGTATACTCAACACGAGAACCAAACTAAAACTAGGATTCTGGAATGTCCGTACTATGTATGAGACAGGAAAGCAAGCCCAGGTTTTGAGAGAAATGAATGAGAACAAATTGAGTATATTAGGGATAAGTGAATGTAGATGGACAGATTTTGGAAAAAACCTAACCAGCACAGGTGAAACAATTATATATTCTGGTAGAAAAGACGGAAAACATCATGAAGGGGTAGCACTAATTCTAAGTAAAACAGCTTCAAAATCTCTAACTGAATACCATCCTATCAATGAAAGAATTATAAGAGCAAGACTGAATACAGAACCAGTTAAGACTTCAATTATACAGGTATATGCTCCCACAAATGAAGCCGAAGATGAAACCAAACAAGAATTTTATGACATGCTGCAAGCAGAAATAGAAAAGATACCGAAACACGACCTTACAATCATCATGGGTGACTTCAATGCAAAAGTAGGACAGGATAACAGCGGAATTGAGAGAGTCATTGGAAAATAGACAAACCTTTGTAGAAGAGATGGCAAAGGAAGCTGAGAAAGCTGCTTCAGAACAAAGAGTAGGTGAAATTTACCAAATCACAAAGAAATTATGTGGAAAATGCAAAACAAAAACATGCCAATAAGAGACAAGCAAGGAACACTAATAACATCTGAAAATGAGCAAGATAAAAGATGGAATGAGCATTTTGAAGAGGTTCTGAATCGCCCTGACCCCGCTGTCACTGCAGATATTGCGGAAGATGTAGAAGTTTTAGACATCAACATAGAAACACCACGAAAAGAGGAAATATATAAAGCTATCAATGCGCTCAAAAATAATAAATCCCCTGGAAAAGACCAGTTACCAGCTGAATTATTTAAAACAGACCCTACTCTGGCTACAGACATACTCCATCCAATATTCTGTAAGATATGGCAGAACAACACTATACCAGCCACATGGAATGAAGGCAACATCATCAAGTTGCCTAAGAAAGGAGATCTCACAAAATGTGACAATTGGAGGGGTATTACATTGTTATCCATACCCAGCAAGATTTTCTGCAAAATAATAATCGATAGGATTAAAACAGCAGTTGACAACAAACTAAGGGAACAGCAGGCAGGATTCAGGAAAGGAAAAAGCTGCAGCGATCAAATATTTGTATTAAGAAACATCATAGAACAATCTACTGAATGGCAACGGAAACTAATCATCAACTTCATTGATTTTGAAAAGGCATTCGACAGCATACATAGAGAAAGCTTATGGAAAATTTTGAAACATTATGGAATACCATCAAAACTAGTGAGCCTTATTAAAGCCTTCTATTCCAACTTCAAATGCTCTGTTGGCAGATCATCAGCCACCAGCTTCATAGTAAAATCTGGGGTTAGACAAGGCTGTGTGATGTCGTCCCTTTTATTTATCATCGCAATAGATTGGGTTATGAGATCTACCCTTAATGGAAACAATACTGGAATTAGATGGACCCTCCTCACCAATCTTGAAGACCTTGATTATGCAGACGACCTAGCCTTACTCTCACATTTAGAAACACACATGCAAGACAAAACTACCAAACTGCAAGAGAATGCAAGCAAGATAGGCCTCAAGATAAACATCAAGAAAACAGAAATCATGCATCTTAACACAAACGAACCACCAAAAATCCACCTAAACGGATATAACATTAACTGTACATCAACTTTCACTTACCTTGGTAGCACTTTAACATCAGATGGGGGTGCCGAGAAAGATATTAAAATCAGACTAGGAATAGCAAGAAATGCATTCTTCAAACTAAACAATATTTGGAAGACTAGAAACATCAGCAAAAACACTAAACTGAAAATATATAACAGCTGTGTAATGTCAGTTCTACTGTACGGAGCAGAATGCTGGAGGATGACTGAGAAAGACATCAACAGACTCTCCAGTTTTCACAACGGCTGTCTCCGAAAAATTTCAAGAATCTTCTGGCCGGCAAAAATATCCAATATAGAACTGCACAAACAAACAAACTCAACCGATATGAGGACGATACTGAAAAGAAAACGATGGGTCTGGATCGGACACGTTCTACGTAAACCCCAAGAGAACATTACAAGAACTGCTCTCAGATGGATACCCGAAGGCAAAAGGAGACGAGGACGACCAAAAATGACATGGAGAAGAACTATCAAATCAGAAATGAAAGAACATAATTTGACCTGGGGAAAACTAGAAAAGAAAGCAAAAGATAGAGAAGAGTGGAAAGCGCTAGTCCTTGCCCTATGTGCCTCCGGGCACAACAAGGACTAGGTAGGTAGGTATTCAAGCCCCGATATAAGACACTTAATAACAACCGATTGCAATAATATTTACATACCTGTGTAGATAGTTCATTTCTCGATAATGTTCCGTAAAAATTATGTAATGACACTTTGAATTTTGCACGCCTGAGCAATTTAAATCCAACCACTATTCAATTTTTCAATATCTCTCGATTCGCTCGCTGTGAAGATATAAATCGATAACACGACCTCGATGTAAAGCATCTGGTTTAAAGTGGAAGAATAAACAGCGTAAAATACAGTTTGCGTTCGTCTGTTGTGGTGCAGCGCGTTACATAGTAAACCGATGTTATACTTTTCTGGATTAATTTAGCATTGTTTTTTTTTCTAAATTGACAATTAAAAAGTTCTGAAATAAATTACATCTTTTATTTTTATACTGTACATAAATAATATTGATACAGATCGTACAGTATACCGTCCTTTGTAACGTAGAATGTAAGTACATAAAACAACACAGACAGAGGTGCGAAAAAGACATGCATAAACACTTCCTGAAACTTAGAACAGTGAATAGAAACTGCACCATATCTGTTTTGAACATATGCTTATTAAATCGACAAAGTTTAGCATACTAGATCTAGTTACGTAAAAGTCGGTGTTAAAAGCTCATGTTAAATAAAATTACGCGTACACGTTACACCGTAGTGCCTTCTTCTGATTGGTTCATATTTAAATCAGTTTCATGACATGGCTACAGGTCAGTGATTGTTTTGCGATTTAAGCAGAAATTTAACTGAAGAATTTATGCCTTTCTAACTTCGAATCGACGATATTTGATGTAAAAATGAACTTCTGAATTAAAACTGAATGAGTTGGTAATGTTATTTTGCAATTTTACGCAAATTGATGAAAATTTAAACTTTCTGGTTTCCACCACAAAAAAGGTCCTTCAACGATGAGACGTTCCAAAGAATTTAGCCCATATAAAAAGTATCTCTAAATTCTTTGCGCGTCTTATAAATGAGACTATAAGCCGTGCAGATGGATATGCTAAACTTTTGAAACGGATATTGAAATGATAATTCAATTCAATAATTCTCATGAATGGTGCAAAGTATAAATTTTATACCGAATAACAGACGAAATGGTCAATGTCATTACATACCAACTCCAAACTTGTCCGAGGCTGGGGTCCAAGAACTCATCGGCACGATTCTACATAAATTCCACTGTTTTTAAAATGAACTACACTCAAGCATTTTCACTTCCTGATTTATCTCTGTCAAATTTTACGCCATTGTTGTTTTGATCACGTGGTTTAAATAACTACATATATATGCAGTACACACAGGGTATGACTAGATACCGAAAACAGTACTGTTTTCGCGAAAACAGTAGCATGTACCGAAAACAGATTTCCCACCTTTACATCGTGATAGTGGCGTTAAACTACGATTTTAATGAATGTTTACTCCAGTACGCATTTAAATTATAATTTATGTTAATTATTAATTTTTTACGAAAAGCATTTTATTACTGTTTTTGAAGCATTATATAATACGAGGACATGATACCGAAATCAGTAAATTTACCGAAAACAGTTAAATTTCCCACCTTTACATCGTGATATACCCGTTAAATCATGATTTGATTATATGATAACTTCAGTAAGCATTTAAGTGAAGATTCAAATATGTTTAAGACAGTACCTGAAAGTAAGTCAATGGTAATATAAAAGAATACATCATCAAAAAAATATATTTTATTATTTAACACATTTTAAATATGGTATTTCTGGTAGACAAAATTAAAGTAAACAAACATAAATGTTTTACATAAAGACAATCTGGAAATAAATAACATGTTATCATAAGATGCATAATATTACGTTCGGTATCGGACCGTGTTTTAAAGTTTAAACATGTGCTGATCGCAAACGAGAATTAAAACAACAGCTTTAAAGTCACAAGCCTATTAATAATCCCAGCATAAGGGAATGATACTCACAGCATAAAGAAATATTTCATTTAGATGCATAATGTGTCGTTCAGGATAAGATCATGTTAAACATGTGCTGATCGAAAACGACAATTAAGGCAACAGCTTGACGTCAATTTTTACAGTTTTCTTTTAGCGGATGGCGTTCTTGATCGCTCGGCTCGTTTTCTCTTTCGTTGGCAAGGTTTTTTGCCGACAGAAGGTGTTTTAATCAGTGCTCTTAATCCATCAGTGGACACCACTACATTTGGATGAGACTTCCAGTAGTCACATAAGAATTTTTTTATTTTCCGTTCTCGTTGTTCTTCGGATATCATCTCCCAAAGGTCGATGGACACTTGGTGGTGTTTGAATTGTTCCGTCAATCTAAAGTTACCCGTACCTCGCACGGCCCAACATCTCTCCATTCTTTCTCCATCAACGATCTGCTCTACCTTTGATATGAATTTGCCGAGGTCCATTAACTTCCACTGTGTAGCCGTTTTTAATATGTGATTGGCGGATTCACAATTGTTGTTAGTCCACCCTGTACGTGCTAACCTTTCCTATTAAAGACGGTTTGATAACAAAATCATTTAGTTTCGGTACCAAGTTGTTGACAAAGTAAGGTAGAAACTATTTCCCTCGGACATTTTCATCTTTTAATGTTATTAATCTCTTAATTCTTTCACGTCGTACATTGTAAGTATCCACATCAACTGCCATTATCAATCCATTTTCGCCCCAAACAAGTTCATTAATTTCTTTCCGGTCTGAGATTGAGTACCCTACCTTGTCTTCCATGTACCTGTTGGTGCTTTGAGGTGACGGGTGCACAGCACATGTGTAGATCCAGTGAGACACCTACTTATAGCATTTCTTAGGGCTGTTTCTTCGTCTGTCCCTACAGTCAATTTCGATATTTCGGTGTCTGTTAATTCAGCTGCTACATCGTGAAGAGGGAGCTATACGCTTTCGTAGTGGAATATGTATGTATGAACTTTGGTCCAAAGCAGATGGGGGACTCACCAGTCGATCTGTTCGCAACAGAGATATCTTTATACACCGTCGGTGTTACGTGGAATTCCCCGAGATTGAAGGTTTTATCCATGTCCAGTACTTTGCCGTTGTTTTCACAGCAGAATCGCTTTATGTCTCGGATTTGCTGTGAATTGAAGAGTGCAATTACATGGTGGTTAAATCCATTCAAGTGCTTAACAGTTTGGACGAATGATGATGTTTTTGTAAGTTCTTCTAAGGTTATAATCTGGTCAGCTGCGTTAGAGGGTCAATGGGTGTCTGTCTTATTTAATTTGTATTTCATATTCCGAATTCGCTGGTTTGCAAATTATTTTTTCTCCCTTTCGACGTCTTTAAGTGAGCGGTGCTTCACCTTACGTTCTAAATGCCTCGCAACTCGTGGTTTTGTTCTTATATATTTCACATTTTTGTCTATGTCTTTTACAGAGCCATAGCATTGCCTTTCCACAAATGATCCTATGTACTCTACTATCGCAATGATGTTTGATATTTCAGGCATTATATTCTCTGTCTTTTCTACCAATGTCACCCATTTCTTAAACTGGGAGGTGTCGCTGTAAGACGCTTTGAGTTGTAAGTAATATATGTGGATGAAAATTATTTCTGTTTCAGCTGGCTGAGGGTCAAATGGAACATATACTTTCTTTTTATCAATTAATTTTACGAAGCAGTATTGGCCTTTGTGTCGGTTAACAGTAGTGAGTTTCCCAGATTGTTCGATAAAGGTTGAACATGGAGTTGCACCTTTTATCCATGACCCACAATCATCCCAGAAATCCGACTAATTTCCGTTGGCTCTTTTTTTAATGTTTTCTGAATTGTCGACAACAAAGAACATTCCATCTTTCCGACACGGTTCTTTCTTTTGAGGTGAAGACGGAATGGCTTTGAGTGTCTTGATATATTAACTTCTACTGACCGAAATCTAACTTTGTTTAAATCGCCACCTCCGCATCTATTAAATAACATACGCAAAGATAGTTTAATTGACCGTTTTTGCTAGGTTAATCAGAATGTATCAATTCATATTCGCTGTTAAGATCGATTTGGTAAAGACCAATAGAAATGCTTGTTAGAAATTAGGTTCGGCGGTACAAACAAAATGGAGGAGAAGTGAATTCAGCGAAATACGTCTGAATCACGTTTTTTCTGTACATTTATTTATCAAGGACTGTCGAATAAAAATGTCTAAGATTGCTCACACTTTTCAAGATAAAGCACGAACTGGGGATGTTGTCATTTCAGAGGCAATCTCATTTGACAGTTTATTGCTCTCAAAAACTGTTCTCAATGGATTAAAAAATTCAGGCTTTGATAGACCATCTCCGATTCAACTTAAAGCGATACCTCTTGGGAGATGTGGTTTAGGTAACAATATCCAAGTACCAGTTTAATAAATTTATAGACACCTTCAATGCTTTTTGTTAACCTGTAGCAGGGCTTTTTTTCTTTCTTTGCGATTGGCTGTGGACGGACATTTCACAATTTTGACACGGCCAATTCACAAACCTGACATGTCCGTGAATATTTACAAAAACGGCCGTTTTAAATCGTGAAAAACAGACTTTTCGTGCTCAAAACTGTCAAAAACGGCCATTTGGGAACAGAAATATAAGTTTCAAAACCTCGTTTTTAATTCCGAATTCGCGAAAAATTGTCGACTCGCGTTACCGATGTTTGCTTGTTTTAATCGATTTTAAACTGTTGTGAAACTGGTGAAACCGGCGTAAATAGTAAAAGCTCTGCTTAGCAACGTCACTATAAAAAAAATGGCGACGCGGAACGCTCGTTACTACACGAAAATTTAAAAAACGTAAAATAATCCAGATTTATTGAAATTTGGGATTACAGTGAAGAAACAAAAGCTTTCTATAGAAGGGTAAGTTTTGAAACATGCACATTGATAACATTATAAGAAGTCATTTGATAAAAGTGAAAGCATCTGCCGCGGCTATGTATTGATGGAAGCTAGTCAAAACTTCCTCTAGTATTGATGACCGTGACTTGTTATTCGTATGTGTTTACAATTGTAAATCTTGGTTAAAGTAATAATGTGGTCCCTTCATATATATTTTATGTCCCCCACTTTAGTAGTGGGGGACATATTGTTTTTGCCCTGTCTGTTGGTCTGTCTGTTGGTCTGTTTGTATGTCTGTTTGCGCCAACTTTAACATTTTGCAATAACTTTTGCTATATTGAAGATAGCAACTTCATATTTGGCATGCATGTGTATCTCATGAAGCTGCACATTTTGAGTGGTGAAAGGTCAAGGTCAAGGTCATCCTTCAAGGTCAGAGGTCAAATATATGTGGCCAAAATCGCTCATTTTATGAATACTTTTGCAATATTGAAGATAGCAACTTGATATTTGGCATGCATGTGTATCTCATGGAGCTGCACATTTTGAGTGGTGAAAGGTCAAGGTCATCCTTCAAGGTCAGAGGTCAATTATATGTGGCCAAAATCGCTCATTTTATGAATACTTTTGCAATATTGAAGATAGCAACTTGATATGTGGCATACATGTGCATCTCATGGAGCTGCTCATTTTGAGTGGTGAAAGGTCAAGGTCAAGGTCATCCTTCAAGGTCAGAGGTCAAATATATGTGGCCCAAATCGCTTATTTTATGAATACTTTTGCAATATTGAAGATAGCAACTTGATATTTGGCATGCATGTGTATCTCATGGAGCTGCACATTTTGAGTGGTGAAAGGTCAAGGTCATCCTTCACAAGGTCAAGGTCATCCTACAATGTCAAACATCATATAGGGGGACATTGTGTTTCACAAACACATCTTGTTTAAATTTAAATGTATATTCATGACGCATATTCATGATTTAAACTTTGTATGTAGTCTATTTATGCTTTGTGAAAAAAAGGTGAAAAATAAAATAACTCGTTTACATTTCTAACAAAAGTACTGTTGTTAAATGTATACCTAATGTTTCAGATCAAATGACAACCTCCCAAGGAGATCATCATGCACTGGCGAGTGTCAGGCTCACAGAACATGAAAAATATCATGAAGAAGGAATTTTCCTCTAAAAATATTGAGAGAATTATTGACATTTTCAAGAGTAAAATGAACCGAGTTTTAAAGCTGTAAAGTCCAGAACCTGTCTGAGTTATATGCCCTTGAAATGCTCTATGTTTATAAATGTTCCCGTGGTAAAGAAGTGTTGGGACCAGGTATTTTAGTTGCATTTGGTACATGAATGTTTTACAAATCAGATATATGTAAATGTGTTGTTATTGTATAAAATACAGTATTCATAGAAGGAAAATATGCCTTTATTGCATTACTTAAGGAAATGAAATTTTGATAATATTCAAGTGTTTAACACGCTTTAACTATACTTATGCATTGAACTTTGAATTTCACAATTTTAAGAAGTTCGCGACTCATTTTTTCACAATTTTAAGAAGTTTGCGACTCAATTTTTCACAATTTTGACATGTTCGTGACTCATTTTTTCAAAAAGTGAGGGGCCAGGGCCGCTTCACAAAGTCAGGAAAAAAAGCCCTGTGTAGATTGATAGCACTTGGTGTTTTACTTTAACTATATTTTTCAGAAGCTTAAGTTTGTTTAGGTCAAACCTGTTTTACAGATCTGATTGTGCAGGCGAAGTCAGGCACTGGGAAGACATGTGTGTTTTCCGTAGTTGCCTTAGAGACTGTGCTCACAGACACAGCCTCAACACAGGTGAGAAGGATTAGAAACAAACACTTGGTTCACAGTCTCCCACTCAGTTCTTTGAGTTCTTTGTCTTAAGTAAGTTTTTCATTCTTAGGTTTCTAGCGTTATTTTTTGAGTTAGCTTTGCCATGACCATTCAATGGCGGCAACATCAGCTCAGCTTAAATCATTTTATGTTTCATGTTGTTTTTTTATGTATTGTTTTGTGTAGGAAATTGGTAATTTTCCTTAAATAAAAGACTAAGACTAAGCAGACAAGAATTTACCTTCTGAATTTAAACAGGTGTTTTATCATTCTGTAAATAACTAAATATCAAATATTAAATGTCCGTCCGTCCGTCCTGGCCACTATCTCCTCCTACACTATGAGCACTAGAACCTTAAAATTTAAACACATGGTAGCTATGAGTATATGTGCGACAGTGCACTATTTGGAATTTTGATTGACTCCTGGGTCAAAAGTTGCGGCGTGGGGAAATGCGTCGGCTGCGGCCGCGCCATTTCTAGTTGTTATTATCCCCTGACTAAGGCGGAGGGACATAGAATTGGCGTTGTCCGTCCGTCATTCAGTACGCCCATCATTCAATCCGTCTGTCTGTCTGTCCGTCCGTCCATCCGTCACAAAATTTTTAAATTGGCTGGGGACATCAATTAAATTAAATTAATCCAGACTGAGCTAAATGTTGGAAACTTATGCTAATTTGGGAGAACAAATGAAGCTGAAACTTGTAAAACCCTTTTAAAATCAGATACCGTGTGATTTTTTAATGCAACTACCATCTGTGCATAAAATAGACCAAGTTGTTTGAAGCTTTGGATTAGATGGGTCTTTCCAAAGCTGTAGAGAACTAGATTACAGCTATTGAATTGATAGTTAATGGGATATTCCTCAAAAAGGATATATTTTCCACAAATGACAGCCTAAAATTCCCAACAGAAAGTTTCAAAAGAAATTTTAACAGATCGCAAAATTAAGTAAATCTCATTATACAGCTCTTGAAGTTTAGCCTCTGTAAATGTTTTAGTGAAAACACTTTTATTCTTGATTTTTAAGTGTTTGTAAGCAACAACAAAAACACACAGAGATTTCCCAGTTTTAGTTAAAATATGAATTTTTTCTTATTCAAAGAGCCCAGACCTTATTCCTTAATTCGCCATATTGGTGCAAAATGTACCATGTGCCTTCTAATTTTAATATCACATGGTACCTTTTTGCACCAAGGGGGCGTTATATGGTAAAGCATTACCACTGTTTACACAGATCCTGGTCCTGGCGCCGACACGTGAGATAGCGGTGCAGATCTGGGAGGTGATGACAGGCCTAGGGAGCGCTATGAAGGGACTCGAGTGTCACACATTCATCGGTGGGATGCCACTGCATGAGGACAGAATGAAGCTAAAGAAGTGTCACATAGCAGTGGGCACTCCAGGTATAATGTTTTAGTAGGAAGGCTGGGATTTTAGAATGTTTAAACCAAGAGCTCTGTTGAATGATTCCTTTTCTGAAATGTTTAAAAATCAGAATAACAATTTAGTTATAATTCAAGTTGCTTGTATGCTTTTTAACCAGTTTTACCGAAGGAAAAAACTGGTTATTAGATTGGCGAATGTTGGCGGGCGGGTGGATGGTCTGGCGGGCTGGCGGGCGGAACAAGCTTGTCCGGGCCATAACTTTGTCGTTCATTGTGAGATTTTAAAATCATTTGGCACATTTGTTCACCATCATTGGACGTAGTGTGTTGCGCGAAAGAATTACGTTGATATCTCCAAGGTCAAGGTCACACTTTGAGTTCAAAGGTCAAAAATGGCTGTAAATGAGCTTGTCCCGGCCATAAGTATGTCGTTCATTGTGAGATCATCAAGGTCGCCACAACTAAAAATATATTGATTTTGAAACAAGGGGGGTAACTATGAACATGTAACAATGCACATTTTGAGTTGTCTCCCTTTATCAGACTTTTTCCAAATTGAAATCAAGGTTGCCACGAGTAAAAATAGTTTGAATTTGAAACTAGGGGGGTAACAATGCTCATTTTGAATTGTCTCCCTTTATCAGCCTTTTTTTAGAATTGAAAACCTGGTTTTGTGACAATTTTGTCCCTTGTTACTTATTAGGTTAATGGATTTTTTTGCAGATTTATTTTCTTTTAAGAACTTGATTTTGCTTTGCAATATACCACTTTTAATTGATTTTTATTTCCCGTTGAGAAAACATAATGTATTAAGGTAACACCTCCTGCAGGCAGGCAGGCAGGCAGCGACATTCTGGAAAACAGCATTCAGGAAAACTCCAGCAACCAGAAAAATATATCTGCTTGATTTAATTTTCCAGAAAGTTCGGATCATCATGAAATTTTGGGATAATGTTTGTGTGAATAATCTCATAAAGAAATTCTAAGGAGATGCACCAGTTTTGCACTCAAACCTACTATGGACACTGAATAAATGACATTGGAATGTGTTTCTAGGGCGTATAAAGCAGCTGATAGAGGGCGGTGTTTTGTTGACTGACAGCATCAGGTTGTTCATACTGGATGAGGCTGACAAGCTGCTGGAGGAAAGCTTTCAGGAGCAGATAAAGTACAGTGTTTTTTTCTCCATTTTGGGAACGGATCATGGGTATGTCCAATTAAGATAAATGATGTCCTTTGGACTTATTTTGGGAGACTTTGGTATCATTTTTTTGCTAACAAATACTTAAAAATTCAGAATAAATGTGTTTTCAATATTCTATTAACTAAGATTCATCTTAAACAGCTAAAATAAATTAAATGTTGCAATATATATTGTGGGGGGGGGACCTTTAATTGGGATTTTAGGAAGTTATTTAGGAAAAATATGTACTTTTTTGAGAATAGAAATGTGTAGAATTTTGGTCTTAGATTAGGTATAAGAAAAAAACACTGAACTATGTGTAAGAGTTGGGTGGTTTAAAGGTGAACCTGTGCTTAGTCAGATCATTGATGTTTATTGTTTTGCTTACTAAGTTCAAACTTAATAATACTATGATCAGCAAGTTATGCGGATTATATTTAACACAACGTCACCTATCGTAAAAATAATCGCAGCATTTACATTATTGAAAACTAAAGCATTTCAAAAATGCATTGGCAATACTCTATGGACTGAGTGTAAAGTTCACTGTGTGTTACCTTCCCACTCCATAGCTGGATCTACTCCATGTTGCCTGACAACAAGCAGATGCTGGCCCTGTCGGCCACCTACCCAGAGTACCTGGCAGACCACCTGACGGCCTACATGAGGAACCCCACCTTCCTGAGACTCAACATCTCAGATCCAGCTCTGCTAGGTATTACCGTAAAAGCATTTGAGCCGAGCTCTGTGAAAAGCGGGTTTAATGCATGTGCGTAAAGTGTAGTCCCAGATTAGCCTGTGCAGTCTACACAGGCTAAACAGGGAAGACACTTTCCGCCTTAACTTGATTTTTGCTGCGACTTGACTTTCTTTAAACAAAAAATATCATAAAAGTGGAAAGTGTCGTCCCTGATTAGCCTTAGCGGACTGCACAGGCTACTCTGGGACGATACTTTTCGCACATGCATTCAACCCCCTTTTCACACAGTACGGCCCATTTATATTCTTTGGCATGAAATTTTGTCATTCTTAAAAAAAGGAAAATGTATGGATTAGATTTTGAAAAAAGGAGGAATTTCGGTTCTGTCTATTTCCGATGTGTTTTGTTTAACCCTTTACCACTAAGATACATATTTTTACGCATTTGTAGTCCCTTAAAAAGTTAAATTTAATTTAAGACCTTTCTTACTAGATTCAAATTTTGAAGGCTTTATTTTCGACCCTAAGATACTGATGAGCAGCAAACAGCATAAAACCCGAACAGACTGCAAGTTACTCGCAGGCTGTTCTGGTTTCATGCTGTTTGCACATACCGTAAAACGCTGTGTATAACGCGCATTTATGCACAACGCGAATCTACTTTTTTAAGCTAAAAAATCGGGGAAAAAAAGTTTTTAAGCAAAAAAATTGGGGGAAAAATTCCGTACCACAGGCTAACTAAAAATCGTTATTTACATTGCAGATCTTCCGTGTTTTTTTATTGCTTCAATTATTAATTATTTTAAAGACTATAACAATACAACTAGTTTGTGTGTTTTTTTAATCATATTATGCGTAAAAATAAATGTTTGGATTTAAGTGAATAATGCATAAAATGCACACTTTCCACGAGGATACCATCAAGGTTTTCATCATATGTCTCCGAAGTAAATGTCCACAACTTTATCGTGGAGGAGTACACATAATGGATGGATTAGTTATAACTAAGAAAACTGACATTATCGATTGGTATTGTCACGTGGTTATTCATGCATGACTTAATCAAAACCGCGCGTTTATTTACATTTCTGATATCATGTGTTCTTTTCGAGTGTCTATAATTGACAGGAGACATTAACGACTTAAACTTCTCAACACCATTTCGACATTACCGGCGATTAACAAACAATGGAGGTGTGAAGGTGTTTGCCGGTTCGCATGTTTTGATAATAGCCCAGCTACACAAAACTTGACAGGTGACGCAAATTGCTCGATAACCACGTCCTCAATCTTGACAAGACGTATGAAAACGTGTAAATAAACACATCAATTTTATTGACACATTTGAAAAGCAAGAAAAATAATCATAAATATATCGGTAAAGACCTTGTCGACATACTATTGTAAATCGACAAGTGCCTCCAAATAAATTGTGTAACCCTTGTACAGTAGGGTATAATATTGTGGGAAAACAATAACATTTAAATGAAAATGGCTTCCTTGTTTTTATGTCCCCCACTATAGTAGTGGGGGACATATTGTTTTTGCCCTGTCTGTTGGTCTGTCTGTTGGTCTGTTTGCGCCAACTTTAACATTTTGCAATAACTTTTGCTATATTGAAGATAGCAACTTCATATTTGGCATGCATGTGTATCTCATGAAGCTGCACATTTTGAGTGGTGAAAGGTCAAGGTCAAGGTCATCCTTCAAGGTCAGAGGTCAAATATATGTGGCCAAAATCGCTCATTTTATGAAGACTTTTGCAATATTGAAGATAGCAACTTGATATTTGGCATGCATGTGTATCTCATGGAGCTGCACATTTTGAGTGGTGAAAGGTCATGGTCAAGGTCATCCTTCAAGGTCAGAGGTCAAATATATGTGGCCCAAATCGCTTATTGAATAAATACTTTTGCAATATTGAAGATAGCAACTTGATATTTGGCATGCATGTGCATCTCATGGAGCTGCACATTTTGAGTGGTGAAAGGTCAAGGTCAAGGTCATCCTTCAAGGTCAGAGGTCAAATATATGTGGTCCAAATCGCTTATTTTGTGAATACTTTTGCAATATTGAAGATAGCAACTTGATATTTGGCATGCATGCGTATCTCATGGAGCTGCACATTTTGAGTGGTGAAAGGTCAAGGTCAAGGTCATCCTTCACAAGGTCAAAGTCATCCTACAAGGTCAAACATCATATAGGGGGACATTGTGTTTCACAAACACATCTTGTTCATTCTCTTCTTCAAATTTATTTGATTTCAATGCTCTGTACGTACCTGAAAAAGATAGAAAATATTTATGTTTACTTTATAATGTTTGTCCATCTTATTTAAATCATAAATATAACACTTTTATTAACATAATTACAGTTTAAACACCGAGATACAGAATGATACGAATTAATGCAACTGGGTAACTGACAGGGAAAAAATGTCTTGGCATGGCTGTAGTTGTGCATAACGCGCATCAAGTTTTTAAAATGAAATTTTGGGGTAAAAAAGTGCGCCTTATACACAACTTTTTATGGTAGCCATTTTCACTTTGCGTCTGAGTGGGCAAGGTTTAATTTGTGGAATAGTTCAACCCACAAGTCAATGCCAATTAATGCCCCAAGAATGACAATGATTTTGCAAAACTAGATCAGCCGGTTTAAGTTAGGCTACTTATTTCTTTAAGGCAATTCAATTGAAACTGAAAATATTTGTAACCGCCTTGAATTGTTGATATGCACTAAAATATAAAATGCATTCATCTACTTATCCTGATTTTTGTGTCCTAACAATAGGTATGGGGGTAATAAAATGTGTGTTTGTGAAACAATCTATTTCTATATTTCTCATGCTAATGAATTGCTACTTTGCAATTAAGGATAGATGTTTACGATACAATTTTTACATGCAGTGATCAAGTTATATCTGGGTGATGTACCCTTGAACTAAGTCATCATCATGGCTGCCATATAAAATGTTACTATTTAGTTAATGATTTTTTTTAAATATTTGGTAGATAATAAAATAAATATTGCAATCAGTAAGGTCAATAGTCATTTTTTCAATCCTATGAACACACACTTGAAAACTCTAGACACTTGTTTACTTTGCTTTGCCTTGGGCAACAATATGTCCTTGGTGGTACATTATTTATTGTGTGCTCAATGTCAAGTATTTGTCAGTTTTATGGGTCTACCCTACCACACAAAAGCTCACACTGTGTTCTATGTCAGGTATACATCAGTTTTATTCATTGGTGCCCTACCACCCAATAGCCCACATTGTGTTCTATGTCAGGTATGCATCAGTTTTATGCATCATTGCCCTACCACCCAATAGCTAACGCTGTGTTCTATGTCAGGTATACATCAGTTTTATGCATCATTGCCCTACCACCCAATAGCTCACGTTGTGTTCTATGTCCGGTATGCATCAGTTTAATGCATCATTGCCCTACCACCCAATAGCTAACGCTGTGTTCTATGTCAGGTATACATCAGTTTTATGCATCATTGCACTACCACCAAATAGCTAACGCTGTGTTCTATGTCCGGTATACATCAGTTTTATGCATCATTGTCCTACAACCCAATAGCTAACGCTGTGTTCTATGTCCGGTATGCATCAGTTTAATGCATCATTGCCCTACCTCCCAATAGCTAACGCTGTGTTCTATGTCAGGTATACATCAGTTTTATGCATCATTGCACTACCACCCAATAGCTAACGCTGTGTTCTATGTCCGGTATACATCAGTTTTATGCATCATTGCCCTACCACCCAATAGCTAACGCTGTGTTCTATGTCGGGTATACATCAGTTTTATGCATCATTGCCCTACCACCCAATAGCTAATGCTGTTCTATGCCAGATATACATCATTTTTATGCATCATTGCCCTACCACCCAATAGCTAACGCTGTGTTCTATGTCAGGTATATGTCAGTTCTGTGCATCATTGCCCTACCACCCAATAGCTCACACTGTGTTCTATGCCAGGTATATGTCAGTTCTATGCATCATTGCCCTACCATCCAATAGCTCACACTGTGTTCTATGCCAGGTATATGTCAGTTCTATGCATCATTGCCCTACCACCCAATAGCTCACGTGTTCTATGTCAGGTAAACATCAGTTCTATGCATCATTGCCCTACCACCCAATAGCTCACTTTGTGTTCAATGTCAGGTATATGTCAGTTCTATGCATCATTGCCCTACCACCAAATAGCTCATGTTGTGTTCTATGTCAGGTATACGTCAGTTCTATGCATCATTGCCCTACCACCCAATAGCTCACACTTTGTTCTATGTCAGGTATATGTCAGTTCTATGCATCATTGCCCTACCACCCAATAGCTCACACTGTGTTCTATGTCAGGTATATGTCAGTTCTATGCATCATTGCCCTACCACCCAATAGCTCACACTGTGTTCTATGTCAGGTATATGTCAGTTCTATGCATCATTGCCCTACCACCCAATAGCTCACACTGTGTTCTATGTCAGGTATATGTCAGTTCTATGCATCATTGCCCTACCACCCAATAGCTCACACTGTGTTCTATGTCAGGTATATGTCAGTTCTATGCATCATTGCCCTACCACCCAATAGCTCACACTGTGTTCTATGTCAGGTATACGTCAGTTCTATGCATCATTGCCCTACCATCCAATAGCTCACACTGTGTTCTATGCCAGGTATATGTCAGTTCTATGCATCATTGCCCTACCACCCAATAGCTCACGTGTTCTATGTCAGGTAAACATCAGTTCTATGCATCATTGCCCTACCACCCAATAGCTCACTTTGTGTTCAATGTCAGGTATATGTCAGTTCTATGCATCATTGCCCTACCACCAAATAGCTCATGTTGTGTTCTATGTCAGGTATACGTCAGTTCTATGCATCATTGCCCTACCACCCAATAGCTCACACTGTGTTCTATGTCAGGTATATGTCAGTTCTATGCATCATTGCCCTACCACCAAATAGCTAACGCTGTGTTCTATGTCAGGTATATGTCAGTACTGTGCATCATTGCCCTACCACCCAATAGCTCACTTTGTGTTCTATGTCAGGTATACGTCAGTTCTATGCATCATTGCCCTACCACCCAATAGCTCACACTGTGTTCTATGTCAGATATACGTCAGTTCTATGCATCATTGCCCTACCACCCAATAGCTCACACTGTGTTCTATATCAGGTATACGTCAGTTCTATGCATCATTGCCCTACCACCCAATAGCTCACACTGTGTTCTATGCCAGGTATATGTCAGTTCTATGCATCATTGCCCTACCACCCAATAGCTCACGTGTTCTATGTCAGGTAAACATCAGTTCTATGCATTATTGCCCTACCACCCAATAGCTCACTTTGTGTTCAATGTCAGGTATATGTCAGTTCTATGCATCATTGCCCTACCACCAAATAGCTCATGTTGTGTTCTATGTCAGGTATATGTCAGTTCTATGCATCATTGCCCTACCACCCAATAGCTCACACTGTGTTCTATGCCAGGTATTTGTCAGTTCTATGCATCATTGCCCTACCACCCAATAGCTCACGTTGTGTTCTATGTCAGATATACGTCAGTTCTATGCATCATTGCCCTACCACCCAATAGCTCACACTGTGTTCTATGTCAGGTATATGTCAGTTCTATGCATCATTGCCCTACCACCCAATAGCTCACACTGTGTTCTATGTCAGGTATATGTCAGTTCTATGCATCATTGCCCTACCACCCAATAGCTCACACTGTGTTCTATGTCAGGTATATGTCAGTTCTATGCATCATTGCCCTACCACCCAATAGCTCACTTTGTGTTCAATGTCAGGTATATGTCAGTTCTATGCATCATTGCCCTACCACCCAATAGCTCACACTGTGTTCTATGTCAGCAGGTATATGTCAGTTCTATGCATCATTGCCCTACCACCCAATAGCTCACGTGTTCTATGTCAGGTAAACATCAGTTCTATGCATCATTGCCCTACCACCCAATAGCTCACTTTGTGTTCAATGTCAGGTATATGTCAGTTCTATGCATCATTGCCCTACCACCAAATAGCTCATGTTGTGTTCTATGTCAGGTATACGTCAGTTCTATGCATCATTGCCCTACCACCCAATAGCTCACACTGTGTTCTATGTCAGGTATATGTCAGTTCTATGCATCATTGCCCTACCACCAAATAGCTAACGCTGTGTTCTATGTCAGGTATATGTCAGTACTGTGCATCATTGCCCTACCACCCAATAGCTCACTTTGTGTTCTATGTCAGGTATACGTCAGTTCTATGCATCATTGCCCTACCACCCAATAGCTCACACTGTGTTCTATGTCAGATATACGTCAGTTCTATGCATCATTGCCCTACCACCCAATAGCTCACACTGTGTTCTATATCAGGTATACGTCAGTTCTATGCATCATTGCCCTACCACCCAATAGCTCACACTGTGTTCTATGCCAGGTATATGTCAGTTCTATGCATCATTGCCCTACCACCCAATAGCTCACGTGTTCTATGTCAGGTAAACATCAGTTCTATGCATCATTGCCCTACCACCCAATAGCTCACTTTGTGTTCAATGTCAGGTATATGTCAGTTCTATGCATCATTGCCCTACCACCAAATAGCTCATGTTGTGTTCTATGTCAGGTATATGTCAGTTCTATGCATCATTGCCCTACCACCCAATAGCTCACACTGTGTTCTATGCCAGGTATATGTCAGTTCTATGCATCATTGCCCTACCACCCAATAGCTCACGTTGTGTTCTATGTCAGATATACGTCAGTTCTATGCATCATTGCCCTACCACCCAATAGCTCACACTGTGTTCTATGTCAGGTATATGTCAGTTCTATGCATCATTGCCCTACCACCCAATAGCTCACACTGTGTTCTATGTCAGGTATATGTCAGTTCTATGCATCATTGCCCTACCACCCAATAGCTCACACTGTGTTCTATGTCAGGTATACGTCAGTTCTATGCATCATTGCCCTACCACCCAATAGCTCACATTGTGTTCTATGTCAGGTATATGTCAGTTCTATGCATCATTGCCCTACCACCAAATAGCTAACGCTGTGTTCTATGTCAGGTATATGTCAGTTCTATGCATCATTGCCCTAACACCAAATAGCTAACGCTGTGTTCTATGTCAGGTATATGTCAGTACTGTGCATCATTGCCCTACCACCCAATAGCTCACATTGTGTTCTATGTCAGATATACGTCAGTTCTATGCATCATTGCTCTACCACCCAATAGCTCACGTGTTCTATGTCAGGTATATGTCAGTTCTATGCATCATTGCCCTACCACCCAATAGCTCACGTGTTCTATGTCAGGTATATGTCAGTTCTATGCATCATTGCCCTACCACCCAATAGCTCACATTGTGTTCTATGTCAGGTATATGTCAGTTCTATGCTTCATTGCCCTACCACCCAATAGCTCACTTTGTGTTCTATGTCAGGTATACGTCAGTTCTATGCATCATTGCCCTACCACCCAATAGCTCACACTGTGTTCTATGTCAGGTATACGTCAGTTCTATGCATCATTGCCCTACCACCCAATAGCTCATGCTGTGTTCTATGCCAGGTATACGTCAGTTCTATGCATCATTGCCCTACCACCCAATAGCTCACATTGTGTTCTATGCCAGGTATACGTCAGTTTATGCATCATTGCCCTACCACCCAATAGCTCACATTGTGTTCTATGTCAGATATACGTCAGTTCTATGCATCATTGCCCTACCACCCAATAGCTCACGTTGTGTTCTATGCCAGGTATATGTCAGTTCTATGCATCATTGCCCTACCACCCAATAGCTCACACTGTGTTCCCTGCCAGGTTCACGTCAGTTTATGCATCAGTGCCCTACCACCCAATAGCTCACGTTGTGTTCTATGTCAGGTATACATCAGTTCTATGCATCATTGCCCTACCACCCAATAGCTCACACTGTGTTCCCTGCCAGGTTCACGTCAGTTTATGCATCATTGCCCTACCACCCAATAGCTCACGCTGTGTTCTATGTCGGGTATATGTCAGTTCTATGCATCATTGCCCTACCACCCAATAGCTCACGCTGTGTTCTATATCAGGTATATGTCAGTTCTGAGCGTCTACCCTACCACCCAATAGCTCACTCTGTGTTCTATGTCAGGTATACGTCAGTTCTATGCATTGGTGCCCTACCACCCAATAGCTCACTCTGTGTTCTATGTCAGGTATATGTCAGTTCTATGCATCATTGCCCTACCACCCAATAGCTCACTCCGTGTTCTATGTCAGGTATACGTTAGTTCTATGCATTGGTGCCCTACCACCCAATAGCTCACTCTGTGTTCTATGTCAGGTATATGTCAGTTCTATGCATCATTGCCCTACCTCCCAATAGCTCACTCTGTGTTCTATGTCAGGTATACGTCAGTTCTATGCATTGGTGCCCTACCACCCAATTGCTCATGCTGTGTTTGAAGAGAAGACCAAGGCCCTGGTCCACCTCCTGTCCAGTGTCAGCTTCCAGCAGTGCCTGATCTTTTCAAACCTCCAAACAAGGTATGCTGTCTTGTAGTTTTTATGCCAATTGAAAGCAACCTTTTAAAAAGTAAACTCTCTTGAGAAAAAAGATTTAGCAAAAATATTTACTAAGTCAGTATATATTTTCTGTGTTTAGAGAAGATTTTGTAAAAATATGTTCTATTTAAGTATATATTTTGAGTTTTAATTTTGCATTTAACTTTATAACTTACTTAAATTTACAATTACATTATTAGCTCAACAATTATATATGAAATATATATAGTGGAGCTATCCTACTCACCCCGGCGTCGGCGTGAGCGTGCAAATGTTAAAGTTTGCGTACCACCCCAAATATTTCCAATGTCCCTTGACATATTGCTTTCATATTTTGCAAACTTCTTTACCAACATGACCCCAATCTATAAACAAGAGCAGACAACTGTATCAAGCATTTTGTAAGAATTATGGCCCTTTTTTGTCTTAGTAACTGAATATTTTGTTAAATTTTGTGTTTAGATCCACTTGACTTCTAAAGTATCAAAGCTTTTGCTTTCAAACATTTTCAAATATTTTCTTACTATCATGAGGGAACTGTACCTGGCAAGTTCAATTTGACCTTGACCTTTGAATGACCTTGACTCTCAAGGTCAAAAAAATAAATTTTAGTTAAATTGCCATAACTTTTTTATTTATAATCAGATTTTATTAAGACTTTGACAAAACAACACTTACCTGAATACCACAATGGATTCCACCCAAACAATACCCCACGCCCCAACCCAGAATCCCTGCCCCCCCACCCATTTTTTTTTCTTTCCTTTTTTTATTTTTGAAAGATCGTCTAATAAATGACCACACCCCACATTATACCCATCTCTCAACCCCCCCCCTACCCAACCCCAAAATTATATTTTTTTCTTTGAAACATGGTTAAAAAAACAACAAATATTTATTTACTTTATTTTTGAAGGACCGTCCAAACTGCCCACTCAAGCTATTGCTATCAAACTTGAAATAAAATCTTATTAGTTTGTTTTATGTCTTTACAAATGTTTAATAGATTGTTGAAAATATACCTGAACTGTTACCTTTACCTTATTGAATAATTAGAACATTTTCCCCATGATGGCTTACGTTATACTGTCAAGCACTCGAATAGTCGCTAGTACTTTGTTAGCTGCTCTTACTGCTGTGATATTCATTTAAGGCCATCATGTAATTCTCTCTATTCACCAGGACCCAGACCCTTGCTGATGTGTTGAACAGCAAGGGTTGGCCCACTGCCAAATTGGTGGCTAGTACTTTGTTAGCTACTCATACTGCTGTGATATTCATTAAAGGCTATCATGTTATTCTCTCTATTCACCAGGGCCCAGACTCTAGCGGATATGTGTTGAACAGCAAGGGTTGGCCCACTGCCAAATGGATGGCTTGTACTTTTAAAGCCACTCTTACTGCACTGATATTCATTTAAGGCCAACATGTTATTCTCTCTATTCACCAGGGCCCAGACCCTTGCTGATGTGTTGAACTGCAAGGGTTGGCCCACTGCCAAGTGGATGGCTTGTTCTTTTAAAGCCACTCTTACTGCACTGATATTCATTTAAGGCCAACATGTTATTCTCTCTATTCACCAGGGCCCAGACCCTTGCTGATGTGTTGAACAGCAAGGGTTGGCCCACTGCCAAGTTGGTGGCTAGTACTTTGTTAGCTACTCTTACTGCACTGATATTCATTTAAGGCCAACATGTTATTCTCTCTATTCACCAGGGCCCAGACCCTTGCTGATGTGTTGAACTGCAAGGGTTGGCCCACTGCCAAGTGGATGGCTTGTACTTTTAAAGCCACTCTTACTGCACTGATATTCATTTAAGGCCAACATGTTATTCTCTCTATTCATCAGGGCTCAGACGCTAGCTGATGTGTTGAACAGCAAGGGTTGGCCCACTGCCAAGTGGATGGCTTGTACTTTGTAAACCACTCTTACTACACTCTTACTACACTGATACTCAGTTTACGACAACGTATAATTCTCTCTATTCACCAGGGCCCAGACGCTAGCTGATGTGTTGAACAGCAAGGGTTGGCCCACTGCCTGTATCGCGGGATGCCTGGATCAGAGGGACCGCAACCATGCCATGGCCAAACTGAAGACCTACAAGTGTCGCATCCTCATATCAACTGATCTGGTATGCACTGGCTTGGCTGTATATTCTTACTTTGGGCCTCACTCTGTTCTGGGAAAACCGGGCTAAATGCATGTGCGTTAGTGTATTCCCAGACTACACAGGCTAATCAGGGACAACACTTTCCATTTTTTGGGGATTTTTTGTTTAAAGAAAACCTCTTTAAAAAATCTGGTATAAGTGCAAAATGTCGTCCATGATTAATTAGCCTTTGTGGACTGAGCAGGCTGGCACAACACATAACACACATAAGTAAATAACTGGTTTAATAGAGATCCGCTCATTTTTTTCCTATACTGTATTACATTATCTGTGTCTAGAGGCGTTATGGTACACTTTGGTAGCTAGGTGACATTGAAATCTCAGGGCTTTTGTGGTTTGGCTGAAATATAGCGATTTAACATCCAAGGGGTCACTTTTAAGCAACCCATTTGAAAGATTAATAAAAAAAATCTTACTGGACATTAGGTCTGATAAACTTTAAATTTTACAGGAAATAAATGAATTTTACTGGACCTTGTTCTTCTTTAAATGAACAATAGAAAATAACTTGTATACAGTTTATTATTATCATTATGATGTTCTCAATGCTTAACAAATCTAAATACAATAAAATAACAACAAAATTTACTCCTCAAATCAAACCTATTAAATGTATTTTAAAACTTTCAATTTCAAGTGAAGAATGCTATGAGATTGTTTACACAATACATCAAAAACTAGTTGTGTTGCCTACGTCACAAAACAATGTGCAATATTTGACAGGTTCTAAGAATCGCACTTAGATTTTGTGATATCATCAGTCAAAGTAGTTGGTAAAATCCGTTCTATTTAGAAGTTCAATAATCTTTTGAAGTAAAATGAACAAAAACAGGTCCATATGTTTTCATATTCCTAGTTTTGTTTTCATTTTTTAACCAAATTGTTAAAAATTGTTGTTTTTTTGTCTGACACTAGGTCCAACAATTTTGGTAATAATACAAGGCTCAGCAAATTTTATTGGAAATGTCTGAGGTCCGATGTCTTTTGCATGGGTTGCTTTTGAGATCAATGGAAAAATTTTAAGGGTGATCACTATCAGTTTCTGGAATTAAATAGTCAATGCACAGCCAATATATATATTTATGCCCCCCTTCGAAGAAGAGGGGATATATTGCTTTGCTCATGTCGGTCTGTCGGTCGGTCTGTCGGTCCGTCCACCAGGTGGTTGTCAGACGAAAACTCAAGAACGCTTGGGCCTAGGATCATGAAACTTCATAGGTACATTGATCATGACTCGCAGATGACCCCTATTGTTTTTGAGGTCACTAGGTCAAAGGTCAAGGTCACGGTGACCAGAATTAGTAAAATGGTTTTTGAATGATAACTCAAGAACGCATACGCCTAGGATCATGAAACTTCATGGGTAGATTGATCATGACTTGCAGATGACCCCTATTGATTTTGAGGTCACTAGGTCAAAGGTCAAGGTCACGGTGACCCGAAATAGTAAAATGGTTTCCGGATGATAATTCAAGAACGCATACGCCTAGGATCATGAAACTTCATGGGTAGATTGATCATGACTAGCAGATGACCCCTATTGATTTTGAGGTCACTAGGTCAAAGGTCAAGGTCACGGTGACCCGAAATAGTACAATGGTTTTCGGATGATAACTCAAGAACGCATACGCCTAGGATCATGAAACTTCATAGGAAGATTGATCATGACTTGCAGATGACCCCTATTGATTTTGAGGTCACAAGGTCAAGGTCACGGTGACCCGAAATAGTCAAATGATTTTCGGATGATTACTCAAGAACGCTTTTGCCTAGGATCATGACACTTCATAGGTACATTGATCGTGACCCGCAGATGACCCCTATTGATTTTCAGGTCACTAGGTCAAAGGTCAAGGTCACAGTGACAAAAATCGTATTCACACAATGGCTGCCACTACAACAGACAGCCCATATGGGGGGCATGCATGTTTTACAAACAGCCCTTGTTTTTTAAATGTTTTAGCACATTTGTAAGCATCACTACTCACATCATTAAATGCACCTCTTTGTTGCTTGGTTGCACAGCCTATGATATTCCATGTTCCCAAACATGCCAGAGATCCTTATCTTGCATGTTTTTATTTGCGTCACTAATTGCTATTGATAGATGTATCGTTCTGAAAAAAAAGCCATTTTCGGTTGTATTTCATTTTCATGGCCTGGTCTAGTAAAAAGATACTATTACTGTTTGTGTTGTAACACTTTAAGTTAAAAAGCTGTCAAAACAACAATTTTCTATATCAAACAAATTGTTTTGTGACAGATACACTTTGATGTTTCACATATATTATTAGCGAGGCTGTTTTCGGAGAAAACCCCAGCTATTGTCATAGCCTGCTCGTCGTCCGATGTCCGCCGTCCAACGTCCGCTGTAGGCGTCGTGCTAAAACCTTAACATTGGCTCTAAAATCAAAGTGCTTCCACCTACAACTTTGAAACTTCATATGTAGACGCACCTTGATGAGTTCTACACGCCACACCCATTTTTGGGCCACTAAGTCAAAGGTCAAGGTCACTGTGACCTCTAATATCAAACTTTAACATAGGCTCTAAAATCAAAGTGCTTCAACCTACAACTTTGAAACTTCATATGTAGATGCACCATGATGAATTCTACATGCCACACCCATTTTTGGGTCACTATGTCAAAAGTCAAGGTCACTGTGATCTCTAATTTAAAACTTAAACAAAAACCTTAACATTGCCTCTAAAATCAAAGTGCTTCCACCTACAACTTTGAAACTTCATATGTAGATGCACCTTGATGAGTTCTACACGCCACACCCATTTTGGGTCACTAAGCCAAAGGTCAAGGTCACTGTGACCTCTAAAAAAAAAAAAAAAATTCTGACAAGCTTTCGCAGCCGAGCTTGGCACCTGTTATGCGGTGCTCTTGTTTACTTTAGTTTCAGTTTTGACAGATTTTCTGAAAAAAGTTTGTACATATTGAATCCATCTAAAGTTAGAGTTAACCAACGATTGGTGAAATAAGAACAGTGGTCGACGCGTGCAGATGGTGTTACACAATTTACACATGTTTAATGGAATAACTCGGTCCCGATTGGATATGAAATCGAGGCAAAGGGGATAACCCACATTTCACTTTATGGACTCATGTGTGTTAACTTCAGGAAATTGTAGAACGTTTTTGTTCATGAAATTCTTAAACACATTTATAATCAATATCTACTAGGGCATAATAATTTTTATAAATAATATACTGACTACTGACTCAAGTAAAGGTATAATGATTGATCTTTTTACGTGTCCCGGCGTGATAGTCCCGCTTTTGGTCAAATATCCCGAGAATTTTTATGGATTGTCCCAATTCAGACCTGAATATTTCTGGAATGTATTATGTTCCATACAATTTTCTCTATCTTGCCAAAATGACTGGAAGTCTATGGGTATATGTTTGAAAATGAATGTTTTAACAGAAAAATAGTCTAAGAGTTAAACAACTTGAAAAGGGCATAAATAAGTTAAATGTTATTGTAAAGTTTTGATATGGAATGAAAAGGAATGTGATGAAGTTCGAATATGGGTGATAGCTTGTTCAATACTGAAAGTAATGGTTGATTGTAAGGTCTGTTCTAACTTCCAAGATTATGAATGAGGGATATTTTTTGAGGTTTTTAGAGCAAATTGCTACATCAAAGACTAATTCTTTAAACATCGAGAGGTATGTATTGGGTCCAAAACTATGGAACAACATACCTTTGAGTTTAAGACAATGTACTTCAATAGACACTTAAAAAAAAAACTTAAGACGTACTTTTTCGACGACTTTTTTGCATTATTTTAAAGGTAATACGTGATGTACCTTTGATATATGTTTTGTATAGACTTGTTTGATACTTGGCACTGTTGTTCGTTCTTTAACTTGTGAAGAGGATTGCCTCGCTCGCTTGTTGAGGATCGGTTTCTGTGTCACTTCATATTATTGTATGTTTTTTATTTGTGCTTAATTTTTGTTTTTATTTCTATTGTACAACGCCATTGAATATGTTTATACGTAGAAATAGGCGTTCAATCAAATGCTCAAGTTTCAAGTTTATTACCATTTCAAGAATTATTTATTCTGTAGACATCGAGAGGTATTGATGCTGACAAGGTCAACCTGGTAGTCAACCTGGATGTGCCTAAGGACCACGAGACATACCTGCACAGGATTGGGCGTGCTGGCAGATTTGGTAAGGCCACCCAGGTCACTCTTTTTATAACCGTTTTTCGCTCAGAAGGAAAATAAATAGCGCTATATGCAAACAGCATAAAACCAGGTCAGCCAGCAGTCTTTTCAGTTTTTATGCAGTTTGCTGGTCATATCAGTATCTTTGGGTAGGAAATGAAGCCTTTGACTCGTGAATTTAGTAAAAAAAGGTCTTAAATTTTATTTAGTTTCCGAAGGGACTACAAAAGCGTTATAATGCATACCTGAGTGTTAAGAGTTTTATGTTACCAGATTGACTTGATCAGTTTTATTTAATAAATCATCACCATCAGGTGCTTATATGTTAACATACAGTAGTAGATTTTCTAGTCACACTGGTAAAAGAAGTACAAAACAAGTTGCTTTTTTATCTTAACAAAATTTTCACTTAGAAAATACTTTTTTTCACCTAAAAATACCATCGAAGCCCGAAAGTGTCGTCCCTGATTAGCCTTTGTTTACTGCACAGGCTAATCTGGGACGACACTTTACGCTTACAAATTAAACCCTGTATTCCCAGATCAAGGCTAATTTATTTCTTCCAATTTATCCAGGTTCATTCGGTATAGCGGTGACGCTGGTGAGTGATGGACAGGAGCAGCTCAGTCTGGACTCCATACAGAAACGTTGCAACACCCAGGTCCACCCCCTGCCAGGTATACTATGAAAACGGATAACTGGGGCGAAAACAGGGCTTTGTTTCCTTAATTGAGAATGGCAGTTATTCACAATTTTTAGAAGTTTGAGACTCAAATTTTCACAATTTAGAGTTGTTGGCGCCTTAAATGTTCACTATTTTAAAAAGTTCTTGACTCATAGAAAAGTTTGTGACTCATTTTTTGTACAAACTGAGAGGCCAAATGACCCTTCACAAAGGCGATAAAAAAAGGCATGGAATAAATGGTGGCTTTGGAATTGTCCGAGGACTATTGTCAGTTACTTACACAAGTATGTGCAATTAGTGGACCAGCTAACCCACAAGAAAATGTGAAGATAAATGATCAAATGATCAATCGATATCATTGAAATGCTGACAAAACAACAACATAATAAAATAATAATAATAAAAAACATCAATAGAATTGTAGGAAACCAACGCAAGTTCTTAATGGTTACATGTAAGCCTTGGTCCTAGGTTTGGTCAACAATTGGGGAGCCGTGATACAACAACTTCCTGCAAACCTGTTGTAAAAATGATATCATGCAGCCTTATTTCAGTCAGTTATCAATGAAGTGGTATGATAAAACTCTAACTAATATATTTTTTATATCATGTCAAAAGGTAATTGTTGCACAAGTCCATGTTTGGAAATAGGGTTTAATACTATGAATCAACTATTATCACCATTTTTGGTAAATCAGAAATCAGAATCAAACAAACAAACAATATTATAGCAAGATGTAATAAATTGTAAGACCCAAAAAGCAAAACCAAACCTGCCATTTTTTTTTTACAAATATATCATGAAAGTGCTCATTATTAACAAGTCAAACATCATATTCATTCCCACAAAAATGCAGTGTTGTTGCGAATAGTTTTCATTTTTTCCTCTTAAAATGGGTACTAAGGTTTGATACACAGAAAAACAGGTTATTGCCTTGTTTTTAGCTGGACTATTATATATGAAATATATAAAGTGGAGCTATCCTACTCATACCCGGCGTTAGCGTGAGCTTTAGTATTAGCGTTAGCGTGCAAATGTTTATGTTTGCATACTACCCCAAATATATTCTATGTCCTTTGACATATTGCTTTTATATTTTGCATACTTCTTTACCAACATGACCCCAACCTATAAACAAAAGCAGACAACTGTATCAAGCATTTTGTAAGAATTATGGCCCTTTTTCCACTTAGAATATGCATATTATTGATAAATCTATGTTAAAGTTTGCGTACCATCTCAAATATTTCCTATGTCCTTTGACATATTGCTTTTATATTTTGCATATTTCTTTACCAACATGACCCCAATCTATAAACAAGAGCAGACAATTTTATCAAGCATTATGACAGAATTATGGCCCCTTTTATACTTAAAATATGCATATTATTGATAAATCTATGTTTAAGTTTGCGTACCACCTCCAATATTTCCTATGTCCTTTGACATATTGCTTTCATATTTTGCATACTTCTTTACCAACATGATCCCAATCTATAAACAATAGCAGACAACTGTATCAAGCATTTTGACAGAATTATGGCCCCTTTTATACTTAGATAATTGAACATTAGGTTAAGTTTTGTGTTTTGGTCCATTTAACTCCTGATGTATCATAGCTTTTGCTTTCAGAATTGGAAAACTCTATAACTATCGTAAGGGGACTGTACAGGGCAAGTTGCATAACTCTGGTTGGCTTTTTAACGGAATTATGGCCCTTTTTATGCTTCCCCAAAATTTATTTTGGGGGGAGCATATAGTCGCCGCTTCGTCTGTCGTCCTTGTGTCCGTCCATGCACAATTTTTGTCTGGGCTATTTCTAAGCAAATAATGATCGGAATTCAATGAAAATTTATTGGAAGCTTCATTACCAAGGGGAGATGTGCTTATTATCAGCGAGTTCTGGTCGGATGATTTTTCACAGAGTTATGGCCTTTTGAAATTCTTGTTTGTCTTAGTAACTTTGAATGTTTCGTTAAATTTTGTTTGGATCCACTTTACTTCTAAAGTATCAAGGCCTTTGCTTTTAAACTTCAAATACTTCCTTACTAACATGATGGTACTGTGCCTGGCAAGTTGAATTTGACCTTGACCTTTGAATGACCTTGATTCTCAACTCCTTTATTTATGATCACATTTGATTCATACTTTGACAAAACAAAATTTACCTGACATACCACAATGCACTCCACCCAAACCATCCCCTACGCCCCACCACAGACGTCCCCATCCACCCCCTTCCCCCCCACTCCCCGAAAAAATAAATAAATATATATATATATTTTTTTCTTATTTTTGAAAGATCATCTATTTAATGATCACACACCCACATAATACCCCCCTCCCCCCCCCCCCTTATCCATGATGGGTTACCTTATACTGTCAAGCACTCGAATAGTCGAGCGCGCTGTCCTCTGACAGCTCTTGTTATGTATCAGGCTCGGCAAGAATAAAAGAATTCTGAGCTTCACCTGACATATTACACAACGAAAGAGCAGTTACCTATTATTTTCTTTTAGTATGCATATACATCACTTATGCCTGACCCATTAACCACCCTGATGTTAGCCATAGTTGTTAATTTCCTATACACCAGAGGTAATTATTTGCTGTATTGTTGAATAATAATGATGATGTAGAATGTATTTGTTAAAAATATTTTGTTAAAAAGGAATGTGTCAATTGAATAAGACATATCTCTTATTGCAGCATATTGTGGTTTCGATCATAAATAACTCATTTAATTTTAGAGACACAATTTTCATCATTAGGTGATAGTTGTTAATTTGAAACTTAATTAGCATACATTTATATCATTCCTCATTTATATTTAACATATTTAAAAGCCAACATTTATTTGACTGTCAGTGCACATGACTTTTTTATGCCCCTGAAGGTGGGCATATAGTGATCGCACTGTCTGCCTGTCTGTCTGCCTGTCTGTCTGTCACACTTTTTTGAAAAATGCTCATACCTTCTATGTTGCTTCAGATGTAACCTTCATATTTGGTATGCATGTGTATATGAACAAGGCTTTTCCATACACACACACATTTTGACCCCTTTGACAAGGTTTTGAAATCTTCGTTTAGGTTTTGAAAAATGCTCATAACTTTTATGTCGCTTCAGATGTAACCTTTATATTTGATATGCATGTGTATATGGGCAAGGCCTTTCCGGTCACACACACATTTTTACCCCTTTGACCTTGACCTTGCACAAAGGGTGTGCATTTAGGTTTCGAAAATTTGTTCTGTTATTTAGCTGTCTTACATAACTATCAAACCCTTTTTCGGGTCATATGTCATCCTATGGAGACAGCTCATGTCTTGTATTTTTCTTCAAAAAACATGAGTTGTTTATTATAAGAACTTATAGGCTACAAAACCACACATACACAAATAGCACACATACAAAATACTATTAGTTAAAAAAAGCATAAATGACAACAACATATTTATCACTCAATAATTGCTAATAGATCATGAAAAACATAAGAATTAATAGATAAATAAATTTCAAAACAACTTCATAATAACTTATGAAAAAATATGTATGAAAACATGACATGAAGCCAGACTAAAGAAATAATCAACAGTATAGATAGTTGTCAAACATTCTTGTTTTAAATGATGTAATCTTAAGACATTGAAACTCATTTTCAAAATAAAGTTCAATTACTTGTTAATAACAAGAAATGTTTTTTCCTGACCAACTTTTAGATAAAAACCTTGATAACATGAAAAGCTATTGAAATAAATTAGAAGGAAAAACATGTATTAACGTCTTGATATAAAAAAAATATTACACTTGAATGGCTATTTCAAGTCCATAACAATGATTTTATTGTTATTAGTTAATCCCACAATCATCTGGCGAGTGTTTGTGTTGTAGCAGACAGACGCTGGGTTGTCGAGTCCATCTTTCTGTGAAGCAAGAGTTGCCAGTTTGTGTCTTCCCTCACCATCAATCTGTATAACAGTATGGGAGCTGTATCCGCAGACAAGTACTTGTCCTGCAGGTGTAACATCTAGACCACATGGTTTTTGTAGTTCAGAATGCTCAAAGGTGGATATCAGGGTCCCATCTGTAGCCAGAGTGATGAGCTTGTGCATGGTATAGTTGGTGACATAGATCCTGTCCCCAGCAGGACTCACTGCACATCCCCCCCTTGCAAAACACAGAACAAGTGATTTATTAGTACATAAGATTTATAATATATGCATTAACACTATTGCCCCTTTGTATCTTTTCTTTTTTGTGAACAATTATTTTAAAACTGTTCATAAGTATTATAAAATATTTTAAAATCAACAACAAAGATAATCTTTTGTATTGTATTTTTGGGAAATTAAAAAGTTATCTCTAAAAGAGTCACCTGCATCCTCATACAACTTTTTCACGAGTGATCCAGTGAGAGTGTAGTGGTACAGGGCTGTGCCAGAGGTGATATACAATGCTCCCCGATGGTGGGCAATACCATTGACATTATGCTGTAATGAAAATTTCCTCCCATTCACCAGCTTCCCATTGCTCACAGAGATAAACTGCACATCTTTATCCATAGTCACAGCCACCTCACTGGATGTGATTTGGCAAATGCTTCTTGGAGAATAAGACACATCACAGTGACTGGACACCTTGTAATGCTGGTCCAACAGCTTCAGTTTATTATTATTGAAATCTGCAACAATGACCTGGCCACTAGGTAGACTGCAAATGCCAGTGATTTGAAGATCAACACGGTCACTCTGTATTTTCACAATATACTCTGATTTTCTTGTTACAGTGAGAGACTGCATACTTTCTAAAATCCTTCCTAGACCAAACTGTTTTGACAGGTACTGCTCAATGTCAGTGTTTGCTCTGAATATTATTGAACTCGGGACCTTAGCAGGGTTTTCCTTCAGATATGACTCAGACTCTTGTATTTTATCCAGGCATTTTCTGCTAACTATGAACTCGAGATCTTTCCTACTCTTATCACAAAGGCTATTTACAGCTTCACTGAGTGTTTGCAAGTCATCCTTTAGTCTGCTGCAGTTGTCAATATCTTTCTTGAGACAGATTTGCAATGAGGTCCGAATTTCATCCAGTTCTTTTAAGGTTATATTTTCTAGTTCATCCAAAGTAGCATTTAATTTCTTTTTCAGGTCTCTAATTTCGTGCAGTTTTTCCCTACATGATACCTCTATTGACTGAATTCTGCCTTCTTGTTTACTCTTTACTTTATGTAGTTTATCTACAATAGTTTGAAGATTGCTTGATACCTGTTGCATATCAAATGACTTGGTTTTGACTGACTCAGAAATTAGAGTCATCTTTGTGCACTGTCTGAAATAGCAAAAAAAATCAAAATTACCAGAAGCGTCATTTATACATTTGCAATGTGTAACTGAAATTAAACATTAGCAAGTATCATGTCTTATAATCAAAGCAGGACATTTCTTAGCTAAAACCTTTGAGTCTTAACTGTAGACTCATCCTGAAAATAAGAAAAAACGTAACTGTACGACACAGTAAAATGTTATATGAACAAGAATTTTGCAGTATTGATAAACAATGTGGTTCCCTTCCATTCAAAACTTCGTCAAATTAAGAATGTGTAAACAAACAATTTATGCCCCATTTTTTAATTTAGATGTCTACTAATAATCTAGTAATAATGTCCTCAAACATTGACAATTTAACATTGTGTAGAATAACTGTTAAAATGCATACAACAACCATGTTGTTGATGTTTGATTTATTCCAGTGTAAGCAGCCAACTTTCTATTACTTCAATAACAACCATGCTGTTGATGTTTGATTTATTCCAGTGTAAGCAGCCAACTTTCTATAACTTCAATACCTTGCAATCATTAGACTCATCACGGATTGTGCTAAACTGTGTATAACCACTGATACCAATGTTCAAACAATGCTGACTAATTTTGTTTATCATTGGTTGATTCATTCAAATAATTAAAGTTGAATAGGTATGTTGTTTGGAAATATTTTTATATGGATCAGCTTTGTTTAAACCGTCTGATATTGGTGGGGGTTTCTCAATCTATTCCATGGCTGTGTGTAACTTACCTGTGATTTAGTAAAACACAATCTGTACAACACAATTGACTGTGGTCCTGACAAAACATTTTCAGTTTCTCGTCTTTGTGGACATCACATTTCAGTAGCAAATCCTCCATTGTCTTTGTAAGAGGCCATTTATTTTTTTCTCCTCTACCATATTTGGAATGGTTTGCATATATTTGATCATGAGGATCAATGCATTTTCTGCAAAAAAACTTTGTACACGTTGCACAAAAATAATCTGCACTTTCATAAATTGTTCTGCTTTCACAACCTCCACAAACATAATCTTTCACCAAATCTGAACCACTATTACCTGAATCTACATGTACAGATGTCGCCATTTTGCAATAGATATTGTGAACTGTCCTTGGTTTTGAAATGCTATGTCTCCACTGTGATTATGATCCCTTCGCTATTACCATTATCAGTATATATGATGGCACACACAGTTTTTAATTAGAACATTAACCCATATTCTTAACTTAAACTTTTGAAAATAGATAAATTATGTTGAGTGTTTTAGCACACAACCCAGTTTAAATATGCACTGAAGTACAAATCAATAGTCAAGTTACAGAAAATACCAGGTGTATAATTCGCTTAACACTTCACTGATAATACAGGGACAAACCATTTTCTGAAAATAGGTTGAAACATGATATGTATAGTTCACAAGCAGTCTCTTGGTAGTTATAAATCGTCTGCTTTAACTTTTTTTATTTCTTGTTTCTCCCTCAACAATTTTTATCAACTGTTATTTTTGCAATTGCTTTAACAAACTTGCAATCATAAAAACCCTGAATTTGACTTCATTTAAGATTAACAGGTCTTCTGCTGTCTCAAAACATTACGTCAAAGCACACCATCTTGTTTGATCTTGGTGTTTCTAAACAAAATTGTATACACATCTGCATCTAAGATTTTGTAGTCACTTTGGATTGAGAAAAAAGAATTCTTCATTAAATTTCAGTCCAGTACTTGGAAAGTCATGAAATAAACTTTTTAATGAAAACTATGGTTGGCAAACTATGCCAATATAAATAAAAAATGCTTCTCATAGAGACAATTCCTCTTTTTATGAAAATAGGTGGATAAGGAACATGCATGCAAGCCCAATTTTATGAGATTTAAAATCTCTGTCCTATCAACTTTTTACAAGGCAGTTCCTGTCCTGATATGATACACATGTAAATGATAATAAACTCACAGCAGTTTCAATAGGTACAGTCCTCAGATTCAAAGCAGGCATGTCAACAACTATAAGGATAATCCTGAAAAATATAACATGCTCAGGCTGTACACAAAACCAGCAATGTCTAGAGATCTTGACACTGATTTAAGAATTAAGAATTTTAGCCCTTCATTTAATGATAAATATTTCCCCATAGAGGATTGTTTTGTTAGTGACACTGTTGTTTCACACTTTTAATGTCAGTGGTAAAAGCCTAAGAGCATGAAAACAAAATTTGTCGAAGGAGGGAAATTATATTGTGAGGATATGATTAACTAAGTGAGATTAAAACAAAAATTTTACAATCATTTATGGAATCCCAAAGAGTTTTTAAGTTGCTGCCCTTGTATTGATTATCAAAAAGTCAAATATTGATCTGGTCATTTTATATTAAATTATCATAATCCCATATTTGTAATTTCACACTCAATATTAAGGTCACCTGAGCACAAAGTGCTCTTTGTGAAGTATTGTAGTCTGTCTATGTATGGCGCCTTGCGTCATGTGTTATCAACATTTATCTGGTTACCACACAAGAGGCCACTTTTTTCATCTAATCCAGATGAAACTTGGTCAAAATGTTTATCTAAACAACATCAGTGCCAAGTTCCCTGTGTTATATTGGATTTTTCCTGTCTTCTGCTGCAGTCAAAATTTATAGCCCAAAGAAGTTTCAATAAAGAGATATTTAGAGAGGCCTTAAATTTAATTGGATTTTCTAAAGGAAAAGATATGAGTCAAAGTGCGTTTCTGAGTCGTAAATTTTTAAGGCAATTCTTATTATGCCCCCCTTCGAAGAAGAGGGGGTATATTGCTTTGCACATGTCGGTCGGTCGGTCTGTCAGTCCGTCCACCAGGTGGTTTCCGGATGATAACTCAAGAACGCTTAGGCCTAGCATCATGAAACTTCAAAGGTACATTGATCATGACTCGCAGATGACCCCTATTGATTTTGAGGTCACTAGGTCAAAGGTCAAGGTCACTGACCCGAAATAGTAAAATGGTTTCCGGATGATAATTCAAGAACGTTTATGCCTAGGATCATGAAGCTTGATAGGTAGATTGATCATGACTAGCAGATGACCCCTATTGATTTTCAGGTCACTAGGTCCAAGGTCAAGGTCACGGTGATCCGAAATAGCAAAATGGTTTCTGGATGATAACTCAAGAACGCTAATGCCTAGGATCATGAAACTTGATAGGTACATTGATCATGACTCGCAGATGACCCCTATTGATTTTGAGGTCACTAGATCGAAGGTCAAGGTCACGGTGACCCGAAATAGTAAAATGGTTTCCGTATGATAACTCAAGAACGCTTATGCCTAGGATCATGAAACTTGATAGGTACATTGATCATGACTGGCAGGTGACCCCTATTGATTTTCAGGTCAAAGTTAAAGGTCACACTGACCCGAAATAGTAAAATGTTTTCTGGATGATAACTCAAAAATGCTTATGCCTAGGATCATGAAATTTGATAGGTACATTGATCATGACTCGCAGATGACCCCTATTGATTTTGAGGTCACTCTGTCAAAGGTCAAGGTCACGGTGACCCGAAATAGTAAAATGGTTTCAGGATGATAACTCAAGAACGCTTATGCCTAGGATCATGAAACTTGATAGGTACATTGATCATGACTGGCAGATGACCCCTATTGATTTTCAGGTCACTAGGTCAAAGGTCAAGGTCACAGTGACCCAAAATAGTAAAATGGTTTCCTGATGATAACTCAAGAAAGTTATGGCTAGGATCATGAAACTTCAACAGGTCGGACCTCAAAGACCTCGTGAAGAGGCCGGTAGGACCTGTAAATAAACTGATTAAAAAAAAAAAATCATGAAACTTCATAGGTACATTGATCATAACTCACAGATGACCCCTATTGATTTTCAGGTCACTAGGTCAAAGGTCAAGGTCACAGTGACAAAAAACATATTTACAAAATAGCTGTCACTACAACTGAGAGCCCATATGGGGGGCAGGCATGTTTTACAAACAGCCCTTGTTTCAGATCCCATTCCAACCGACCTAACCAACCCTGGCACCCCCGTGTATCTTGATGACCTCGTCTCCAGTGAGGTCATCAATACAGCTACAAGGCATCTGGTGAAGAAGGGAGGTACCTTTCAGCCAATAAAAAACGCTGGTAAAACGGTCGTGGAAACGGGGAAAACTGAAGTTGTGGGAACTTTGTCTGCTGTTAAAACGGTCATTGAAACTGAGAAAATTGAAGTTTCTGGAACTTTGTCTGCTGGTAAAAAGGTCCTGGAAACGGGGAAGACTGAAGTTATGGGAACTTTCTCTGCTGGTAAAACGGTGTTGGAATCGGGTTATACAGAAGTTGCTGGAACTTTTTCTTCAGCTCTACAAACCTACGCTGATTCAGTCTCAGCTGATACTGGTGATACTGATAAAGATGATGCTGATCTGTCTAAAGACAACTGTTCAAATGAAGATAAATTTAGGGATATTACAAATCACATAGAAGCCAAGAATCAAGAAGATCTTGATGATTTTGAGACATTAAAACCTGATGCAAAATGTACTGAATGGAGAACAAACATGGGAAATAAAATGATAACTTCCAAAGGAGTTATTTGTGAAAAACCAGAAGCTGATAGTAGTGCTAGTGTACATTCAAAAGCAAACAACAGAGACATGTCATCTTCTGGATTGTTGGTAGTAAGAAATGCACATAGTTCTGCACCATTTAATGCCTCTGGTCAGAAATGGGAGAATGGAAGTGCTCAATATTCTGCTTCCGGTCTCTGCAATATCAATGATTCTCGCTGTGAGCAAGTAGAAGAAGCAAAATTAAACAAAGACAACATTTGTGTGTATAAGTCTGATACAAATGAAGGTCAATCCAATGGTGATTATTTAGGAGGAAAAGGTGAATTGAAAGGTAGGTATTATACTGTATTTTGTAAAGATAAGACTTCCCAGTGTAAAAATATTAAAAAGCTTGATTTAGTTCAGTTGTTTCAGTCAATGATAGGCTTTCAGCATTCAGGCAAAACCTGCAGTTATGCCTCCAACATGGAGTCATTTACACGCTTCAAAGATAATGAGGATAGCACTTGTTATAGTACTGAACCAGAAATAGCCTGTGTCATCCCAAACACTAATGAACAAAACACTGAAGCATTATACTTGAGGGAAAACGTTGCTAGCATTCAAGAGGCCCTAAATGAATGTGGTAGATTTAGACAAGCTGATATGCCTAAACTGTCAAGAGACCATGGTCAACAACAGCTTTCAATACATGAAGATGAACAAGCAAAATCAATTTTAGAAATCTCTACAGGTACATCCAACAACTTGACAGATTGCATGGATTCACACATCAAAGCCGAAATTCCATATAAATCTGGTAATCAGAACACAGTTCCAAGCAAGTTTTGTTCCAAACTGGAAGTCAGTCCACCTATACCCTCAGAAAGAAAATATAAATCAAATCAATCAAAATCTAGACCTAAGGCTGCTGGTTATCGCAACAAATTCGCAGTTGCCTACTTAATGCAAGATGGTATGATTGAAAAGGAAGAGGAACAGGTTGCTCAAAACATGTCTTATGAAAACAAAGACGAAAAAGTTTCTCAAGTAAATGAAGAAAACAAAGAACCATTGGAAACATACTACGAGAATGTCAACAAAGGAAACAAAGTTTCTCAATTAAATGAAGAAAACAAAGAACCATGGGAAACAAACTGTGAGTCTCAGTGCCCGGTATTGTACAATCTAGATATACCAATTGAGACTAATAAGAAGTTGATGAAGTCAAGACATTCAGAATTGAAGGAAGAGCTGCTGAAAGAGGGGAAATTTAGCCGAGGTTTACAAGAGTTGCAGGAAAGGCTGCTCAAACAGTGGCAGCCAAGCTTTGGCATCCAAAAGCATGCTGTGAATGAAACTGATGATTCCAGTGAGGACTCCTTCACAGACTCTACTGAAAGTGGTTCAGTCACCGATAATGAAGACAGTTCTTCTGATGACTTTGTTCCAAATGCTCAAACATTGAGTAAAGCGAAGTCAGGATGCTCAACAATTATTGAAAATAAGAACTTTAGTTTGAGGCACCCACCATTTCCAAAAGCATCAAGACAATCATTCCATACAAGCAGTCACCAACAAGATCAACAGAAAGAATCAGTAACTGTTCCTCTGCATTCCTACAAAGGTAATACAGCAAAATATTCCAGTGATAATGATTCCAGAGCTTCTGGGCAGAAAGCGTGTATTAATGGTGTGGAGGATGATTATGAAAGGCGAATGCACAGCTGGCATAATGAGTATCAGAGCTGGTGTGCAAGGTTTCAGAGCCCTAGTATGGCACATTATCCTCCGTTTTATGGACAAAGTGGTGCTAGTGGACTTTATGAAAGTTTCACGTATTCACACCCTTACCCATACTACAACAACCCATTTGGTTTTTACTCACAAAATCCTGTCAGCTACCATGGAGGTGTTACAAGCTTGCATTCTGGAAATTTTCGTAGACAGTTTAATGACCAATTTGAAATTCAGAGCCGGTATTTGAAGGAAATGAGCCGGTATGTATGGAATACCAGGCAAAAGAAATAGCAACCGTGTGGTTTTCAATAATCAGAATAACATCAATGTGTTTGATGTGCCAGTTGATTTAAACTCCTTTCATTTGATCATTTGATAACTCTTTGATGTATAATTTACTGTGAATCAGTTTATGCCTGTCTATTGTTTTATTGACAGCTTTACTGCAACACTTCTTGAAATTATGATGGCAAGTCTGAGGTAGGGCTGTCTGAATGGTGATGCATTGAGGAAACGGACATATTTTGATAGCTAAATATCTTTGTCTCAATCATAAATAATGACCTGTCATTTGTCTGTCAGATTGTTGTTCAATATAAGGAATGTAAAATATATGCAATTGAAACTGTCTGTCGGTTGGTTATGTGGTCGAATGGTACATATGTAGACCTTTTTGTTTCCATACAATATCTGGTTTGGTTTGCTGTTCTCTTTGGAGGAAATGAAGACGCCTGGTTATTTTAAGGTCAATTAGAGAAAGGTCAAAGTCATAGGTCATAGGGTTTGTAATATGAAACAAATTCCATAAATCAGATCTCCATAGAAGCCTTAAACCTACGAAAATCTTTGACCTCACACAGTTTGATGTCCAATATCAGTGGGGTTTTTTGCCCAAAATTACAGTCTCTTACAGGCTGTTTTCCAATTGCAAAGGATAAAAAGTCTGCTTCCCGACGGCAAAAAGTAACATTTTTTCCCCAAAAAATCTGACCAAATTTCCCTCCAAAATAAGCCAAACGTTTCTTATAAACTCAATAATTGGTTTATTGAGTTTATTATACAGCAATGTAATTCCCAAGCAGAGTATATTATAAATTTTAGAAAGCAGTTAAACATGCACTGATAAACAATTGGTAGACTGTTATTTATAATCATATAAATAATGTTTACTTTTTCCCAAATTCATGGTCTATCACGCTTTTTTACCCAATCAAAAAGGCACAGGCTGTAAAATATAAAGGGAACAACATCACTGTATATGCAAGGTCATGCAATGAATAATTCCAAGCATGTTTTCAATAATATATTTTCTGTTGTTTAGTAATTTAGTATTAATCTTTATTGTCTTATCAATAAAATATGGACTTAACAGCATTGTAACATTCCAATATTTTCCAGTATTTTTAATTTACAAACATGTATGATTTACTGCCATGCATTTGCTAGATTTACATACTTAATTGGAAATGCATGTGGGGATATGTAAATGAAATATTGATCTATGAACCTACAAGGATTTCTTGAGTACATTTTACAGAAATTCAATAATCATGCGTGCACCACTCTTACAATGTGGGTTTATGTGAATTTAGTTTAGTCTACATCAATAAATGTACTTGTTTTGTTATCATAAATCGTTCCTGTTGAACCATAAAATTTGCTAGCATATCAGTCAGTATTAATTATGTAATGCAATAGGAATCTGAATAATTCAAATGTTCATGAGGAAATACTTGGATGTCATATACATTTTATAAAAACAATGTAGTTTTTTCCCCCATTAGCAATGACGTTAAAATTAATTAGCATGATGCAGTAAGTGACACTAACGATGTTGGCTTAAATATATAGGTTGTTGTAAGTTGTAACCTAGACGCCTGAAATGTGAATGTTGCATGTTTTACTGCACTGTTAGAGTGGTGTAGCAGTTGTATTCATACACAAGTGTAGCCGCAGATATCTGTATTAATTCAATTATCATTACTTCTCCATTTTGATTTTATTGTATGGTCACCAACATTAGCTTTTATTATCCCCCGCCATAGGCGGAGGGATATTGTTTTGGCGTTGTCCGTCCTTCCATCCTTCCGTCCGTCCGTCCGGCACTTTTGTGTCCGGAGTAATATCTTGGAAGTGCTGTGGCGGATTTCATTGAAACGTGGTATGCGTATATACATGGATAAGAGGATGATGCACGCCAAATGGCATTGTACACCATCGGATAATAACAGAGTTATGGCCCTTTGTACTTTGAAAAAATGCTTTTTGTGTGTGTCCGTAGCCATATCTTGGAAGTGCTTTTGCGGATTTCATTGAAACTTGGTATGAGTATATATATGGATAAGAGGATGATGCACGCCAAATGGCATTGTACACCATCGGATAATTACAGAGTTATGGCCCTTTGTACTTTGAAAAATTGCTTTTTGTGTGTGTCCGGAGCCATATCTTGGAAGTGCTTTGACGGTTTTCATTGAAACTTTGTATGAGTATATATATGGATAAGAGGATGATGCACGTTGGCTTTGTCCATCCGTCCAGAAAACTTTTGTGTCAAGAAGTATAATGGCGGGGGATATCAATTCAACGAATTTGCTTGTTTATATGCTAGGTTACAATTATTTTGTTATTTTTTTATTTCATGTTTTTTGTGGTGCCCGTCACATGATGTGATTTGTCCTTTAGACATTATCAGTATGCTTTCAGAGACTTAAGTTGGTCATAAAAAGTTTGATTGTTAGCTGCTGTTAATTGTGTATTATTGTTTTTATGCCCCCGGATTGAATGATCGGGGGTATATTGTTTTTGGCCTGCCTGTCTTTCTGTCTGTCATTCTGTCCCAAAACTTTAACCTTACAGTAAATTTTTACGTTTTGCAATAACTTTTGAAATATTGAACATAGCAACTTGATATTTGGCATGCATGCGTATCTTATGGAGCTGCACATTTTGAGTTGTGAAAGGTCAAGGTCAAGGTAATCATTCAAGGTCAAATGTTAAAAAAAGCGGCGCATTAGGGGGCATTGTGTTTCTGACAAACACATCTCTTGTTCTTCATTCAAGTATGGTTCAACCATGCACATTGCAATTAGCCGCTTATATACTTATATCATTTACCACACCATTACATAAAACTTAAATTATGTACATTTAATATTTGCTTCATAGCTCACTTTTCGTTTTGATTTTGTTATCTGTATGGTTAACACTTGACTTTTTAGTAAAACTTGCATTAACGAAACGTTTGAGAGGTACCCCCATTTTTTGCCATTGAAGTTTTAAGACTTAAAAAACGCTTAAGAATCCAATATAGAAAATTTGAAGTGACATATACATAAATCAACTTTATGCAAGACCTGCTCATTTTTATAAATTCAAGTTAAAGAGATGTCTTAAACATACACTCTGCAATAAAATCATGACTAAAGCAAAATAATAGCTTGACTTACATTACTGATACAATAGTGTGAAAATTGTTTTGTGCACAAATATTTCGCGCAATACATTGAAAACTTTCAAATACCAAGAACTAAACTTAAAAAATCTTGGGCCAGAAAAAAAATGTAGACATCAAGTTTTCAAACATTGATACATTACAGGGCCGTACCCAGAAAATATCGACTGGGGGGGCCCAACGGGGGAGGGTGTGGGAGGGGTTGCCCCTCCTGAATCGATTTTTTTATTAGGCACTGTTCAAAGTGATTTTAAATGCGAATAAAAACCTTATTTTGTGCTATTAATTTATGGTATATAACAAGTAAATCAGCACCTTTCTTAAGTCTAAAGCTTTAACCATTGGTGTGAAATTCACGAGTGTAGGACATTAGCCCTCTCGGACATTAGCCCCTAGCACCTAGGACAATAGCCCCAAGGACAAAAGCCACTTATGACATTAGCCCCCTAGAACATTTGCCCCTAAGAACAAAAGCCCCTACCTATTTTTAAATTCATTTTTAGGCATTTAATTTTATCTTTTTTAAAATGAAATGCAATTAAAAGGTAGAAAATGATATACATATCAAGATGACATTATAAGATGTTTAGTAACAAACAGAGCTCTTAGTATAGGTATATAAAACCATGTTTTACTTAAAATATGCATCTTTCATTGTATCTTGTAGTTAAAGAAGAAACAAAAATATGAACACCTTTCAAAGTAAAAAATACTTCATAGTTAATTGGGCCCCATTCCTAATCTCAAAACGTATATATCTTTCCTATATAAAATGGGGGTTAATGTCCGAGAGGGCTTATGTCCGTACCCCGAAATTCACACACATTTTTAAAGCTTTAGATTACAGAAATGTATGATGTTTTATGAAGAAGGAAAAGCAACCTTTGAAACTAAAAAAAAACCTTTATTAAGAAATGTAACATGAAGTATGACTCTAGAGGAGGTTTGATTTCAAAGAGAAAATACTATTATGGTTATATGTCAGTAACTAACATATAACCTACCAGTATTTCCTCTTTGAAACCAAACTACCTCTGAAGTTTCAAAGTAAATTAATACTAAAATGTTTATCATCTAAAACACAGTTTTCACAGAAATGTATCATTAAGTATGACTCTAGAGGAGATTTGAATTCAAAGAGAAAATACTAAAATCGTTCAGACCTACGACCTTCTGTATCAGTTCCGTCCATTTGCTGTTTCTCTTTCCTTCGCCAATTACTTGTTACACCAACCATCTATGGATGAAGCATTGATCGCAACGGGTAATTGACAGATTGGGGATGTGTGTACAAGGTGATAAGAAAACATAGCCTAGGGGCTTATCTCCACTGGCGAGTAAATTAGCGCTAACCCCCTTGTGTATCAGGGGCAATAAAAACACATCTGCGCATTTGTATTGCGGGGAAGTGTACTGTGGGTCCTTTCATGTGAGAAAAATTTGCATAAGGCCCATTATAAAAAAATCATATCTCGACAGCTAGCTGGGGGGGGGGGGGGCCCGGGCCCAGTGCCTGGGTACGGGCCTGCATTAAAGCCACAACTTCGATCAAATTCTGTCAATTTCACAACGTTAAGGCAAGCTAGTGGCGTGCAAGCTAGTGGCGTATTGATTTACTTACACTCGTCTATCCACCGCTTATTACAGGTGGTTATCGTGTGGCAATGATAATAATTAGTAAAAAAACCATTTTGAATGAAAAATAATCAAATTTTAACAAACAATCAACTTCTCTGAAAAACAAGTAATATAAGCCGCACAGGTACTGAGCGTGTGGCTATGATTATAATTAGTAAAAACATCATTTTGAATGAAAAATGATCAAATTATAGCGAAAAATCAACTCTGGAAAAAAAATCACTATCAAATAAACCGGGTATATAGTAATTTTTTCCAGAGAAGTTGATTTTCGCTATAATTTGATCATTTTATATTCAAAATGATGTTTTTACTAATTATAATCATAGCCACACGCTAAGCACCTGTGCCGCTGATATTGCTTCGTCACAGTTTCTGTCTTTAACTGAGCAAAGACAAAATCACGATGTAAAAAAAGCGCATGATTGTTCTTTAAGAATTTTACATTTTATCTCAATGCGACGCCCACATTACGCACTTAAAATCAATTTTGCAAAAGATTAGATTATTTTATGCTTGAGTTTTACTTAGCGGTGTTTTCCTGAGGAGTAGGATCTTCAAGACAAACAGTCATGCTTTTAATTAACATCTTAACTTTCATTTCCAATGGACACATTACTTTCACATGTGATCATAAATTACCACATAGTTTCTTATGATACCCACGTGTGTGCAATATGCACCAATAAATAACAAAAATTGTACGGCTTTAGCTTTTAAGCTTCAAATCCGTAAGAAAAATGTTTGACATCCGTTATTGAACACGGGCCAGATATTTATTAAACGCCCCCGAGATTCAAACAAGCCGATGATATTTGAGCTTGATTTGACTAACCAAACACTACTATGGGGCATGACCAATATAAAAGGTTCTTTCTAAAAACAACAAGTAGGTCCAATCACATTTACAGCCAATAAGTGACGCTTAACGGCCGTTTCTAATGGTTATGTGGAGCATTTTTATAAATGTGTAAATGCGCAGCTTTCAAAAAGTTGTCACACCGTCATTCCGTGGTTGGGAGGGTGTTTGTTCCATCAGTCCGGTGTTCGTGTCCGGCCTGTAACTTTTAAAGGCCTTCTATTTTAGCTTTGTATGTGTATCACTGAACGGGTAGTCAGATGCAATGCCTCTTATGTTTATTCAAAGATGATGCGTCGACAACGTTTTCTCCTTAACGCATTGATTAAAATTAAATCAAATAAAGACATAAATTTAAAACAGAACGTAATCCTTTATTTCGAATTCCCGTTAATCTAGTCGTTGATCTTTGATAACGTAACTCGTTTTAAAAGCAATATAATATTTTGAAAGCCCAAACGCATGTCCAAAAAGGAACTATTTTAAACATCCGTTTAATCTTAATTTAAGAAAAGTTACCCCTTGACTTAACAATTCTGGATAATAAAAAAACAACTTCATAAACATACCCGCGTTCAAATCGCTCAAAAGAGTCATTTTGTAGGAGGTTCCCGTCCTCTAGCTCTAATTAGTAAAGAGCGCCGTTCTTTGACATTCTCTTGTTTTTGTATTTCCTTCTTACTCACCGTTTATGTTTGATGAATAGTATCATTTAATATCATGAAATAATGTCTGGCCAACCAAGCTCTTCTGTTACGTGAACAATTTACATTTACGTTCATACTAAGTACGGATATAGACTGCATTGTTACATAAATATCGTTATTATATTAAAACGTAATTCTGGTAGCTTGCGGTAAATCCCATGCAATGAAGACCGGGGCTTTCCCTCATTATGAAATATTGTTCTTGACACAGAAATGTGATAGAATATGTGACACGAAGAAAAACCGCATACATTTTGGATTTTTCGAAAACAAACTGAACTTAAATCTGTAAGTTTTTGATATAGAATTTGTTGCATGATAAGTTGATTTATGTTCAATGGTTTGTGTTTAATGGCCTCGGCCTGGGTGCAGCACAAATCGACTTCGCGAAACATGTTTAATTATATGATAAGTTCACACAGTTTATCACTGCTCTTTAAGAGTATGGGACTTCAAAGCTATTGGCGAAGTATTTCGTGTCCGGCTCGCTTTCAAGACACCAAACACAGTTTGCCAGTATAGACTGAAAACTTCCGCACCTTTTGTCACGAGAACCGAAATGTTTCTCCGTCCAAAACAAACAGTTATCAGCATTTGACCTGCGTCTGTTTGCATCATCGGTTGTTCGTAAGATTATAAGTGTAAGTATTAAGTACATGCGCTGAATGGTTTGATGACATGGCAATATTGGCTCGTACCTGTATGGCTTTAGTTTTAGCATTGTATTTCGTTCTCATTGGCATGCATTTTATTCAATCGAACATTTACCAAAATTAAAGAAAAGGTTTGCGGCTATAAGATATCGACTATGTTTAACAGTCGTTCAAATCGTCATAGGAGTTATAAGCATTGATTTTTGAAAAATTCAGAGTCCGTGCCAAAACGTTTTTTTCGCAGTTTTATACCCTTTATTACTCTTTTTAATCATAAGGTGTCGCTCACTTTCAAGCCATATCAGGAAGAAAGTGATAAGCGTTTATTTCGTATTTCACTGTATATATTGACTTAAGTCGCTACGAATTATCTTAGAGGGAGCTGTACATTTGTGATCCCGATAAGAAATTTTGTAGCAAGTAAAGTCGAAATAAAGGGGGAATGTTAAAACGAAATAAACGCTCATCACTTTCTTGCAGATGTGGCTGGAAAATGAGAGGCATTAAACAATCATAAAAGTAATAAAGGGTATAAAACGCTGACAAATACCTGTCTAGGCATGGACGTCGCCATCATGATCGTCACGTGATTACCCCTAAAAAAAAATGTAGATCTACTTGTTTAGTGGTATACGTTTCATATCAAGATTTTTCCAACGAAAATCAAAACACGATATTGTTTGAAAGTAAAAATTAGAGCGGGAAAAAGCTTTTGAAAGAAAATAGCTTGTGCTGAATTATTATAATGGTAATTCAATTTTTTTCTTAAAATGTACAAATGCTATGTGGCTCAGTAGACGCGTTTTGTTTTCGACAGGCACTTAATTGTCATTGCAAATAGGTAAATGCTTCTATACATAATCTTGACAGAAACGCATTTTGCTGTAAACCGAAGTTTAAGTCTGGAAGCAACGTTAACGATTTGCATTCGATGTTTGTTCTCCCGCTGTCGGGCGTGTGTTTTTTGAATAACCGGAAGTTGAAACTCCGTTTTGCCCTGCCCTATTGTTAACAGCAAATTCTATTATAAAAAGCGACGTAGTCGTTGTATCTTGCACAAACAACATTCCTTGAGTGACTTCGTTGTGATGACCCTTGTGAATGAAATTGAAAATGGAATTTTGTTTGAACGCTGCCAAGACGGTAATTGCTGACCCATTCTGCACTCATCCCCTTAAAATACATTTAGTGTATAGTTAATTCACCATTTATTTGAACCTCAGTTTATCAATGAATAAGTAGAAATATGTGTTCTTTTTTAACGTTTGTTGCACGATATTGCTTTTAAATAGCGTGCGTGTTTCTTTCCCTTTGGACTATGTTTGTTTACCTGTAAGGGTATATTTGCAAAAGGAGTATCACGTTTGTTTGCTTTTTTCATTTGATAGATCGTCTTATTTTAATTCAGACAGGCGTGTACGTCTGCTTTTAGCGCGCGTTACGGACAATGTTTAATACTATAGTTAGAATGTTATTACATAGTTTATGGTTTTCTTTTTTTTTAAATATTAAACATACATAAATCTGATAAATCGGTTAATACTTGCTCAAACATGGTTATTCAATTATTTGCCATTTTATTTGAACAGAACAGAACATAACAGTTTATTTAGTAAATCAAGGCCTCCGGCCCATAATACATAACACAACAACATTATATAATACAATTTCAAAGTTGTGTCTTGTGTTTCTATAAATATAATATCCTACATAAATGTGTATCGCCTGTAAAAGATGGAAAAGGTAACACGTTGATATCCTAATAGTATTATCATTATTCGAAGACACGATATTGCAAAAATCGGTTAATGTCTCTCCAGTTTTGTACCACGAATATAAATATAAATTCCTTATATTACAATACTTATCACAATGAAAAAAGCGTGGTATTCGCAATCAATTATTTCGATATCGCCATTTGAACAATGTGTACATAAACGTGATTCAAATGGTAAGTTTAAATGTCTACCAAGTTCTATCTTGAGTTTATTATAACTACTTCGGAATTTTGCAAAGTCAGTTTTAAATTTTGTTTGGGTTGAATACGGTATCTCTCGGGATCTAGATGTGTTTTAAAGTATTTATAATGATAACACCGACTTGAATTTTGTATCGTGTCATGCCAATTTTGTGTACGACAGTCAATAATACGTTGTTTGAATATATCAATAAATAAGATGTTATCGCCTATTTCTTGATTTATCCATACATAACCAAATCCGTATGTAAACAGCAGAATTTTTTTTATTTTAGTGGCCCAACACTCCCTTCCGATATCGTCTAATGATACAAGCATTAAATAACAGTTTCTAGGATAACGATTATTGGGCATTTGCAGTAATTTGCACCAATACCTTATACAGTTAGTATTGTTCGAAATACACATAGGTAGTCTTCCACATTCTCTCAATGCAATACAGGTGTTAGTATTTTTATTAAATTTCACATACTTTTTTACAAAAAAGATTATGAACAGATTCTATTTTTTGCTGAAATTCATAACCCCAGACCTAGGAGCCATAACACACTATTGGTGTTATCATCGAGTCGAATATTTCAAACATATGCGTTGGCGTAAAGTAACCATATGATGTTTGATACGCATATATTGAAAAAATGGCTTTCTGCGCTTGCATGGCTAATTTATTAAGAGCTACTGACCATGATAAGGAAGGGATAAACATGAGTCCCATGTACTTGTAATTGGATGTTGTTTTAACTTGTTGTCCACTAAAATACCAACGTTCGCAATTTTTTTTAGGACACCACCTTTACGTAACACGATGATTTCGGTTGTATTTAAATTGACTTCCATTCCAGTACTTTCACAATACATATATTACATTTAATTGCTGTTGAAACTTTTGAACAGTTTCTGCACAGTTTGCCATATCATCTGCAAACTTTTAACATAATATATCGGGTATTTGGTTATTAATAAAAATACCAGATCCACATTTTCGTTTAAAAGGGCAGATAATTCTTCAAAAAATAAATCGAAAATAGTTGAACTTGTTTTGTCTCCCTGTCTGGTACCAATACTGCAAGGAAAGAACTCTGTTGTATATCCCCCCCCCCCTTCCTGAGGAAGTAATCTTTACACATGACTGTAAGTTATTATACATTGACTTTACAATGTAGAGGAACTTGCCATGTAGCCCCCTTTTTTCGAGACATTTAAATAATTCAATGTTATTAATTTTATCAAAAGCCTTTTTAAAATCGACGTTTAAACAATAAAACCGACCCTTTGTTTTGGTAAGATATTTTTGAATCATTGCTTGAAGACAAAAAATAGTGTCAACTGCTGAATATCCATGGCGAAAACCTGCCTGAGATTCATCGATTTTATTATACGCTTCTGCCCAATCGTAAATGCGTTTGTTAATTATACTAGAAGATATCTTGTACATTGTATTTGTAATTGAGATACCACGGTAATTTCCGGGATGGGTAATCGGGCCAGATTTATGGATTGGGCATATAACACTAGTTGCCCATGTAAAAACACTAGAAAGTTGGAATATTATCAAATAGTAAAACGCCGCGAAATGATTTGTAAAACACGTTGTTTGTCGAGCCCGCTTGCGAAAAGTTTGATATAGCAGTCACAATTCGACCGGTGATACGTCACACCGTCCAAGCTTTTCCGATCGTTTACTTCCTCATTCATTCGGCACTTTAAACGTAAGTTGCAACACACGTTCTAAATAAGAAGTTGACGTCTCCCGTTTAACACCCGTATCTCTACCTCGACGGATACATTCACACTTCGAGGCCAAATGTACATATTTGGTATGCATAGCGTGTCCGGACTATTTTATTATTCACCATGAAACTTGCCATACAAGACATTTCCACAATAAGGAGAAAGCGTAGGAGTGTAACACCATCCCTTGACCTTAAAGGCCAATGTCACACGGAGAGATCAAGGTTCAACTTCTATCAAAACAACTTGCCTGGGCTGTAACTTCATTATTCATTTTGCTCATTTAAATAACTTAACGCAAATGTCCATATTTACGGCGTATCGCCGTCGTGTTGGGACACGAGTCCCAACCTTAAAGTCATGGCAACAAGTTTTTTGTTCCGATATACTTCAGTTTTCTCACGCCAGCAGTGCTTTATTGAAGCTATGCTTTCCATCTAGCATCTTGTCTTCCACAAACTGTGACCTTGACCTTGAAACGACCAAAATGGTTCTTTCACGCCATATGTTGTATTAATGTAGTAAACTTATGTGTCAATACGATTTGAACTACCATCTTGCACAAGAAAGTTATGGTCGGACACAAACACTTTCACAATATACATATAAGGAATTGCAAAACAATTTCTAGTTTCCAATTTGACCTTGATGTTGAAACGAGGGACAATGTTGTTGAAATATGGAATACGTTGGAATATAAGGAATATGCATAAACTTTAGGTGTCCACTGTGACATTGACCTTTAAGCGAGTGACATGGTTGTTGCATCAAACACGTTGGCTTGATATTATTAATATTGGAGTAAATGTATTTCGATATATCATTGCGTATAACAAAGTTATTGTTCTTAAACGAATGTACCTTAACTTTAAAAATATAAAGAATATGCGAAAACGCCAAGTGGCCACTCTGGCCATGACCTTGCAGCAATATGGTTGTTGCACGCCACACATCGTCTTGATATGTGATAATGTGTGCCAATTTATTTTGAAATTCCACAATGTACGGCAACGGTATGAGCCGGACACAGGCATATACTTTCAATATAAACATATAGGAAATAAATAAGAACTCCAAATGTCCACCTGACATCGACCTTAAAGAGAACGACATGGTCTTTGCACGCGACATGTCGTCTTGATGTGATGAACATTTTGTGCCAGGTTTTTTCGAAGTCCCGGGATCGGGGATTAAACCCGGGTCGCAGAAGTGAGAAGCGCATGTTCCAAACCACTGCGCTTACCGAACAGCCACTTTGAATGTTGTAATAATTAATTTCGAAACAATGGAGCGCAAATTAATTGTTATATATTATTATTCATATTAATTGTCAGAATGAAATATGACGCCACTGAATATACAGTTTAAAACCTGTGCAAAAGTCAATCTAGACCTACGGTTGCAGGTTATCGGAACAAATTCGCAGTTGCCTACTTAATGCAAGATGGTATGCTTCAAAAGGAAGAGGAACAGGGTGCTCAAAATATGCTTTATGCAAACAGAGACATCAAAGTTTCTCAATTAAATGAAGAAAACAAAGAACCATTGGAAACATACCACGAGAATGTCAACGAACAAACAAAGTTTCTCAATTAAATGAAGAAAACAAAGAACCATTGAAAACATACCGTGAGGCTCAGCCTCCAGTATTGTCAGACAATCTAGTTACTCGCATTGAGACTTTTGTGAAGATGAATAAGTCAAAACATTCAGAGTTGAAGGTTAAGGTGCTCAAAGAGAGAAAATTAGGCAGATGTTTCCAAGAGTTGCAGGAAGGGCTTCACAAAGAGTGGAAACCAAACCTTGGTATCCAAAAGCATGCTTTGAATGAAGCTGAAGATTCCAGTGAGGACTCGCTCACAGACTCGACTGAAAGTGGTTCAGTCAATGATAATGAAGACAGTTCTTCTGAAAACCTGGTTCCAAATGCTTAAGCATTGAGTATAGCAAAGTCAGAAGGCTCGAAAATTATTGAAAATAAAAACTTTAGTTTGAGGCACCCACCATTTCCAAAAGCATCAAGACAATCATTCCATACAAGCAGTCACCAACAAGATCAACAAAAAGAATCAGTAACTGTTCCTCTGCATTCCTACAAAGGTAATACAGCAAAATATTTCAGTGATGATGATTCCCGAGCTTCTGGTCAGAAAGCGTGTGTTAATGGTGTGGAGGATGATTATGAAAGACGAATGCACTACTGGCATAATGAGTACCAGAGCTGGTGTAAAAGGTTTCAGAGCACTTGTATGGCACATTACCCTCCGTTTTATTGACAAAGTGCTGCTAGTGGACTCTATGATAGCTTCACGTATCCGCAACCTTACCCGTACTACAACATCCCATTTGGTGAATTTTACTCACAATATCCTGTCAGTTACCATAAAGTTGCTACAAGCTTGCAATCTGGAAATTTTCGCAGACAGTTTAATGACCAATTTGAAATTCAGAGCCGGTATTTGAAGGAAATGAGCCGGTATGTATGGAACACCGGGCAAAAAAAGTAGCAACAGTGTGATTTTCAATTATAAGAATAACATGAATGTATTTGATGTGCCAGTTGATTTAATCTCCTGTTATTTGGTCGAATGGTGCATATGTAGACCATTTTGTTTCCACACAATATCTGGTTTGGTTTGCTGTTCTGTTTGGAGGAAAGGAAGATGCCTATCAAATTTGAGGTCAATGAGTGAAAGGTTAAAGTCATATGGTTTGCAATATGAAACAAAATCCATAAATCTCTATAGAAGCCTTAAACCTAGGAAAATCTTAGACCCTGTCGAGTTTGATATCCAATATCAGTGGGGTTTTTTGCCCCAAATCACAGCCTCTTACAGGCTGTTTTCAAATTGCAAAACATAAAAAAATCTGCTTCCCAACGGCAAAAAGTAACATTTTCCCAAAACAGTCTGACCAAAATTTCCCCCCAAAATCTGCCAAACTTTAAATTTCCAATAAACTCAATCATTGGGTTATTGAGTTTGTTATACAGCAACATAACTCCCAAGCAAAGTATAATACAAATTTTAGGAAACTGTTCAACATGCACTGATAAACAATTGGTAGCCTGTTATTTATAGTCATATAAATAATGTTTAATTTTTCCCAAATTCATGGTCTATCACTCTTTTTTATCCAATCAAAAATGCACAGGTTTTTAAATATAAAGGGAACAATTATCACTGTATATGCAAGGTCATGCAATGTTAATAATAATTCCAAGCATGATTTCAACAATATATTTTCTGTTGTTTAGTAATTTAGTATTAATCTTTATTGTCTTATCAATAAAATATGGATTTAACAGCCTTGGAACATTCCAATATTTTCCAGGATCTTCATTTCACAAACATGTATGATTTACTGTCACGCATTTGCTAGATTTACATACTTGATTGGAAATGCATGTGGGGATATGTAAATAAAATATTGATTTATGAACCTACAAGGATTTCTTGAGCCCATTCTAGAGAAATTCAACAATCACGCTTGCACCACTCTTATGATGTGGGTTTTTGTGAATTAAATCATGACAATATGTAAAATATTGCATAGTTTATGTCAATTCATTTACTTGTGTTGTAATCATAAATCATTACTGTTGGACCATAAAATTGGCTAGCATATCTGTCAGTCAATATTAATTATGTAATGCAATAGGAATCTGAATAATTCAAATGTTCATGAGGCAATACTTGGTTGTCATATACATTTTATAAAAACAATGTAGTTTTTTCCCCATCAGCAACGACATTAACATTAATTGGCAAGATGCAGTAAGTTAACTAAAGATGTTGGGTTAAATATGTAGGTTGTTGTAAGTTGTAACTAAACCTAGAGAGCTGATACGCAAGCGATTCCTGTTTTACTGCAGTTAGAGTGGTGTAGCCAGTTGTATTGGTACACAAGTGCAGCTGCAAATATCAGTATTAATATGCAATCAATGTGCATCGTTAAACAAAGTTAAAATATATATTTATATATATATATATATATATATATATATATATATATATATATATATATATATATATATATATATATATATATATATATATATATATAATAAATAAATATATATATATTATATATATGTATATATAAATAAAAGCTTATGTTTGTTGGTGACCATACAATAAAATTAAAATGCAGAAGTAATAATTAGTGAGCTGCATAATAACAGTTCAACAATCCACGTTGCAATTAACCGCTTATATTCGTATATCATTTAACACACAATTGCATATAACTTATTAATTAAGTTATTTACATTTAATATTTATTTCATAGCACACTATTCGTTTTGATTTTTTTTATCTGTAAGGTAAACACTTGACTTTTTTAAGGACTTGCATTAACGAAACGTTTGAGAGGTATCCCAATTGTTGCCGTCATTGAAGTTTTAAATAAATCAGCTTTGTGCAAGGCCTTCTCATATTGATAAATCCACGTTGAAGATATGTCTAAAACATACACTCTGCAATAAAATTCTGACCAAACCAAAATAATAGCTTGACTTACATTACTGATAAAGAGCGTGAAAATTGTTATATACATATATATATATATATATATATATATATATATATATATATATATATATATATATATATATATATATATATATATATATATATGATAGTGATTTTTTCCAGAGAAGTTGATATTTCGTTATAATTTGATCATTGTTCATTCAAAAGGATGTGTTTACTAATCATTATCATAGCCACACGCTAAGCACATGTGCCACTTATAATACTTCGTCACAGTTTCTTTCTTTAACTGAGCAAAGACAATCCCACGATGTAAAGAACGCTGATTATTGTACTTTTATATTTTTTTACATTTCAGCTCTATGCGACGCCTACATTTCGCACTTAAAATCAATTTTGCACAAGATTAGATTATTTTATTTTTTAGTTTTACTTAGCGGTGTTTTCCCGAGGAGTAGGGTCTTTACAAGACAAACAGTCATGATTTTAATAAACATCTTTACTTTCATTTCCAATGGACATAATACTTTCACAATTGGTCATAAATTACCACATAGTTTCTTCTTATACCCACGTGTGTGCAATATGCACCCATAAATAACGAAAATTGTCATAGCGGCTTGAGCTTTTAAGCTTCAAATCCGTAAGAAAAATGTTTGACATCCGTTTATATTGAACACAGGCCAGATATTTATTAAACGCACCCGAGATTCAAACAAGACGATGATATGTGTCTTGTTCTGTGAAAATTGTGCAAAATGCATGTGCGTAAAGTGTCGTCCCAGATTAGCCTGTGCAGTCCGCAAAGGCTAATCAGGGACGACACTTTCCGCTTTCATGGTATTTTTCGTTTAAAGGAAGTCGCTTTTTATCGAGAATCTAGTTAAAGCGGAAAGTGTCGTCCCTGATTGGCCTGTGCGGACTTGCACAGGCTAATCTGGAACGACACTTTACGCACATGCATTATGCCCAGTTTGATCAGAACAAGACACATATTTGAGCTTGAATTGACTAACTTAACACTAGCATCGAGCATGACAAACATTAAAGGTTCTTTACAAAAACAACAACTAGTGTATCCAATCACATTTTCAGCTAATAATGGACGTTTAACGGCCGTTTCTCATGGTTATGTTGAGCATTTTATAAATGTGTATATGCGCAGCTTGCAGAAAATTGTGACATCGTCATTCCGTGGTTGGGAGGGTGTTTTTTCCGTCAGTCCGGTGTTTGTGTCCGGCCTGTAACTTTTAAAGGCCTTTTAATTTAGCTTTTTATGTGTATGATTGAACGGGTAGTCAGGTGCAATGCATTTAATGTTTGTTCAAAGATGAGGTAGCGACAACGTTTCCTCCTTACCCCCCGTTCACACAAAGACGCCTCTTCTACTACGATCAAAGCGTGGCCGAAAACGTGGCCGATCGCGACAAATCGCAGGAGTTTTCCTAAGCGCATGATGATCGCGGTAGAGTCTTCATGATCGGAGAGCTCTACGCTTTCGCCACGCTTATTTTGAACATGCTCAAAACAAGCGTAGCGAGATCGTGGCCAACAAGAATAATGAAGAAAAAGAAAAAAAGTCGAAATGAAGACCACAATTTGCCAAATTGCTCGATTTAGACTCCGATCGGCCTCGATCCGCCCCGTACAAACCCTTTTCAGATCGTGGCTTGATCGGGATGATCGTCGTAAAGTCGCAGTTCTGTGAGAACGGGGGGTAACGCATTGATTAAAATCAAATCAAATAACGGACATCTAAATTTAAAGCAGAATATAATCCTTTATTTCGAATTTCCGTTTATCCTGATCTTTTATTATATAAATCGTTTTAAAAACAATATAAGACTGGAAACCCAAACGCATTTCCAAAAAGGGAACTATTTTAAACATCCGTTTCGTCTTAATTTAAGACAAGAGGCCCATTGACTTTACAATGCTGGATAATACCAAACAAAAAACCACAAACATACGCGCGTTTAAAACTGTTAAAACCACATTCGAACGCTCAAAGAGTCTCTTTGTGAGGTTAAATAAGGAGGTTAAGTTAAGTTCTTAATTACTCAAGAGCGCCGTTCTTTGACATTCTGTTGTTTCTGTATTTCCTTCTTACTCAGGGATTATGTTTGATGGATACAATCATTTAATTTCACGAAATAATGTCTAGCCATCCTAGCTCATCCGTGACGTGAACAATTTACGTTTACGTGGCTTAGTTCACACTAAGTACTGATAAAGACTGCATTGTTACATAAATATTGTTATTATTCTAAAAACGTAATTCTTGCGGTAAATCCCCTGCATTGAAGACCGGGACCTTCCATCATCATGAAATATGGTTCTTGAAGCAAAAGTTTAACTAACGTTATTTTTTCAGTCATAGAATATGTGACATAAAGAAAAAACGCATACATTTCGGATTTTTCGCAAGCAAATTGAACTTAAATCTGTAAGTTTTTGATATAGAATTTTTTACATGATTAGTTGATTTATGTTCACTGGTTTGTCTTTAATGGCCATCGAGTGAATGATTTGACCTCGGCCTGGGCGCAGCATAAATCGACTTCTCTAGAAACATGTTTAATTATATGATAATATGTGTCGTGTTCTGAGAAAACTGAGCATAATGCATGTGCGTAAAGGGTCGTCCCAGATTAGCCTGTGCAGTCCGCACAGCCTAGTCAGGGACGACACTTTCCGTCTAAATTGGATTTTTGATTAGAAAAGAATTAATTAAAACGAAAATGTCATAAAAGCGGAAAGTGTCGTCCCTGGTTAACCCGTTCGGACTGCACATGCTAATCTGGGACGACACTTTACGCACATGCATTATGCCCATTTTTCTCAGAACGCGACTCATAACACAAAGTTTATCATTGCTATTTAAGAGTAGGGGACTTCAAAGCTATTTGCAAAGTATTTTGTGTCCGGCTCGCTTTCAAGACACCAAACACAGTTTGCCAAAATCGACTTAAAACTTCCGCACCTTTTGTCACGAGAACCGAAATGTTTCTCCGTCCAAAACAAACCGCATTTGACCTGCGTCTGTTTGCATCATCTGTTGCGTTGCTTAGGACTATACATATTGGTTTGCTGTTCTCTTTGGAAGAAAAGAAGATGCCTGTCAATACTGTCAATATTGGTTCAATTAGAGAAAGGTCAAAGTCAAAGGGTTTGTATTATGAAGCAAATTCCATAAATCTCTATAGAAGCCTTAAACCTAGGAAAATCTTTGACCTCGCACAGTGTGATGTTCTATATCAGTGAAATGTTTTGCCCCAAATTACAACCTCTGACAGGCTGTTTTTCAATTGCAAAAGATAAAAAAAGTCTGCTTCCCAACGGCAAAAAGTAACATTTTGCCCTAAAATCTGACCCAAATTTCCCCCCAAAATAAGCCAAACCTTTCCAATAAACTCAATAATTGGTTTATTGAGTTTATTATACAGCAATATAATTCCCAATCACAGTATAATATAAATTTTAGAAAGCAGTTAAACATTCACTGATAAACAATTGGTAGACTGTTATTTATAATCATATAAATAATGTTTATTTTTTCCCAAATTCATGGTCTATCACGCTTTTTTACCCAATCAAAAAGGCGCAGGCTGTTAAATATAAAGGGATCAAAATCACTGTATATGCAAGGTCATGCAATGTATAATTCCAAGCATGATTTCAACAATATATTTTCTGTTGTTTACTAGTTTAGTATTAATCTGTATTGTCTTATCAATAAATTATGGACTTAACAGCCTTGGAAAGTTCCAACATTTTCCAGGATCTTCATTTTACAAACATGTAAGATTTACTGTCATGCATTTGCTAGATTTACATACTTAATTTGAAATGCATCTGAGGATATGTAAATGAAATATTGATCTATGAACCTACCAGGATTTCGTTTGCGCATTTTACAGAAATTCAATTATCACGCTGGCACCACTCTTATAATGTGGGTTTTTATGCCCCCGAAGGAGGGCATATAGTGATCGGACTGTTCGTCCGTCTGTCCGTCTTTCCGTCACACTTTGCGTTTAGGTTTTGAAAAATGCTCATAACTTCTATGTCCCTTGAGATGTAACCTTCATATTTGGTATGCATGTGTTTATGGACAAGGCCTTTCGATACGCACAAACATTTTGACCCATGTGACATCGACGTTGAACTTAGGGTCCGCGTTAAGGTTTCGAAATCTGTGTTTAGATTTCGAAAAATGCTCATAACTTCTATGTCCCTTGAGATATAACCTTCATATATGGTATGCATGTGTATATGGACAAGGCCTTTCCATACGCACAAAAATTTTGACCCCTGTGACCTTGACGTTGAACTTAGAGTTCGCGTTTAGGTTTCGAAATCTGCGTTTAGGTTTCGAAAAATGCTCATAACTTCTATGTCCCTTGAGATATAACCTTCATATTTGGTAGGCATGTGTATATGGAAAAGACCTTTCCATGTGCACAAAAATGTTGACCTCTGTGACCTTGACCTTGAACTAAGGGTCTGCGTTAAGGTTTCAAAATCTGCGTTTAGGTTTCGAAAAATTCTCATAACTTCTATGTCCCTTGAGATATAACCTTCATTTTTGGTATGCATGTGTATATGGACAAGGCCTTTCCATACGCACAATAATTTTGACCCCTGTGACCTTGACCTTGAAATTTAGGGTCCGCGTTTAGGTTTCGAAATCTGCGTTTAGGTTTCGAAAAATGCTCATAACTTCTATCAAAGTGTTTATAGGGGGCATATGTCATCCTATGGTGACAGCTCTTGTTGTGAATCAAATCATGACAATATGTAAAATATTGCATAGTTAATGTCAATTAATGCACTTGTTTTGTAATCATAAATCGTTCCTGTTGGAACATAAAATTGGCTAGCATATCTGTCAGTCAGGATTAATTATGTTATGCAATAGGAATCTGAATAGTTCAAATGTTCATGTGGAAATACTTTGGTGTAATATACATTGTATAAAAACAAGGTAGTTTTTTCCCCATTTGCAATGACATTAAAATTAATTGGCAGGATGCAGTAAGTGACACTAAATATGTTGGGTTAAATATGTAGGTTGTTGTAAGATGTAACCTAGACAGCTGATACGCGCAAGTGATGCATGTTTTTCTGCCGCGTTAGAGTGGTGTAGCCAGTTGTATTTTTACACAAGTGCAGCTGCAAATACCAGTTTTAATATGCAATCAATGTACATCGTTAAACAAAGTTAAAATAATACATATATATTTGTATATATAAATAAAAGCTAATGTTTGTTGGTGACCATACAATAAAATCAAAATGCAGAAGTAATAATAAGTGAGCTGCATAATAACAGTTCAACAATCCACATTGCAATTAACCGCTTATATACGTATATCATTTACCACACAATTGCATATAACTTATTAAGTTATTTACATTTAATATTTACTTCATAGCACACTATTCGTTTTGATTTTTTTATCTGTAAGGTTAACACTTGAGTTTTTTGAAGGACTTGCATTAACGAAACGTTTGAGAGGTATCCCCATTTTGCCGTCATTGAAGTTTTAAATAAATCAGCTTTGTGCAAGGCCTTCTCATATTGATAAATCCAAGAAGATATGTCTAAAACATACACTGCAATAAAATCATGACCAAAGCAAAATAATAGCTTGACTTACATTACTGATAAAGAGTGTGGAAATTGTTTTGAGCATAAACATTTCGCGCAATACAATGAAAAGTTTCAAATACTACAATGATCAAATTATAATATATGTGATAGTGATTTTTTTCAGAGAAGTTGATCTTCGTTATAATTTGATAATTTTTCATTCAAAAGGATGTGTTTACTAATTATTATCGTAACCACACGCTCAGCACATGTGCCGCTTATAATACTTCGTCACAGTTTCTTTCTTTAACTGAGCAAAGACAATCCCAAAATTAAAAAAATGCTGATGAGTGTACTTTTAGAATTTTACATTTCATCTCTATGCGACGCCCACATTACGCACTTAATTATTTTATGTTTGAGTTTTACTTAGCGGTGTTTTTCCGAGGAGTAGGGTCTTTACAAGACAAACAGTCATGCTTTAATAAACATCTTAACTTTCATTTCCAATGGACATATTACTTTCACCTGTGGTCATAAATTACCACATAGTTTCTTCTGATAACCACTTATATGCAATATGCACCCATAAATAACGACAAATGTCTTAGCGGCTTTAGCTTTTAAGCTTCAAATCCGTAAGAAAAATGTTTGACATCCGTTATTGAACACAGGCCAGATATTTATTAAACGCCCCCGAGATTCAAACAAGACGATGATATTTGAGCTTGAATTGACTAACCAAACACTATTATCGGGCATTGCCAATATTAAAGGGGCCTTTTCACAGATTTTGGCATGTATCGAAGTTTGTCATTAAATGCTTTATATTGATAAATTTAAGCATTGGACCTAAAAATCTCCAGTAAAAAACAAGAATACAATTAAAAAAAAGAAAAAAAGTTCACGAACCTCTAACCCATGAAGTCCTGGAGTAAAAAGTTGTCCACTTAAACCACTCGGCAATCCGTGCTCATGCTATCATGAGCTGTATTTTTTTTTTACTTTATATAAGCATTCCTCGTCGTTTCACAAAATACAACGACAACAACAGAACTTTCCAAATTATTCAATCGTTTCGCGTTGCAACGCTTTATAGTTTTCAGGTTTTCAAATCGTCAAAATATGCATATAATGGATATTTTAGAGCATGGTAAATGTTCAGTATTTCTATTTCCTCACAAATATCATAACTAAAACGAAAATTTGCGAATCTGACTTTTTTTTTAATTTGTCAGTTTACCGAAACGTGAAAAGGCCCCTTTAAAGGTTCTTTCTTAAAACAACAAGTGTATCCAATCACATTTACAGCTAATAATGGACGTTTAACGACCAGTTCTCATGGTTATGTGGGGGCATTTTATAAATGTGCAAATGCGCAGCTTTTAAAAAGTTGTAACACCGTCATTTCGTGGTTGGGAGGGTGTTTTTTCCGTCCGTCCGGTGTTTGTGTCCGTCCTGTAACTTTTTAAGACCTTTTATTTAAGCTTTTATGTGTATTAATAAACAGGTTGTCAGGTGCAATGCCTTTAATGTTTGTTCAAAGGAGATGTATCGAAAACTTTAACTTCTTAACGCATTGATTAAAATCAAATCAAATAAAGGGCACATACATTTAAAGCGGAATGTTATCCTTCCTTTATTTCGAATTTCAGTTAATCTTGATCTTGATCGTGTAACTCGTTTCAAAAACAATATAAGACTTCGCAAGCCCAAACGCCTGTCACAAAGGGAACCATTTTAAACATCCGTTTAGTCTTAATTTAAGACAAGAGACCCATTGACTTTACAGTGCTGGATAATACCAAAAAAATAACCGACTTTATAGACATACGCGCGTTTAAAACTGTAAAAACCGCCTTTGAACGCCTAGAGTCTCTTTCTTAAGGAGGTTAAGTTAAATACATAATTAGTCAAGACCGCCGTTCTGTATTTTCTTCTTACTCAGCGTTTATGTTTGATGAATACAATCATTTAATTTCACGAAATAATTTCTGGCCATCCCTGCTCATCCGTGACGTGAACAATTTACGTTTACATGGCATAGTTCACAATAACAAAGACTGCATGTTACATAAATATTGTTATTATTCTAAAAACGTTAATATAGTAGCTTGCGGTAAATCCCCTGCAATGACGACCGGGGCCTTCGGTCATTATGAAATATGGTTCTTGAAGCAAAAGTGTCACTAGCGTTATTTTTTGGAAGTCATAGAATATGTGTTATGAAGAAAAACTGTATACATTTCGGATTTTTCGTTAAACAAACTGAACTTAAATCTGTAAATTTTTGATGAGGAATTTGTTGCATGATAAGTTGATTATGTTCAAAGGTTGTCTTAAATGGCCATCGAGTGCATGATTTGACATCGACCTGGACACAGCATGAATCGACTTCTCGCGAAACATGTTAAATTATATGATAATATCGCAATGCTTATCATATCTCTTGAAGAGTAGTGAGCTTCAAAGCTATTGGCGAAGTATTTCGTGTCCGGCTCGCTTTCAAGACACCAAACACAGTTTGTCAGTATCGACTGAAAACTTCCGCACCTTTCGTCACGAGAACCGATATGTTTCCCTTTCCAAAACAAACAGTTATCAGCATTTGACCTGCGTCTGTTTGCATCATCTGTTGCGTTAGCTCTCATTTGGTTGGTTATCCACAGGACGTATGCGCCCACCAGTCTTTTGGTGAAGAGTGTTTGAAGCGAACTATTTGCACATTTCTCAAGCGAAAAACATGAAGTAAAATATGTCATCATCATTCAGAGTCTATTTCCCCTGCATTTATACAGCTAGCACAGTGCTACGGGATGCGTTTCATGTATGTGACGCAATTGTAATCTGTCTCAAAGTTGCTCTGAAGTCCGACCTGAAAAGAGTTTGCGCGAAATATAATTGGGAGAACAAAAGTCTTTTGGAGTCGATTGCCATTTGAACCTGACATACTGATGTATGTAGTAAAACATAGTTCTAAAGATTATAAGTGTATTTACTAAGTACGTGCGCTGAATGGTTTGATGACATGGCAATATTGGCCCGTACCCGTATGGTTTAACTTGTATTATTGTATTTCGATCCCATTGTCATCTATTTTATCCAACCGAACATTTACCAAAATTAAGAATTTTTTTGCGATCATAAGATATCGACCATGTTTAACAGTCGCCGACTGATTGACTGATTGAGCTCTGAATTCTCGGGATAATCGTGTGACGATCAAGATGGCGACGTCCGTGCCGAAACGGGTATTGTTCGCAGTTTTATACTATTTATTACTCTTTTTTAGTCATAGGATGTCGCTCGCTTTCAAGCCATATCAGTAAGAGTGATAAGCGTGATTTCGTATTAATATTTGATGTATATATTGACTCTGGTCGCTACAAATTATCTTAGCGGGAGCTGTTAATTTGTGATCCCGCTGGGCAATTTCGTAGCCAGTAAAGTCGAAATAAAGAGGGAGGTGTTAATACGAAATAAACGCTCATCATTTTCTTGCTGATGTGGCTGGAAAGTGCGAGGCATTAAAAAAAATCATATAAGTAATAAAGGGTACAAAACGCTGACATATACCTGCCTCGGCATGGAGGTCGCCATCTTGAACGTAACGTGATTAACCTCTCTTAAAAAGTTGATCTATCTGTTAAGTGGTATGCGTTTCATATCAACAATTTCCACCGAAAATCCCAACATTTGAAACTAATACGAGAGTGGGGAAAAGCTTTTGAAAAAACGGCTTTTGCTGAAATATAATGCTAATTCATTTTATTTCTTCATATGTACAAATGCAAAGTGGCTTAGTAGACGCGTTTTTTTCGACAGACAATTTATTGTCAGAGAAAATAGGTAAATGCTACTATATATAATCTTGACAGAAACGCATTTTGCTGTAAACCGACGTTTAAGTCTGGGCGCAACGAATACGATATGCATCAAATGTTTGTTATCCCGCTTTCGGGCGTGTGTTTGTTGTACAACCGGAAGTTGAACCTCCGTTTTTCCCTGCCCTATTGTTAACAGCTAATTGTCTGATAAAAAGCGAGTAAAGTCGCTGTATCTTGCACAAACAACATTTCTCGAGTGACTTTGTTGTGATGACTCTTGTGAATGAAACTTTTAAAATGATTGCCAAACTGAAATGTTGTTTGTACGCTGCCAAGACAGTCATTGCGGACCCATTCTTCACTCATCCCGTTAAAATACATTTATTGTTAAGTTAATTCACCATTTATTTGTACCTAAAGTTTATCAATGAATAAGTAGACATGTGTGTTCTTTTTAACGTTTGTTGCACATTATTGCTTTCAAATACCTTGCGTGTTTCTTTCCCTTGGGACCTTGTTTGTTTAAGACGATCTTACCTGCGTAAGGGTTTATTTACAAAAGGAGCATCACGTTTGTTAACTTTTTTCATTTGATATATCGTCTTAGTTTTATTCAGACAGGCGTGTACGTCTGCTATTAGCGCATGTAAGGGACAATGTATAATTCTATAATTAGAATGTTATTACATAGTTTATGTTTTTTATTGTTTGTTTAAAATATTTAACATAAATAAATCTGATAAATCGTTTAATACTTGCTCAAACATATTTATTTAATTATTTGCAATTTTATTTGAAAAGAACAGAACAGTTTATTTAGTTAATCAAGGCCTCCGGCCCATAATACATTACACAATAACTTTATATAATACAATTTCAAAGTTTTGTCATATGTTGTTATAAATATAATATCATACATAAGTGTTTATCGCCTGTAAAGAATGAAGAGGTAACAAGTTAATTTCCTAAAAGTGTAATCATTATTCGAAGACACGATATTGTAAAAATCGGTTAATGTCTCTGCAGATGAGCACCACGAATATAAATATAAATTCATTATATTACAATACTTATCACAATGAAAAAACGCGAGGTATTCGCAATCAATTATTTCGATATCGTCATTTGAAAAATGTGTACATAAACGTGATTCAAATGGTAAGTTTAAATGTCTACCAAGTTCAATCTTGAGTTTATTATAACCACTGGGGAATTTTGCAAAGGAGTTTTACATTTTGTTTGGATATTCAGGGAAAGGTATCTCTCGGGATCTAGATGTGTTTTAAAGTATTTATAATGATAACACCGATTTGAATTTTGTTATCGTGTCATGCCAATTTTGTGTATGACAGTCGATAATACGTTGTTTGAATATATTAATAAATAAGATGTTATCGCCTATTTCTTGATTTATCCATGCATAACCAAATCCGTTTGCAAACAGAAATTTTTTAATTTTAGTGGCCCAACAGCCCCTTCCGATATCGTCTAATGATACAAGCATTAAATAACAGTTTCTAGGATAACGATTATTGGGCATTTGCAGTAATTTGCACCAATACCTTATACAGTTAGTATTGTTCGAAATACACATACTAGGTAGTCTTCCACATTCTCTCAATGCAATACAGGTGTTAGTATTTTTATTAAATTTCACATACTTTTTTACAAAAAAGATTATGAACAGATTCTATTTTTTGCTTAAATTCATAACCCCAGACCTGAGAGCCATAACACAATATTGGTGTTATCATCGAGTCGAATATTTTAAACATATGCGTTGGGGTAAAGTAACCATATGACGTTTGATACGCATATATTGAAAAAATGGCTTTTTGTGCTTGCATGGCTAACTTATTAAGAGTTACTGACCATGACAAGGAAGGGGTAAACATGAGTCCCATGTACTTGTAATTGAATGTTGTTTTAACCTGTTGTCCACTAAAATACCAACGTTCGCAACACCACCTTTACGAAACACGATGATTTCGCTTTTATTTAAATTGACTGCTATTCCAGTACTTTCACAATATGTATCTATTACATTTTAATTGCTGTTGTAACTTTTGAACAGTTTCTGCACAGTTTGTATATCATCTGCAAACATTAAACATAATATATTGGGTGTTTGGTTATTAATAAAAATACCAGATCCACATTTTCAGATAATTAATAAATCGAAGATAGTTGAACTTGTTTTGTCTCCCTGTCTGGTACCAATGTTGCAGGGGAAGAACTCTGTTGTATATGAATTGGAGGGCATCCTCCCCCCTTCCTGAGGAAGTAATCTTTACACATGACTGTAAGTTATTATACATTGACTTTAAAATGTAGAGGAACTTGCCATGTAGCCCCTTTTTTCGAGACATTTAAATAATTCAATGTGAATAATTTTATCAAAAGCCTTTTTAAAATCGACGTATAAACAATAAAACCGGCCCTTTTAAGATATTTTTGAATCATTGCTTGAAGACAAAAACTATTGTCAACTGCTGAATATCCATGGCGAAAACCTGCCTGAGATTCATCGATTTTATTATACGCTTCTGCCCCGCTTAAAAGCGTTTGTTAATTAAACTAGAAAATATCTTGTAGATTGTATTTGCAATTGAGATACCACGGTAATTTCCGGGATCGGTAATCGAGCCAGATTTATGGATTGGGCATATTACACTAGTTGCCCATGTAAAAGCACTAGAAAGTTGGAATATTATCAAACAGTAAAACGCCGCGAAATGATTTGTAAAACACGTTTTTTTCGAGCCCGCTTGCGGAAAGTTCGATATAGCAGTCACAATGCGCCCTATGATACGTCACACCGTCCAAGCTTTTCCGATCGTTTACTTCCTCATTCATTCGGCACTTTAAACGTAAGTTGCCACACGCGTTCACAATGAGAAGTTGACGTCTCCCGTTTAACAATATCTCTACCTCGACGGACACATTCACACTTCGAGGCCAATTGTACATATTTGGTATGCATAGCGTGTCCGGACTATTATATTATTCACCATGAAACTTTCCATACCGCAAAATGTCCACCATAAGGAGAAAGCGTAGCAGTGTAACACCACCCCTGACCTTAAAGACCAATGTCAAGCGGATAGATCAAGGTTCAAATTCTAAAAAAAAACAACTTGCCTGGGCTGTAACTTCATTATTCATTAAGCTCATTTAAATAACTTAACGCAAATGTCCATCATTACGGCGTATCACCGTCGTGTTGGGACACGAGTCCCAGCCTTAAAGTCATGGCCAAAAAAATGTTCCAATATACTTCAGTTTTCTCACGCCAACAGTGCTTTATCGAAGCTATGTCTTCCATCTAGCATCTTGACTTCCACAAACTTCAAGTTTCCACTGTGACCTTGACCTTGAAACGAACAAAATGGTTCTTTCACGCCATATGTTGTATTAATGTAGTAAACGTATGTGTTTATACGATTTGAACTTGCACAAGAAAGTTATGGTCGGCCACAAACATTATATGATTAACACATGCTTATGAATGCAAAAAAACCCGTTCGTCATTTTGGAAATTTAGACAAATCTTATTCGCTGCATTATTTCTTAAAAGATTTCTAGAAAATACCTATTTTACGACATAATAGACGTCACAAACGCTGACGTTGCATTATCGGTGGTTGTTTTTTTCTCCTGTCGCAACTTTCCAATTAACGTATTGTACCAGGATCTGACGAACTTAAGTTGCATTAACGGATTGGGTTCTGATTGAAACGCGTATTAATAAAAATACCATATAATAACCAAATAAATAGTGATACATAATCTTCTGAATGGTACGATGAAGAAGAACAAACTCGTATATCCAAATATCAGCAGAAAAATGCATTCTTTAAGAGATATGAACGTAAAAATTTACTGCAAAAACTCAAGTTGTTCATATGATACTATAAAGAGGTCTGAATTAAACGTCGCCTTGATATAAACAAATGTATGCCCATCATGTATTTATTGCCACTGATTAAGTTGAAGCTTGTAAATTGTTGATGTTGTTACTGCTGAAGTTACAACAGCAGTTGGTCTTACTTTGTTTTAGTTGTCGCTGTTATTGTTGTATTTTAGTTGTTGTTTAAAAAAAATGCAAACAGCATAAGCACCAACATCTAGAAATATGAATAACAGGAGAAGGCGGAAAAATAACAATAGAACTAGTGTACACGCTAAAAAGCTGTTGCTGTAAACATATAGATAAACCAACCAACAATTGAATGTCTCAACGACGTTTCCGCATCGTATTTACCACTGACACGCCGTTATTAAACCACAAGCCCGCGTTAAACACCACCTCAATCAGTGATGCAAGTGTCGTGGTGCATCAATATTGCGTATTTTCCTCAACGTCGTATATGAACATGCATTTCATGAATCGACACATTCTATTTTTAGGACCATATAAGGTATTTAATTAGGTTTTAACTGGGAGTTATTACATATCTATGAAACCTCCGCAATGACAACGAAATCATTTTCCATTGAACGATGCGCTTACGTCATTTCATAGGGAGGTTTTGTTTACAGAATGAGGAAGGACCAGCCCAAAGGTGGGCTTCTGTGGGTATAAAAGCTGTCGGCGTTTGCCAATCTCGATCAAATGAGCTACCAATCTCAAACATACAAGACGGGATAGTAAACTTGGAATTAAGTAACGATAAGAAAAAAGCAGTTTATCATCTTGCCGATTTTAAGGATAAAACGAACTGAGTTAACGAATTGAAATTTAAGAATGTTGTATATCGCTGTACTTCTGATTGTTGCGGGACTTATAAGCGCGGCACCCATCGCTGACCCACAATGTAACACGAGCGGCTACCAAATCATCCCGAAGGCGGACTGCAAGGGCTATTACCTTTGCGTGTTCGGGCGGCCAGTCGAGATGCCCCCGTGCCCTACGCGTTCCAAATTCAGCGCGAGCGTTAACGTGTGTGTGCCGGAAGGCAGCGTTTTTGACGACTGCAAATCGGAAGGCGGCTTGCCGGTGACGGACGGGTTACCAATCATTCCTGACGCTGGTGAGTAATTTCCGGTTGTTTTGTTTTATTATTTCCGAACTTGTTTTGTTGATACATATTAAAGTGTTTACAATTAACACATGAATTGTCTACTCTGGCATTTCGCAAAATTAACGTTAACATTAACAAACATAAAATATATAAAAAAACACTTGAATAAATATGTAAATTTATTTCCACTAATATATATGTGTTAAAACATCCAGTTTACGTGATATATATTTCAAATTACCAGGTCCGCTGTCTATCGAGGAGCGTTGCAACATGTTTGGCGGCATAATCGCCCATCCCACGGAGTGCCAGGCGTACTATAACTGCAGCGTGCGCTACCAGGACGTACCTCGGTTGCTGGAGCAACATCTGGTCGAGTGTCCGTACCCCGAACTCTTCAACGCGGAGACCAAACAGTGTGAACATTTTGAAAACGTGAAATGTGGATCTAGACGAGAATTTAAAGATGCTTGTAAGTATACGTGACAATTTCAATTTAATTCTGTGAATTTGATATTTTCTTTACAGTTAAATGATCGTTCTAAATTTCCATCGTTGTATCATTGATTAATACGCATTTTAAAACAAAAATAAATATTATTTAGCTTAAATGTATAATTCGCGTATTGCTTGCAACTTAGGCGACTACAGAAGGAACGGCTGCCCAGCAGCCCACTGTATTCCTTGCAATGTCCGGTTCGGCAACTGTGAGGGGAAACCCAACGGTCTTGCACCGCACGAGTCGAAACTGTGGAGTCCATACTATGTCGTATGCTACAAAGAACGCGCCGTGGAGCACAACACGTGCAAAGCAGACGATAGCGGACGGACGCAGTTATTCCATCCGGACATGAATCAATGTGTTCCCCTGGACATGATCCCGCGAGATCACGGAGGAATGATGCCCGAGTGCGAGGCCAAGTTAGACGGCCTCTACCCGGATGTGTCGGGTCGGTGTGACCGATATGTTAACTGCAAGGGCGGCAAGTACGCGGGCACTGTCAAATGCGCGGCCGGCGAGGTGTTTGACTTCACTCGTGCCGCTTGTTTGCCGGAACATCAAGCCTGTGGGCCGTGCGGCAAGCTCGAAAACTGGTAAATTCTATATTTTGCATCACATGTATCACCATCATCACCATTGTCATCATCATCATCATCATCATCATCATCATCATCATCATCATCATCATCATCGTCATCATCATCATCATCATCATCATCATCATCATCATCATCATCATCATCATCATCATCATCATCATCGTCGTCGTCATCATCGTCGTCATCGTCATCGTCATCATCATCATCATCATCATCATCATCATCATCATCATCATCATCATCATTGTCATCATCGTCATCATCGTCGTCATCGTCATCGTCATCATCATCATCATCATCATCATCATCATCATCATCACCATCACCACCATCATCATCATCACCATCAATCATCATCATCATCATCATCACCATCATCATCATCATCATCATCATCATCATCATCATCATCATCATCATCATCATCATCATCGTTCTCCTCCTCCTCCTCCTTCTCATTATCATCATCACAATCCTCATCATCAAGATGTCAATTACCCCACTATCACCATCAACATTCCGTCATTATTTATATTACGATTACATGCTTTTCTGCACGTATTTAAAAGATGTTGTCAACATATTACAAATCATCATCAACAACACTACATTTTGAGTATTTGAACATTAAGATCAAGATAAGTGGCAATAAAACGCTCAAGATGATTGAATGATCTGTGAACTCCCCCTCCCCCCCCCCCCCACACACACACACAGATATTAAAAAATGAAACGTATGCAATGAGTTTGCACGCACACATTGAACTAATATTTTTACATTAAATGACATTCGTAATTAATTATTGTTCATCTTCTAACAAAAATAAACACACGCTTATTTGATAAATCAAGACATTGTTTGAGAGCGCAATTTTTGCTCCTTTGAAACTGACTGATACTTGGATAATTAATCAATATGAAATCAATTGCAGTTGAACTTTATATTTACTTATGCATACGTTTGCATATGTGGTTTTCTCTAAGTATCTTTACATATAGAATAAGAATAATTCTATTAAGGATTTGAACGGAATGTACACAAGTCGATAACGAACCAATATTTTAAATATTTCGTATTTCATTTAAAAAATCGCTTATCAAAATACATATATCATAATTCCTCAATATGAATTATATTATAGCTGTAATCCATGATTATGTATAAATAAAATTGATAATGAAATGATACTTGTGCTCCATAAAAATGCAAACAATATTTGTATTGAATGATACCCACTTAAAACTTGCGTTTTCATGAGTGACGTTTTGTATTTCAGCTAAGAGAGTGCATCAATGTTGGGTATCGAGAGTGCAAACTTTTCCAGCGTTGTTGGCCATCGCAGATTCATTTTAAAAACAATCGATTGAGTATGAACGATTTAATGTTCTTGCTGAGTTGAGTTTTCTTTCGGTGGAATAAGACATCATTGTGTCTCAAAGTTCTGGAACAAATTCTTCACGTGTTTGTCCTACATGGACTCACTTACACATCTGTGATAACATTGTTTTCTTTGTAAAAATGTTATATATTTATATTTAATTGCATCATCTTTACGATCATGTATTATTCGTTATGCATCATAAATAATGCCATTATTTGTTCGTTTGGTACAAGGTAGTATGACTGTATATATTGTTGTGATAGTGATAGTAATCTGCCAAATTTGCTGTACAACATTTATTTTTACAAGTATATGCTATCCATTTCTTATATCTGCTACTGTATACTGTTAACTGCATATTTTAAACAAAAGAAATATTGCAGTATCTAATTAAGCAAAGCTATTAATTAAATGTATCCACGTCAACGATACGAATACCTTTTTAAATTGTAGCTACTTCTTTTGCAAAACTACTATTACTATAACTAATTTAAAAGACTTTTTCTCAAAATTTACGCTCAGCTGTATTTAAAAATTGCTGTGTATATTTTCAACGGTGGAAATCCTGTTAAATGTCTCGATGATCGAACGGGCCTTGACGCTGAGTGTGTATAAAGCAGATCGTAATCATGACGTGATTCTTTGCATGATTAAATGTTAATATTTGTCGTTATAGTGTTAATCGTGAGTTGCTTGATGTTGAAATCCGTGTTATTTGAAATAATACAATGAAATTAAATTGGTTGCATCATTGTACACCGGAAGACTTGTTTGTTTTTTTTACAATTGAATTGGGCGATATATATATATCATTTAAATGTCCCTGTAATAAAAAGTACCGAGCGAATGAAAAAAAACCAAGCTTATGCACGCTAGTAAATTATATGCTATTCCAAAATGAAAAATTACAACCTGAAAGGCAAGATAGCCCCGGATTGCTAGACTGAATTAATAGCACTATTACGATGAGTTATTGCATGATTGACGTTAAGTACTGACACAACTTTGTTATATTTTACAGTAACAGCCACACTTTGAGATTTATTTTCAAGTCATGCAGCTTTATGATCGGATTCAAATTTGTTTTTTTTTTCTGAAAGTTACGCAGAAGACATTTGAAGTGTTCAATAAATCCATCCAAAGAAAAACCACACACTTACTATGTATTTCAACTGAATAAAATAATTTGAAGGAAGTTCGTTGAATGTCCTACAATAAATATTTCTACTTCTTTTTTTTACCAGCCAGGGGGTTGCGGTTATGAAGATCTTTTAAGTTTTAAATATTTTCATATAAGGGAAATTCTACCTACCGATTGCGGTAAGTTATTAACAACTACAAAACTAAATAATTAGTAAAGGGATATCCCGTGGAACCATTTGAGTGACAATATTGAATAATTCAGCCAACAGCTTCGGAAAAGAAGATTTTAATAAAGCAATTATTGAAACCGGTCCCATCCAATGGCGGCATTTTTTCAGCGAATAAATACATTAAGTTGACGACATTTGGTAAATGTTAACCTAAAAAACCGTATGTGACATTAATGTTTAAGCCAGTCGGCGATTTTTGACTACCGGGGTATATAATTTTCTTTCTTTTGCAATATAGCAATTTTAAGAAAGCTTTTTCAATCCATGGACTTTTTTTAACAATCAAAAGAGGGTCACAAAATAACTAATATTTTGTGAAATACTTTTATATAAGTCTCAGTTGTGTCAATCACGAAAATTGCTTCTTTTTACAGCTGTTGGTGGCCATGGCGACCGTATTCAAGCGATTTGAACGAATTTATTATATGTATTAGAAGACATCAAATGGACATAACTTTAGTTTTGGAAAAGTAGGCAGTTCTAACAGGCTTATATGTGTCGACACGCGCAAAGTGTCATCACTGATTAGCCAGCCTGTGCGGACTTTAAAATATACTCGGGGATGACACTTTACGTGCATGTTTTAAGCCCAGTTTTCACAGAACACGGATCTTTTTTGTATATAATATATAATAAATTGGCAGTTTTTCAGAGCTGTCTAAAGCGTTAAGGCTAGTTATCGAACTTGCCGATATACTATGCACAAACTCATTATTTTTATAATATGCATATTACCAATCTTATCGCTTGACACACCTCTGAAAAAATGACCACCGGATCATAAAAATGACCATATTTAACGCTCATCATCAAATTTATCTAAACTGTTTATGAACATAAAATCGTACCCAAGTTCGATTACAAGCCTGATCGACTGCGCACGCCCGATTGGGTGAAGCATTTTTGAATGATTGTCCTTAAATTATTCAAAATGTGCCAAATAAATGCTCGCAACTCTTTAAGAAAAGATGATTAAAACGAGTGTTTTTGTATTGAGTTGGCATTGTTTGTGATTAAATATCAATCATAGAAGATAGTTAACATCTCATTATACAGCAAATTTGATTTAGTTTTTTACCTAAAATTTCAATATCCACATCTAGTCAATTTTAATGCTGATTATTTGAACAGAACATATTTTTGTCATAAGCATATACAGCTCATCGTCAATAAAATGATGTAAAATAATATGATCTACCTCCTATCATCGACTGATATAAGAACTTCCTGTTGAACTGATATAAAAAAAATCATTATGCAACGTTAACAAGTAGATATCAATGCAGCGATATGATAAAAAGAAGTGAAACTCAAGCTGCTCCAGCAGTATTGCATTATTATTATACACATTTTTGTGGTCCTTTATTTATGGCAAAGGATCTATTTATTTATGGCAAGTGACCCAGTGACAGTACCGCACAATACCAAACAACAACTGTTGTTTACTTACGGCACAATACAAACCAACATACACACATAGTAGAATAAAGCTGGGGTCGCCGCCTTTGAACGGTCAATGCAAAGCACTGGGGGATTTAAACCGTTTTTAGAGCGCTTAACCTCACACTTGGCCCAGCAATATTCATGATACATATACGTGTAAATAAAATGTAACCTCATAACATTGCAAGTCAAATTAAACAATAATAAAAGGGAATTAAAACGCATTCAATTTAATTACCATTTAATTACTCAATGAAAGGAAGGAAACCAGAACAACAGAGTTACAATTCTTTGAGAAACGATGATCTGAAATGTCAACTAAAGCCCTCCTTTTTCAAAAAAGATTTAAGAATATAGAATCAAATAGTTAATATTTCAGATCATCATCGTGCATATACAGGAAAAAGCAGCAACTTTGGGTGTAAAATATCCATATTAAATAGCTTGGTTGTTTATGTGACTGTAATATACTATGAAAATAAATGTAAAGAAATTGAATGTTATACCTAAAAAGAAGAACCGTATAGACTGAGACGATAATAAAAGCGCAGACAGGACGCCTCCAATGTCGATCAATAACGCCAATTTGCGAAAAGTTCACAAAGTGAAGCATAAGTTTTGTTAACAGCAGCTGTGGTATGTGAAAGATTTATCCAAAAACGAGACGTGCACATTTCTTCACGATCGAACATTACAAAAATTATATTATATGTCTGTGGTTATAATAAATCGGCCATGTTTGACAGTCGTCCAAAGCGTCACAGAAACTACAAAGTGAGAGCGATTGATTTATGAGAAATTTTCACCAATAATCCAAATACGTGATTGATTAAAAATAACATTGAGAGTAGGGCATAACTTTATAAAAAAAGAGCTTTTTCTCCAGAAAGTCACTTTGTTGTAGAAAATACTTAGAGCTTACTATCTATAATTTTGACAGAAAAGCATCCAGTGTTTGTTCTCCGGGTGTGTGTTTGTTGTATAACCAGGGGTGGTATTCCAGAAACATCTTAAGTCATTTCTTAAATAATTTCACTTAAGTTCAAAATGACAATGTTTTGTATTTCTTTACTTAATAAGGAAACACGTGTTTTTTTGGTATTCCTAAAATAATGTTGGCATAATGATGTTATTTAAATGTATATCTTAATGCCAATCTATTGCAATATGAAATGAAACACTAAAGAAATTTTCCCAATTTAAAGATAAAAATAAAATTTAACTTAAGATGCTTCTGGAATACCACCCCAGGAGTTGAAACTTCGTGTTGCCCTGTCCAATTACGCACAACCAATTCAGTGATTACTAGCGATATAGTTGCTGTATCTTGCACAAACAACATTCCCCGAAAGCCTTTGTTAACTTATTTTTAAAAGGGGCCATTTCACAAATTTTGGCATGTTTTGAAGTTTGTCATCAAATGCTTTATATTGATAAATGTAAACATTGGATCTAAAAAGATCCAGTAAAAAAAGAAGAAAATTAAAATAAGAAAAAAAAGTAACACCCAACTGGGCTCGAACCACTGACCTCTGGAGTCCTGGGGTCAAGTCTACCGCTTAGACCACACGGCCATTCGTGCTCATACAATGACGTTGTATTGAAATAATCCTCGAAGTTTCACAAAAATGTAACGACAATAACAGATCACTCTTAATTATTCAATCTTTTCGCGTTTCAACGCTTTATAACTTTCAGGATTTTAAATCACCAAAGGATGCGTATAATGGATATTTTAGGGCATGGTAAATGTATTACTGTTTCCTCACAAATATCATAACTAACACGAAACTTTGCGAATCTGAAACAACTTCTTCTAATTTTGTCAATTTACCAAAACGTGAAAAGGTCCCTTTGATGGAATTTTAAAAATAATTTTTAATCTGGAATTTTGTTTTTACACAGCGGACATTTTTGTTTCACTCATCCCTTTTTACTGCATAGTTAATTCACCAGCATACAAATGAAATGATTGTATTGGTTCCAATTGTTTCCATTTTTGAATGAATTAAATATATTGAGTCCACTTTTTTCAACGTTTGTTGCACAATATTTTTTTTAAGTATCTTGCATAATCCTTTCTCTCGTACAGTGTTTGTTTGAGACGGAGCATTAAGTTTACTCACGTTTTCATTTCATTTTATAGATACATATTATAATTCAGACGAACATGTTCATCTGCAATTGAGCTAACCTGACAGCCACTTTAAATGGTTATTCATTTAATTTTCATACAATCTAACGGAAATTAGTTCGTATACACTATTACTCATCTTAATTGTCAGAATAAAATATGACACCACTAAAGAGTCAGTTTAAAACCTGTGCGAAAACCATTTAAAAATACGTTATTTCAACATTTACAAGGAAACATGCCCGTTATTAATGATTCGATGTACGAACATTTATATAAATATTCACCTACTTATATTCAAAAGTTGAAATACCAGTACTTGTTTTATCGCTTCTTTTGCATCTACTTTGACGTTTTAGGACCCACACGTGCATATAAATTCCAAAAACTTGTGTTATATAATTGTTTTGACAAACCTTATTTATGCATAGCTCACTTAAATAGTGTTTAAATAACACATATTTCTTAACTTTACATCCGCGACCAGCGTTGACGTTGCTTTAAAGGGGCCTGTTCACGTTTTGGTAAATTGACAAAATAAAAAAAATGGTTTCAGTTTAGCAAATGTTCGTTGTAGTTATCATATTTGTGAGAAAACAGCAATACTAAACATGTACCATGCTCTAAAATATCCATTATATGCATCTTTTGAGGCTTTAAAAACCTGAAAATTATAAAGCGTTGCAACGCGAAACGATTGAATAATTTGGATAGTTCTGTTTTTGTCGTTATATTTTGTGATAATACGAGGATTGCGTATATAAAATATATAATACATCACTATATGTATGAGCACGGAGGACCAAATGGACTTTGCGATACACTTTTACTCCAGTGGTCAGTGGTTCGAGCCCAGTTGAGGATTACTTTTTTTTTACTGAAGCCTTTAAGATAAAATGTTTACATTTATCAATATAAAGCATTTAATGACAAACTCAATACATGCCATAATCTGTGAAAAAGCCCCTTTAAGTGTTGAAATACCAGTGTGTGTTTTCGACTGTTTTACATTTTCTTTGACGCTATATGATTAACACATGCTTACGAATGCAAAAACCCCGTTCATCATTTTGGAAATTTAGACAAATCTAATTTGATGCATTTTCCCCCCAAAATTATATAGAAAATACTCATTTCAGGATATAACAGCGTCACCAACGCTAACGTTGCATTTTCTGTGGTTGTTGTTTTGCTCCTGTCGCCACTGCCCAATTTACGTATTGTACCAGGATCCGGGCGAACTAAATTTGCAATTAAGAAAAAACAAAACTTGGGTTTTGATTGCCACGACGCATTCATAAAAATGCAATAGCATAACCAAATAAATGATCATACATACATTTCTGTATTGTACATGAAAAAAAATAAAACCATATTTAAGAGATAGACCGCAACTCAAATTCTTCAAATGATACTATAAAGAAGTCTGAATTAAACATCGCCTTGATATAAAAAAATGAATTCCCACCAAACTCACTACATGTTAACGCTAAACACATTATTTCCCTCGCTACAAATGCTAATGAAATAAGTTTTATTTTGACTAGAAGCATCATAAACTGCTCCGAAATCTTCAGTCCGCATTAATGTGGCCAATTTGGGTAATTGACGTGTATGTTTGAAGACGTTTGTTTTTGTATATTCGACTAATTTGTAGTCATGGTAATGGTGTTGAAATACACTCTCGTTATAATTGTATAATTGTTGTCAGTTCTCGTTGTATTTAGGTTGATCAAGCTGAAGTTTGTTAACTGTTGATGTTGTTACTGCTGAAGTTACAACAGCAGTTGGTCTTACATTGTTTTAAGTTGTCGCTACTATTGTTGCATAAAATTTGCGTATTTATAAAAAAGAAATGTAAACAGCAACAGCTAGAAATATTAATGACACAAGGGGGCGTAAACATAACAATAGCAATAGTGTGATAAATAAAAGCAGTTACTATAATCATAAACGCAAAACTTTGAACGTGACAACGACGTTTCCGCATCTTATTTACCACTGACACGCCGTTATTAAACCACAAGCCCGCGTTTAACACCACCACAATCAATGAAGCAAGTGTAGTGGTGTAACAATATTGCGTATTTTCCGCAACATTGTATATTAACATGCATTTCATGAATCGACACATTCTATTTTTAGGACCATATAAGATAATTAATTGGATTTTAACAGGGAGTTATTACATATCTATGAAACCTCCGCAATGACAACGAAATCATTTTCCATTGAAGGTATGCGCTTACGTCATTTCATAGGGAGGTTTTGTTTACAGAATGAGGAAGGACCAGCCCAAAGGTGGGCTTCTGTGGGTATAAAAGCTGTCGGCGTTCGTCATTCTCGATCAATTGCGCTTCCAATCTCAAACATACAAGACGGTAGAGTTAATTGGAAATTAAGTTAAGATAAGAAAAAAAGCAGTGTATCATCTTGCCGATTTTAAGGAGAAAACGAACTGAGTTAACGAATTGAAATTTAAAAATGTTGTATATCGCTGTACTTCTGATTGTTGCGGGACATATAAGCGCGGCACCCATCGCTGACCTGAAGTGCAACACGAGCGGCTACCAAATCATCCCAAAGGCGGACTGCAATGGCTATTACCTGTGCGTGTTTGGGCGGCCAGTCGAGATGCCCCCGTGCCCCGCGCGTTCCAAATTCAGCGCGAGCGTTAATGTGTGTGTACCCGAAGGCAGCGTATTTGACGACTGCAAATCGGAAGGCGGCTTGCCGGTGACGGACGGGTTACCAATCATTCCTGACGCTGGTGAGCAATTTCCGGTTGTTTTGTTTTATTATTTCCGAACTTGTTTTGTTGATACATATTAAAGTGTTTACAATTAACACATGAATTGTCTACTCTGGCATTTTGCAAAATTAACGTTAACATTAACAAAAATAAAATATATAAAAAACACTTGAATAAGCATGAAAATTCTTTTTCACTTATATATATGTGTTAACACATCCAAATTACGTGATGCATATTTTAAATTACCAGGTCCGCTATCTATAGAGGAGCGTTGCAACATGTTTGGCGGCATAATCGCCCATCCCACGGAATGCCAGGCATACTATAACTGCAGCGTGCGCTACCAGAACGTACCTCGGTTGCTGGAGCAACATCTGGTCGAGTGCTCGTACCCCGAACTCTTCCATGCGGAGACCAAGCAGTGTGAACATTTTGAAAACGTGAAGTGTGGATCTAGACGAGAATTTAAAGATGCTTGTAAGTATACGTGACAATTTAATTCTGTGAATTTGATATTTTCTTTACAGTTAAATGATCGTTCTAAATTTCCATCGTTGTATCTTTGATTAATATGCATTTTTAAACAAAAATAAATATAATTTAGCTTAAATGTATAATTCGCGTTTTGCTTGCAATTTAGGTGACTACAGAAGGAACGGCTGCCCAGCCGCCCACTGTATTCCTTGCAATGTCCGGTTCGGCAACTGTGAGGGGAAACCCAACGGCCTTGCACCGCACGAGTCGAAACTGTGGAGTCCATACTATGTCGTCTGTTACAAAGAACGCGCCGTGGAGCACAACACCTGCAAAGCTGACGAGAGCGGGCGGACGCAGTTATTCCATCCGGACTTGAACCAATGTGTTTCCCTGGACATGATCCCACAAGATCACGGAGGAATGATGCCCGAGTGCGGAACCAAGTTAGACGGCCTCTTCCCGGATGGTTCCGGTCGGTGTGACCGATATGTCCACTGTAAGGGCGGAAAGTACGCGGGCACTGTAAAATGCGCGGTCGGCGAGGTGTTTGACTTCACTCGTGCCGCTTGTATGCCGGAACATCAAGCCTGTGGGCCGTGCGGCAAGCATGAAAACTGGTAAATTCTATATTTGTATCACATGTATCACCATCGAATAATCTTAATAACCACAACTATCATCATCATCATCATCGTCATCGTCATCATCATCATCATCATCATCATCATCATCATCATCATTACCATCATCATCATCATCATCATCATCATCATCATCATCATCATCATCATCATCAGCATCATATCATCATCATCATCATCATCATCATCATCATCATCATCATCATCATCATCATCATCATCATCATTATCATCATCATCATCATCATCATCATCATCATCATCATCATCATCATCATCATCATCATCATCACCATCATCATCATTATCATCATCATCACCATTTTGCCATATACTTGCCATCGTCACCATCCCATTATTATTTATATTACGATTACATGCTTTTCTGCACGTATTTGAAAGTATTTGTCAACATATTATAAATCAACATCAACAACACTACATTTTGCGTTCTGCACGTATTTAAAAGTATTTGTCAACATATAATAAATCAACATCAACAACACTACATTTTGAGTATTTTAACATTACGTTCACAAGTGGCAATACAGGGCACGAGATGATTGAATGACCTGTGGAAAACACACGTAGATATTTTAAAATTGACTCGAAAGCCATGTGTTTAATGTAAGTGCACGCCCACATTCGATTTTATTAAATTAAATGACGTTCGTCATTAATTATTTTCCTCTTCTAACAAAAATAAACACACGTCTAATTTTATAAAGCAGGGCTTTGTTTGAGAGCGCAAATTTTGTTTCGTTGAAAGTGACTGATACTGGGGTAAATACAATAATTAGTATGAAATCAATGGAAGTTGAACTTTATATTTATTATTCATACGCTTGCTTTTTTATTTTTCTCTAAGTATCTTAAAACCTATAGAATAAGAAGAATTGTAATGACGCTCTGAACGAAATGTACACAAATCAATACGAGCAAATTTTAAACTATTTAATTGTAAATGTTTCATATTTCATTTTTAAAAAGCGTAAATGAAAAACCATAAATTCCAACTCCTCCATACGGAATATATTTTAGCAGTAATCCATGATTATGTTTATTTAAAATTGACAATGAAATGATGCTTGTGCAACAAAAATGCAAATAATATTTGTGTTGAATGGCACCCAATCAAAACTTGCGGTTTCATGTGTGACGTTTTGTTTTTCAGCTAAGAGCGTACATCAATATTAGGTATCGAGTGCGAACTTTTCCAGCGTTGATGGCCATCGCAGACCGATTGAGTATTGAACGATTGTATGTTCTTGCTGAGTTGAATTTTGTTTGGTGGAATAACACTTCGCGGAGTCTCACAGTTCAAGAACGAATTCTTCACTTTTTTGTCCTTCAAGGACTCACTTACATATCTGTGATAACAATGTTTTGTTTGTTAATAAATGTTTTATATTTATATTTAAATATTTTAATTGCATCATCTTTGAGATAATTTATTATTCGTTGTGCATCATAAATAATGTCACTATTTGTTCGCTTGGTACTAGGTAGTGTGGCTGTACATGTATATATTGTTTTGAAAGTAATCGGCCAAATTTGCTGCAAACTATATATTTTTACAAATCTATGCTATTTATTTCTTATATCTCCTACTATATAATTTGTAATGCATATTAAAAATATATTTCAGTATCTAATTAAGCAAAGCTTTTAATGAAATGTATCCATGTCAACGATACAGATACCTTTTTTATTGGAGCTACATTTTTGCAAAACTAATATTACAATAATCTATTCAACAGACTTTGTTCTATTAATTTACGCAAAGCTTTGTCTCCAAACAAAACTTGTTTATTGTGTACATTTCTAAATATGGGAAATCCTGTTAAATGTGACGTTGATTGAACGGGCATTGACGCTGAGTGTGTGTAAAGCAGAACGTTATCATGACGTGATTCTTTGCATGATTAAATGTTCATATTTTTCATCATCGTGCTCATCGTGATTGCTTGTTGTTGAAATCCATGTTATATATAATAATACAATGAAATAAAAATTGATTGCAGCATTGCACACCGGGAGACGTGTCTTTATTCACAATTGAATTGAGCAAGGTATAATATAATTATATAATTAAAATGTGCATGTTATAAAAAGAACCGAACGAATTAAGAACAAACAACCTTATACAAGCTTGTAAATAAGTGCTATTCCTAAATAAATTGTACCAGGGGCAAGATAACCCTGGATTGCTCGACTGAATTAATAGCAATATAGCGATGAATAAGAAAGAATGTTATTGCATGATTGACGTAAAGAACTGAAAACAATTTGTAATTGTTTACATTAACAGCCATACTATAAAAAATATTTTCACATCATCCAAGGAGCATGAAGCTATATGATCGGATACAAATATGTTGGCTGAAAATTAAGGGGAATACAATCGAAGTGTTCAATAAATCTATCAAAAGGAAAACCACACAAATCCTATGTATTTCAACTGAATAAAATAATATGAAGGAAGTTCGTTTAATATCCTCTAATAAACATGTCTTCTGAATTATTTAACCAGCAAGTGGGTTGCGCGAATAGAGATAATTTAAAATCTAAATATTGTCATATAAGGAAAAACTTCCACGCCCATTGCGGTCAGTTTAAAAGAAATACAAAAAAGTAGTTCAGGGATATCCTGTGGTACCATTTGATTATCAATATTTAAAAATTCAGCCAATAGCTAAGGACAAGAAGATTTCAATAAAGCAATTATTGAAATCGGGTCCGTCCCGTGCCGACATTTTTATTTCAACGAATAAATATAAGTTGGCGAAATTTGGTAAATGTTAACCTATGGAACATTATGTGACATTAATTTTAAATCCGATTTTATACTATATAATTAAAAAAAAGTTATACAATACAACAATTTTAGGAAAACTGTTTGAATCCATGGACTTGTTCTTTTTTAACAATCAAAGTAATATTAATATATGTGAAAGGGTGTCACACAATTACTATTATTTTGTGAAATACTTAAATATAAGTCTCAGTTGTGTCAGACACGAATATTACTACATTTTTACAGCGTTTGGTGGCCATGGTAATCGTATTCAAATCATTTGAATGATTTTTTTTTAATTTATCAAATGAACATTGCTGTCCATACAAGCGCAAAAGTGTCGTCTCTGATTAGCAAGCGCGGACTGCACAATATACACTGGGATTAATTTATTTATTATAGTCTCATCCAATGTTTACATTTATCACAGTTTTGCATATATAAAACAATAAGATAAAACATTGGCCACTCATAAAATGAGTTATAAAAGACTGTTACAGCTTATCAATGTACTTTACATGACAATCACTATGCATGTTAAAAGCTATATTGCCACCACCAATCTTACTATTTGTCATACAAATTTGTTGCCAAAAAATATCCAACACTGTGAATTGTGACATAACTTCATAAATAGTTAACCACCAAGAGAAAACATTCCACCATCACGGCATACCATGATAAGCTGATTAGTGGTGATAATATATACTTCTAACCTAGTACAAACTTTGGGATGACACTTTACGCACAGTTTTCCCAGAACACTTTACGCACAGTTTTCCCAGAACACGTTACGCACAGTTTTTCCAGAACACTGATCTGTTTTGTAAGCTCTCAAGCGTTAAGGTTTGTTATCAAACTGGCTGAGATAATATGTCCAAAATCATAACTTTTATAACATGCATATAACTTATCTTATCGCTTGACGCACTTCTGAAAAATGACCATCGGATTATAAAAATGACAATATTCAACGCTCATCTTCAAACATTGCTAAAATGCATACACTTGTACCCAAGTTCGATTGCCAGCATAATCGTTTGCGAACGCCCGATTGTTTGATGCATTTTTGAAATATTGCCCTTAAAAAATAAAAAATTTGCCAAATAAATGTTCTCAACTCTTTAACAAGGATAATCTGAATTTTTAAACGGGTGTATTTTTGTAAATTTGGAATTATCGGTGACTAAATATCAACCATGGAGTCTACTATAATCTCATAAAGCAGCACATTTGATTCAGTTGTTTACGTTACATTTTAATGTCCACGTTTCAATTTCTGTGTTGTTTTTAATGCTGATTATTTTCTCAGAACTGAATATTTTTGTCGTAAGCAAATAGAGCTTATCGTCGATAAAATACATATACATATATAACAACATAAGTTTGAAATAAAAACAAAACATATGTCATAACCGACACAAATCCATTTAAATGAACAGAAACATGTTTTCGTGCGATTGTCACATAGATGAGGTTAATACATAGTAACCAAAAAATGTCAGACGTATTTTACTAGTTGGAACAATCATACGCATTCTGCAATTGTTTAAAAAAAATTATTATACAAATGTTTGACATTTTTTATCATAACGTAATTATGTCGCTCACTTGTAAGCATGATATACATTCTTGTGGATTTTGAACGGATTTGTATTTAGTTACATAGGCAAAACAATTAGTGTAAGCCAAAAATGTACTTAAAAAAAGAAGGCAATAACTAGTTTGTCTTGGCCTATGTGTCATTTTCTAAGTTTTAGTTTTTATGTGCCCGGTATGTGCGAATACTGCAAACATATTGGTCACGTATTCTTGAATGCAGTTGTAAATTTAAAGTTATTCGTGCAATCTGTTATGTTTACTTAAGATGAAAGTGCAGGATCTCCTACTTGTTAGACAATATATTACTTATGGTTTTAACCGTTAAACTTGGTACAAGATATTTTTATTATTCCACTTGATAGTGCAACATATAAAGACATATGTATGCAATCCCATTTGATGTTATCTGTTATCCATGGGTTTCTTTTTTTAAAATACAATAAGTTATCTGTTCAATTACAATAAAGCAGTGATACATTTTAGACGGCTAAACAAATCTTTGTTATTGCAAGTGCACTTTTTGGCCATCACTGCTTATTTAATTAAAAGAATGTCTATTGCCAAAAAATAAGAATCCGTTTGCTAAAACATGTTACACAAAGGAATTGTAAACTTTATTGAGTACATCTTGGAAAATACTTCTGAACTGAAATGAAGTTTTAATTATCAATTACTTCACACGTGTACAATTTAACCACAACATTCAAAAGTTCAAGCCCATGGACGCCACGGCCCAAACAACCCACTAGCCCAAAGCGCGCACATGACGCCTCCGACGCCCATCCACCACGCCCATTTACGAAAAGTGCACAAAGTGAAGCATTAATTTTGTTAACAGCAGCTGTTGTATTTGCAAGATTCGTGAGTGAGAGCCATTGATTTCTGATAAATTTTCACCAATAATCCATATAGTTGATTTATTAAAAATATCATTGAGAGTGAGGCATACCTTGAAAAAAAAGAGCGTGTGCTAAATAATCTTAATGGTAAATCATTTTGATTTGTCTTCATAAACTCATTCATATGGGCTGGCTAAGTGACCGCTTTTGTTTTCAGAAATTCACTTTATTTTTGAAAATACGTAGAGGTTATTATATATAATATTGACAGAAAAGCATCCAGTGTTTGTTCTCCGGGGTTGTGATTGTTGTATAACCGGTCGTTAAAACGTGTCGCCCTTCCCAATTGTTCCCAGCCAATGCAGTGATTTCTAGCGATATAGTAGCTGTGTCTTGCACAAACAACATTCCTCCAGTGACGTTGTTGAGACGTTTCCTGTTAATGAAACGTTAAAATGATTGTCAATGTGGAATTTTGTTTTTACACAGGAATTTTCGCTGTCAAGAAATTAAATGCGGACTCATTCCTCACTCATCCCCCTTTTAAAATGTTTAAATGCATAGTTAATTCACCATTTATGTGTAGCTCAACATACCAATGAATTGAGTATAAGTACATGTATTAGTTCTTTTTTTTCAACGTTGGTTGTACAATTTTGCTTTTTAGTATCTTGCGTGTTTCTTTCCATTGGGAAAGTGTTTGTTTAAGACTATCCTTTGAGGCTATATTTACGTAAGGAGCAATAAGTTTGTGCACGTTTTTTTGGCATTTTATATTGACATATTGTAATTTAGACGGACATGCTCATCAGCTATTTATACATGTAACGAACAATGTATTATGTCATTTTAGAGTGTAAGACGTTATATAAATCAATGTAATACTTTGTTTATGCTCGATAAAAAAACGATATTATTGGACCTGTTATAAAATAAAACTAGCAAGGTGGACCATAATTATATAGTAAAACGTCACAAACAGCACTGCAAAACACGTTTTTTTCCCAGTCCGATTGCGAAAAGTTCAATATAATGCTTATGCTGTAAAACATTATGCACGGACTAGTTATATATATATACAAAATCTCTCAAGTGTTCACTTTGATAAATTTGTTTTTATTGATGATGAAATGCCATCATGTATACAAAAGTTATGACCCTGACACGAAATTCCCCACATAAAAAAACACACAAACACACCCGCACGCACTTTGGTAACTACGGTGGCATAGAGGTGACATACTTTTTTTTTAATTGCACTCCTGTTTTTTCTATCTCTTACCCACGACATACTAACTCGAGGTAACACGATAAAAGAGAAAAATGAGGAGTGTTAAAACTTAAGTACAAAGAAGAGTGCAAAACCAAATTTTTTAATTAGTTTTGCACTCCTTTTTTTTCCATCTCGTTCTCTCGACTTAGTAATTCGTTCCCACGACATAGCTAACTCGTTCCCACGAAGTTGAGTGCAATCAAAAAAGATCGGTGCAGTGAAATGTTTAATGTACTCCTTTATTTACTGCACTGCTCTTTTTTCATTGCACTCTTCTTTTAGTTAGTTGTGCACTCCTCTTTTTTTCTATCTCGTTCTCTCGACTTAGTAATTCATTCCAACGACATAGCTTACTCGTTCCCACGAGTTAGTTAGTTATTCCCTCGGGTTAGTATGTCGTGGTAACGAGATAGAAACAAGAGGATTGCAATTCAAAAAAAGAGGAGTGATTAAAAAAAAGGAAGAGTCAATATCACCTCTATGCCTCCGTAGATAGCACTATAGGCCCCTCCGCGTTTATCATGGCGGGGGAGGGGGGCATAAAATGCGTGAACATGTCACTCAATTCCACTCAAAATTTCACCTTTCTTTAATAATATACAAAACGCGTCTTGAATTAAAATGTTTATGCGAGTTTTTTTTTATATTTATGTTATGTGTAGGTGCCATTGAAATATTTCATTTGTTCCACTAAGAGTTGATTATGAACTATTCATCATTTTCTCATATTTAACATATGTTTGCACATTTGAGCACTTATGCATATGAAAACTAGGTAAGTCTGTATTATTGTTTAAGTGAGCAATATGCACTATTCGGGTCCGATCGCTTTCTTTTACAAATGATGTGCTAAGGTTTATTAATACTTTTAAGCAGCTTAGGATAGTTGGATTTGGTAAATACGACATGGTGTATGAGTTGATGCAATCTCTTAAATTTCCATTCGCATGCACTTTATTTTTAAGGACATAATATAATAACGACCACTTTTGCGAGCTAACAATTTAGTCGTATTAACAACTGGAATTTTGAAAGATCCGTGTTTCCTCACACTCCTCATTTTTTTCTTTTATCGTGTTACCTCGAGTTAGTATGTCGTGGGAAAGAGATAGAAAAATCAGGAGTGCAATTAAAAAAAAAAGTATGTCACCTCTATTCTATGCCACCGTAGTTACCAAAGTGCGCGCGGGTGTGTTTGTGTGTGTGTTTATATGGGGAATTTCGTGTCCGGGTCATAACTTATGTATACATGATGGCATTTCATCATCAATAAAAACAAATTTATCAAAGTGAACACTTGAGAGATTTTGTATATATATAACTAGTCCGTGCATAATGTTTTACAGCATAAGCATTATATTGAACTTTTCACAATCGGACTGGAAAAAAAAAGTGTTTTGCAGTGCTGTTTGTGACGTTTTACTATATAATTATGGTCCACCTTGCTAGTTTTATTTTATAACAGGTACAATAATATCGTTTTTTATCGAGCATAAACAAAGTATTACATTGATTTATATAACGTCTTACACTCTAAAAATGACATAATACACTGTTCGTTACATGTATAAATAGCAGATGAGCATGTCCGTCTAAATTACAATATGTCAATATAAAATGACAAAAAAGGTGAACAAACTTATTGCTCCTTACGCAAATTAAGCCTCAAAGGATAGTCTTAAACAAACACTTTCCCAATGGAAAGAAACACGCAAGATACTAAAAAGCAAAATTGTACAACCAACGTTGAAAAAAAAGAACTAATACATGTACTTATACTCAATTCATTGGTATGTTGAGCTACACATAAATGGTGAATAACTATGCAGTTAAACATTTTAAAAGGGGGATGAGTGAGGAATGAGTCCGCATTTAATATCTTGACAGCGAAAATTAATGTGTAAAAACAAAATTCCACATTGACAATCATTTTAACGTTTCATTAACAGGAAACGTCTCAACAACGTCACTGGAGGAATGTTGTTTGTGCAAGACACAGCTACTATATCGCTAGAAATCACTGCATAGGCTGGGAACAATTGGGAAGGCGACACGAAGTTTCAACGACCGGTTATACAACAATCACAAGCCCGGAGAACAAACACTGGATGCTTTTCTGTCAATATTATAGATAGTAACCTCTACGTATTTTCAACAATAAAGTGACTTTCTGAAAACAAAAGCGGTCACGTAGCCAGTCCATATGAATGAGTATATGAAAACAAATCAAAATGATTTTCCATTAAGATTATTTAGCACAAGCTCTTTTTAAAGGTATGCCCCACTCTCAATGATATTTTAAATAAATCAAGTATATGGATTATTGGTGAAAATTTATCAGAAATCAATGGCTCTCACTCACGAATCTTGCAAATACCACAGCTGCTGTTAACAAAACTAATGCTTCACTTTGTGCACTTTTCGTAAATTGACGTGGTGGATGGGCGTCGAATGCGTCCTGTGCGCGCTTTGGGAGAGTGGGTTGTTTAGGCCGTGGCGTCCATGGGCTTGAACTTTTGAATGTTGTGGTTTAATTGTACACGTGTGAAGTTGTTGATAATTAAAACTTCATTTCAGTTCAGAAGTATTTTCCAAGATGTACTCAATAAAGTTTGAAATTCCTTTGTGTAACATGTTTTAGCGAACGGATTCTTATTTTTTGGCAATAGACATTCTTTTAATTAAATAAGCAGTGGTTGCCAAAAAGTGCACTTGCAATAACAAAGATTTGTTTAGCCGTCTAAAATGTATCACTGCATTATTGTAATTGCATAGATAACTTATTGTATTTAAAAAAGGAACCCATGGAAAACAGATAACATCAAATGGGATTGCATACATATGTCTTTATATGTTGCACTTTCAAGTGGAATAATATAAATATATTGTACCAAGTTTAACGGTTAAAACCATAAGTAATATATTGTCTTACAAGTGGGAGATCCTGCACTTTCATCTTAAGTAAACATAAAAGATTGCACGAATAACTTTAAATTTACAACTGCATTAAAGAATACGTGACCAATATGTTTGCAGTATTCGCAATTACCGGGTACATAAAAACTAAAACTTAGAAAATGACAATGAAAATTAAAACAATTGCAAAATGCTTATGATTGTTCTAACTATTAAAATACGTCTGACATTTTTGGTTACTATGTATTAACCTAATCTATGTGACAATCGCACGAAAACATGTTTCTGTTCATTTAAAGGGATATTTTCACGGTTTGGTAAATTGACAAAATTGAAAAAAGTTGTTTCAGATTCGCAAATTTTCGTTTTAGTTATGATATTTGTGAGGAAACAGTATTACTGAACATTTACCATAGTCCAATATAGCCATTATATGTATCTTTTTACGATTTGAAAACCTAAAAATTATAAAGCGTTGCAACGCGAAACGATTGCATAATTTGGAGAGTTCTGTTGTCGTCGTTTAAATTTACGAAACTACGAAGATTGCTTATATAAGGTATAAAATTCTCAAACTGTGTTTACCCGGCAGAATAGCCGAGAGGGCTAATGCGTTTTTACTGCAGACTTACTCCAGGACTCCGGGGATTACTGGTTCGAGCCCTGGTACCGGCTACTTTTTTTTCCTTTTTTTAAATTTTATTCTTGATTTTTTACTGGAGCTTTTAAGATCCAATGTTAACATTTATCAATATAAAGCATTTAATGACTAACATCAAAATATGCCAAAATCTGTGAAAAGGCCCCTTTAAATGGATTTGTGTCGGTTATGACATATGTTTTGTTTTTATTTCAAACTTATGTTGTTATATATGTATATGTATTTTATCGACGATAAGCTCTATTTGCTTACGACAAAAAATATTCTGTTCTGAGCAAATAATCAGCATTAAAAACAACCGAGAAATTGAAACGTGGACATTAAAATGTAAGGTAAACAACTGAATCAAATGTGCCGCTTTATGAGATGAAGAGTAGACTCCATGGTTTTTACACTGTGATCTTTTCCTTTCAACCAACTGAAAATGTTGCCACGTTTAATTGATGGTTCATCTCCACACTTATTGTTTTTTAGAAATGCTTTGAACTCATCAAAGATAGTGATGGAATATGAAAAGTCATTTTTGTTGTCAATCTGAAAGAATAAAAAAACTATCTTTTAAAATCATATAACTTCTTTTAGTTTTAATTTCAATCATTTCATATAACATGTTCGGTGCTTGTTACATGTCAAATTTAAAATCTAACAAAGGTGAACATGATATTATTTTACTTACAAATTTCAAGCTTACCTGTTTTATACATATCCAAAAAATCAAAATAATTGTTGTATTGGCTATTAATATTTTGCACAACTGCTAATTACACTGGTCGATAACTCTCTGAAACATGTTGCAGCAGATTCACATTTGGCCAGATATAACATCTGGGTTCATTTATTATCGCCAAGCAGGATGTTGTCAGCCTGAGAGGGTAGTGTGCTTTATGACCACAGAACAGTTAACACTAATTAATTATGCTGATAAGCCGATGGCTAAAATCTAGCCGTCCTGGGAGTAACTTGGTAGGGGTGTGTTTGACAGTGGTCAAAATCGTCACAGGAACTACAGAGTGAGAGCCATTGATTCCTGAGAAAATTTCTCCATAAATTCAAATACTTGATTGATTAAAAATAACATTGAGAGTGAGGCATACCCTTTTAAAAAAGAGCTTGAGCTAGATAATCATAATGGTAAATGATTTTGTTTTGTCTATATATACTCATTCATATAGACTTGCTACGTGACCGCTTTTTTTAGAAAGTCACTTTACTGTTGAACGTACGTAGGGATAACTATCTATAATCTTGACAAAAACCATCCAGTGTTTGTTCTCCAAATGTCGGGCGTGTGTTTGTTGTATAACCGGAAGTTGAAACTCCTTGTTGCCCTGCCCTATTGCTCACAGACAATGCCTTGAATACTAGCGATAGTGTTGCTGTATTTTGCACAAACAACATTCCTCCAGTGACTTTGTTGAGTAGTTTCTTGTGAATGAAACTTTTAAAACGATTTCCATTCAGGAATTGTGTTTTTACACAGGAATGTTTGCTGCCAAGAAAGTAAATGCGGACCCATTCTTTCACTCATACCCTTAACAAAATGTTTACGGCATAATTAATTCACCATTTATTTTACCATTCACCTGCAATTAAACACATGTAACGGTCAATATGTCTTTCCGCGTTTATCATGACGGGGGCATACAATGTGTGAACCTGTCACTCTTTTCCTCTCAAAATTTCATCTTCCTTTTACAATATAAAATACGCGTCTTGAAATAAAATGTTTATGTGAGTTTTATATTTCTGTTATGTGTAGGTGCCACGGAAATATTTCATTTGTTCCACTAAGAGTTGAGTATGAACTATTCATTAAATTATCATACTTAAACATATGTTTGCAGATTTGAGCAGTTCTGTATATGAAAACTAGGTAAGTCTGTATTATTGCGTAAGTGAGCAATATGTACTATTCGGGTCCGATCGTTACAAATGATGTGGTAAGGTTTATTAATACTTTAAAGCAGCTTAAAATAGTTGTATTTGGGAAATACGACATGGTGTATGAGTTGATTCAACATCTTAAAATCTCATTCGCATGCACTTAATTTTTAAGAGCATAATATAATAACGACCACTTTTGCGAGCTAACAATTGAGTCGTATTTACAACTGGAATTTTGGAAAGATCCGTGTTTGTTCCACCCAGGAATCTGACTTACAATGTTGTGTCCTAGCACTCATTTTTGAATTATAGCTGCAATTTCCAGCTATTTAGTTTTTACTGTAAGTTATTCAATTTTGGTGTGGTCTTATGCTGTGTGTATGTGGGGGGGGGGGGACCGGAGTGCCCGGAGGAAACCTATCTGTCCGTTATGGTGACAACTAACCAAACGCACATGCATCGGAATTGGAGATTAAACCCGGGTCGCAGAGGTGAGAAGCGCATGTACCAAACCACTGAGCTAACCGGACAGCCACTTTAAATGGTGTTATAATTAATTTTCATACAAATTAACGGTACTTAATTTTTATACAATATTACTCTACTTAATTGTCATAATAAAATATGACGCCACTTATCAGTCAGTTTAAAACCTGTGCAAAAACTACTGAAAAATTACATTATTACAACATTTATAAGGAAGCAAACGCGTTATTGATGATTCAATGAACGAAAATAGATATTTTATAAATATTCATTCAATTACATTCAAAAGTTGAGATACCAGCACTTGTTTTCTCGCTTGTTTTGCATCTACTTTGACGTTTTAGGACCCAAACGTGCATATAGATGCAAAAAACATGTGTTATATATAATTATCATGACAAACCTTATTGATGCATAAATCCCTAAAATAGTTTTTAAATTACACATATTTCTGAACTTTACAGCCGCAGGCATCGCTGACGTTGCTTGAAGTGTTGAAATACCAGTGCGTGCTTTTTCGACTGTTTTCCATTTACTTTGACCTTATATGATTAGCACATTCTTACAAATGCAAAAACCTCTTGCGTCATTTTGGAAATTTAGACGAATCTTATTTGCTGCATTATTCCCTAAAAAGTGTCTAGAAAATACCCATTTCAGGATATAACAGCCGTCACAAACGCTGACGTTGCTATATCTGTGGTTGTTTTTCTCCTGTCGCCACTGCCCAATTTACGTATTGTACAAGGATCGGTCGAACTTAAGTTTCAATAAAGGAGAAACGAAAACTGGGTTCTGATTGCCACGACGCATTCATAAAAATGCCATGAAATAACCAAATAAATGGTCTTACATAATTTTCTGTATTGTACATGAAAAGAACAACATACGCGTATATCAATATAACAGTAGAAAAAATTAAGACCTTATTTAAGGGATAGACTGCAACTCACATTCTTCAAATTATATTATAAAGAAGTCTGAATTAAACGTCGCCTTGATATGAAAATGTATGCCCATCACGATCACTACTTGTTAACGCTAATCATGTTATTTTCCCTCGTTACAAATGCTAAAAAAATATTTGTATTTTGACTTGAAGCAACATAAACTGCTCCGAAATCTTCAGTCCTTATTGATGCGGCCAATTTGGATAATTGACTTGTATGTTTAAAGACGTTTTTTTTGTATATTCGTCTAATGTGTAAGAGTTGTCATGGTAATGGTGTTGGCGTACATTCTCGATATAATGGTGGTCAGTTATCGTTGGATTTATTGCCGCTGATAAAGTTGAAGTTTGTTAACTGTTGATGTTGTTACTGCTGAAGTTACAACAGCAGTTGATCTTATATTGATTTTAGTTGAAGTTGCTATTGTTCTATTTAAGTTGTTGTTTTTAAAGAAATGTAAACAGCAATAGCAGCAACATCTAGAAATTTGTATAGCAGGAGAAGGCGGAAAAATAACAATAGAAATAGTGTGATTAAAAGCAGTTGATGTAAACATATAGATAAACCAACCAACAATTGAACGTCTCAACGACGTCTCCGCATCGTATTTACCACTGACACGCCGTTATTAAACCACAAGCCCGCGTTTAACACCACCTCAATCAGTGAAGCAAGTGTATTGGTGCATCAATATTGCGTATTTTCCTCAATATTGTTTATTAACATGCATTTCGTGAATTGACACATTCTGTTTTAGGACCATATATATAAATAATTGGGTTTTAACAGGGAGTTAATAAATATCTATGAAAAATCCGCAATGACAACGAAATCAGTTTCATCTGAAGGTATGCGCTTACGTCATTTCATAGGGAGGTTTTGTTTGCAGAATGTGGAAAGACCAGCCCAAAGGTGGGCTTCTGTGGGTATAAAAGCTGTCGGCGTTTGCCAACCTCGATCAATTGAGCTACCAATCTCAAACATACAAGACGGAATAGTAAACTGGGAATTAAGTAACGAAAAGAAAAAAAGCTGTTTATCATCCTGCCGATTTTAAGGAGAAAACGAACTGATTTCACGAACTGTAATTTAAGAATGTTGTATATCGCTGTACTTCTTATTGTTGCGGGACATATTAGCGCGGCACCCATCGCTGATCCGCAGTGTAACACGAGCGGTTACCAAATCATCCCGAA